>NW_024070186.1:87283869-87308150 GCF_014754425.2 Oryx dammah | reverse complement strand
AGTATCTGTGGTGGTAGAGGTACCTGCGACGGTAGGGGTTGTAGTATCTGTGGTGGTAGAGGTACTTGTGACAGGAGGGGTTGAAGTATCTGTGGTGGGTGGACTTGTGGTGGTAGGAGTTGCAGTAGATGTGGCTGAAGTAGGTGTACTTGTGACGGTAGTAGCAGTAACACCTGTGGTTGAAGAGGCACTTGAGGCTGCATTGTCTTGGCTTATGACTGGAAGAATAAAGATACCAAGTTTCAGAAAACAAAACACTGAACATATAATGGCAGTTGCTATTATTTAATACTCATTAGTACCTAATCCATTTTTTCCTGAAAAATAAATGCAGTGGACTATATTAAAAATAAAAATACATGACTATTTCTTAAAAAACACTGACATAAATGAAATTAAAAATTGAACAAACAAAACTGGAAAACTGTTACTGGGGAGTTCTCTGGTGGCTGGCTTAATGGTTAGGATTCTGGGCTTTCATTGCCGTGGCCTGAGTTCCATTCTTCATCATGGAACTGAGATCCTACAAGCTGTGCATCATTGCAAAAAAAAAAAAAGTTACTGAAAAGTACGATGATGGCAGTTGGCCTGTTAGCTCAGCTGGTTAGAAAAATATGAAAGTGAAAGTGAAGTCGCTCAGTCGTGTCCGACTCTTTGCGACCCCATGGACTGTAGCCTATCAGGCTCCTCCATCCACAGGATTTTCTAGGCAAGAGTGCTGGAATGGATTGCCATTTCCTTCTCCAGAGGATGGATTGCCATTTCCTTCTCCAGGGGATCTTCCCGACCCAGGAATCGAACCCGAGTCTCCCGCATTGCAAGCAGATGCTTTATCATCTGAGCCACCAGGGAAGCCACTTCTATTAAGCCACAATTATTGTATTAATTGTTATTAATTATAATTTATTACTATGTGAAATATAATTATATATTAATATCAACATATCATATTATTATGAGATGTAATATCATTTATGTCTGTAGTTGCAGAACTGTCGATCTGAGTTTAATAGTCCTCAGAGTAGTTCTCAGTGAGGACAATTGAAAATGCCACCAGGGGACGCTGTTTACCACCTGTAAGTGGCTTCCTTTTTGTCCTTACAGTTCATGGGAATTACCCCAGTTTTCCATTACAGGACATATTAGTTGAGGGATGGTAGAGAAGGGGGTATGTTTAAACAATGATGAAAAATACCCCCATTAAGGTATTTAATGTATCAAACTTCTTTCAAGATGTTTTCTAGTGATGTGTACCCAATTCTTAAATCTAGACACAGAAACTTTTTAAAGAGTAAGATGAATAAAGATGATCTTTGCCCTAAGGGCTATGGTAATCATCAAAGTCAATTTTTTCCACTCTTAGGAATCCCTGGACACATGAAGTAGTAAACTCTTAGTGATCCCATAATCACTTTTCTAGAACCCTTAATTGTCTCCAAGAGCTCTGAGAATGATGGTCAGTTTAAAAAAAATAATTAAAAGAAAAGTTTTAGTGAGGAAGCTATCCCTAAACCTTTGAATATAGAAAACTGCTGAAGATGCTACCAGATTTCCCCTTGGGTCTGGACACCCCTGGATGGTCGGATCTGGCTCTTCACCTTGAACAAGGCCTGGTTTAACCAGTCAGTCATAGGCAAGTGTCCTTCCAGGAACAAGAGAACAGTTGACCAGCTGGCCATTTTGACTGCTGCTACCCTGCTCCTGCTGCTACCCTCACTTATCAAGGGCTTCCCTGTGCCCAGCTGTGCCTGTGGAACAGATATGAGCATCAGCATTTGACAGGAGTGCCACCAACACTCAGAGGATTAAGGGATTTGCCCAGAGGCAAACGCTAATTCCCAAGTATAAGGGGCAGAAAACTCTTCATGCCACATTCAGGGATTAAACCAGGTCCATGCTCTGTATTCGGAGAAGGCAATGGCATCCCACTCCAGTACTCTTGCCTGGCAAACCCCATGGATGGAGGAGCCTGGTAGGCTGCAGTCCATGGGGTCGCTAAGACTCCCACACGACTGAGTGACTTCACATTCACTTTTCACTTTTCACTTTCATGCATTGGAGAAGGAAATGGCAACCCACTCCAGTGTTCTTGCCTGGAGAATCCCAGGGACGGGGGAGCCTGGTGGGCTGCCGTCTATGGGGTCGCACAGAGTCAGATACGACTGAAGTGACTTAGCAGCATGCTCTGTATTAGGACCCAAATGATATTTAGGGGTTAAAGAGAAGGACATTCTAGGGCAATGAGCCCTTGGAACTACTAAATTGCTCTTGTCTGGCCTCAGGACTTTCAAGGGCAAATCTCAGGCTCTCTGAACCCCAAATCCTAGTCCAGAAATTTCTTTTCACTACTGTTCTATCTGCCTTCATCACAGACTGAAATGCCTTGTGCCTTTGAGCCCCTAGAAAACTTCATCCACAACACAGTCCACCTAATGGGGCGGTGGGAACTAGTAGCTTAAGCCTGCTGATTCTATCTCAGAGACAACAAATATGATTAAAGGAATGAAAAAAATTTAAGTGTTTCTTACCTAAGGCTTGAAAAACAAGGGCAACAAGAGCGAGGTGAGTGAAGGCTTTCATTTTGGATGTTCTGTTAGGTAATCCGGGAAGGAAATGATTTGCCTCCAGCTATCTTTCTTTTAAACTCTCTCTCGGGTTCAAAGTCTAGTCATCAACTGACGTCAAACCCAACAGAGGCAATTACTAGTTAGGGTTTGGTCGCATAACGTAGGTCTCTCTCGAGCTTTTATGAACCAGACCTTATGGATTATTTTTTCTGTCTCATAGTCCAAAATAACTCAGGACAGTCCATCCAAAAGTCCTTGGGAGATTATGGGGTGGAGGGGGGAATGTTAATGTCTTTATAATGTCCAAACATCCCCAAGTTATCACATTTTAGGAGGTCACCATTCCTCTAAACACCCAGTAATAGAGTCTGGGCCCCTCATGCTGCAGTGGAGTGCAGGAAATCCAGTTCTGGGAATCCCTGAGATGTCCTCATGTGTTTCCCCAGACTGTTTGTTGCTGAGCTTTTATCACCTTTGGCTGTGGATCACTACTGTGGCTCTCTTTGATGACTACTTCCAACAACTGTGTATTCATGTCTCCAAGTTTCCCTGGCTCCCCACATATCACTGTAACTGGACATGGTCGCCCACTAATGTTCTCAGTTAATATAATGTTGTAGCATTTAACTTTACTGAGAGCCTGTGGGTGACAGGTCAGGGAGGGAACGAAAGAGAATAACTCAAAACAGATTACTTGATATCGTCACTCTTGCTTGTCCACAAGCCACGTCCCGCCTCGAAGGTCCCTACTCGCCTCCTGTTCCTTAGCTCCTGACCTCTCACGTTTCAGGAACCAGTTTATCTCTTGGATGAGAGTCTTTTTTTTTTTTTAAACTTTGCTAACTCTTAAAAAAAAAATGTATATATATATATATTTGGCTGTGTGGGGTCTTAGTTGTGACACATGGGATGTGGCATGCGGGATCTTTAGTTGTGGGTTTCAAACTCAGTTGTGGCATGTGGGATCTAGTTCTCTGACCAGGGATTGAACCTGGGCCCCCTGCATTAGAAGCACAGAGTCTTAGCCACTGGACCACCAGGGAAGTCCTGGATGAGGGTTTTTTAAATCCAATCCTCCCTCTTTAAAAGTCCAAGACCCCAACTCCCTTTGCAATTTAGCCCCAGGCAGAGGAATGAAGCCAGTAACACCTCATGAATATTAGCCAGAATGTTAACTCTAACCTTCGTGAAAGCAAAAATTTTTATGTTATTACACAGCAGGTGAGTTCCCTGTTGTCCCCAAAGTCTTCATTCAGGAATAGGATTTGGGATTAACTCTTACATAGCTGAGAGGCCCATTTAAGTATTTCTCCCAAGCAAAGATACCTCTCAGGCCCATATGTTTTATGTTATTCTCAGCTTGAATGATTCCTGGAAGCAAGAGTTAAACAAAGGCATTTTAAAATTATTTTAAAACTCACTTTATTGAGGTAGATATAATTTACTTAAATACATGAATCCATTTAAAGTATAAAACTCAATGAGCTCTGATAGATGTATGTTCATGTGAAACCACTATTACAATCAAGATACAGAACGTTTCCATCACATCCAAAAGTTTACTCTTGCCCTTTCGCAGTCCCTTCTTTCCTCCACCCTCTGGCCCAGGCAAGAACAGACCTGCTTTCTGTCACTGGAGATCAGTTTGGTTTTTCTGGAAATGTGTATAAATGGAGTCATCAGATATGTGCTATTTTAGTGTCTGCCTTCTCCCCCTCAGCACACTGTGAAATTCACCCGGATCACTGTGTATCAGTTTTTTCTCCTTCCCTACTTCTTTTTGCTTTCTTTTACAATTTTATTGAGGTATACTTTATGTAAATGGAACATGTTTAAAGCTTTGACATGTGTGCGTGTACAGGCTAACTTGTTTCAGTCGTGTCCAACTCTTAGCGACACTATGGACTGTACCTCGCCAGGCTCCTGTAGTCATGGGCTTCTCCAGGCAAGAACACTGGGGTGGGTTGCCATGACCTCTTTCCGACCCAGGGATTAAACTCATGTCTCTTACATATCCTGCACTGACAGCCAGGTTCTTTACCACTAGAGCCACCTGGGAAGCCTTTTGACATGTATACACACCCATGAAACAATCAGCATAATCAAGATATTAAATGTTCTTATAATTCCCAAAAGTTTTCTTGTGTTCAACCTTTCCCATGCCTGCAGTCTAACGTAACCACTGATCTGCTTTCTGTCACTACAGATTAATTTGTATTTTCTAGAATTTTATACAAATGGAGTCATACAGACGTACTGGGTTTGTCGCTGTTGTTCAGTTGCTAAGTTGTGTCCAACTCTTTGTGACCCCGTGGACTGCAGCATGCACCAGGCTGCCCTGTCCTTCACTATCTCCTGAGTTTGCTCAAATTCATGTCCATGGAGTCACTGATGCTATCTAACCATCTCATCCTCTGTTGCCCCCTTCTCCTTTTGCTATCAATCCCTCCCAGCATCAGGGTCTTTTCAATGAGTCAGCTCTTTGCACCAGGTGGCCCAAATATTGGAGCCAAAGTACTGGGTTTGGGAGGGGTTTATTTTTTGATCTGGCTTCTTTGACTCAGCATGATTATTTTGAGATTCATCCATATTATTGTATATATTTAACAGTTTGGTTTTTTCCTACTTCTGAACAATATTCCATTGTGTAGATATGCTGGACATACCATGGTTTATCTATTCATCTGTTGATGGACGTTTATGTTGTTTCCAGTTTTTGACTATTACAAATAAAGATGTTATGAGTATTTATACACAAGTTTCTGTGTGGTCATATGCTTTCATTTCTCTTGGGTAAATACTTGGTGTGGAATGGCCACATCATATGATAGGTATATGTTTAATTTTTAATAAACTCTCAAATTGTTTCCCAAAGTTGTTCCATTTTACATTCACATCAGTAACATAGAAGTTCCAGTTGCTATCCAGCCTTGCCAACACTTGGTTATTACCAGTTTTTATAATATTAGCCATTCTAAAGGGTATGTAGTGGTATCTCACTTCGGTTTTAATTTGCATTTCCTGATGACAAATGATATGGAGCCTTTTATCATGTGCTTCTTAGCTACTCATGTCTCTTAAAAATATTGCTTCAAATCATTTGTCCATTTTCAGAGGACTGGTTTGTCTCCTTATTTTTGAGTTGTCAGTGTTCTTTATATATGTCTCACAAATATGTTCTTCCTTTCCACCATTTTTACGTGGCATTTCTACATAATACATTCACTTTACAAAAGGCTAACCAGGATTTTAAGAAAATTCAGAAAGTAGCCTGAGGTCACATAATCACTGCTGCATCTCAAATCCTGTTTCGTAAACAGGAAGAGCCCACTGCTCTACCTTTTCCTGGGTTCAAGACATCAAGAGAGTACTATACACAGAATCCTACTGCCAATGTCTGCTAATGAAACTCTACTACAACAGTGTCAGTATCTGCCATGGCTTTCTACTCCAATTCCCCACTGAGGACACAAGAAAGTGTGACCAGGAAGAGATGGAGATTTGCTAGGCGCCTGCCTTCCTGACTCTTCCCTGGAAAACATGAGCAACAAGAAAGTCAGGCAATCCTGAAAGCATGAATCCATAGTCATCCTTTCTTAGGCCCTTTTGAACCCACACCAGCCGGCAACACTCCAGGACCACAGAGACAAATCCATAGACCTTCTCAGGAGGGGAAATGCTTCTTGCTCATTGCTGATATTTCCTTCCATGTGGAGCGGCTCAATAAGTGCCATGCTCCTGGCCTCTCAGAGCCTTTATTCACTCTGCCCCAAGTGAGGTGTGCTGACTTATCTCAGAAGAATAAACTGGGAATACTAACCTCTGATCCTGCCTTTCCCTTCTGGGAGAGCACCTGGGTACTCAGGACTGTTGGAACTGGGAGGGTCAGGATTCAGTATTAGCCCTAAATCAGGGACTTACCTGGTGGTCCAGTGGTTAAGAATCTGCCTTGCAATGCAGGGGACAAGGTTTGATCTCTGTTCAGGGAACTGAGATCCCACGTGCTATGGAGAAACTAAGCCCTTGGGCCAGAACTACTGAGTTCACATGCCTCAGCTAGAGAGCCCACGCGCTGCAAACTACAGAGTCATGTGCTCTGGAGCCTGCAGGCCACAGCTAGAGAGAAGCCTGAGCACTGCAGCGAAGAGGCCACCCGATGCAACCAAGGCTCAACACAGTCATAGATAAATAAATATTTAAATAAGGAGGCCCCAAAATCACAGCCTCCAAAATAAGCTCCTACTGCAAGTGATATTTGTCTCCATTTGCCATATTCTGTCTCATTTCTCACATGATTCAAAACCTGGGCAAGGAAAAGGAGTGATATTAGCACCATACCAGCTATATTTTTTTTGTATTTACCTCTAAGTCGAAAACACAGACTCCACTTTCCCATAAAAACAATGTGATATGTAGGTGATGTCACAGAATCAGCTAAAAAGAGCTAAGTTTACCTGTAATTACTTGGTGACCACAGAACTATACTTCAGCAGAGGCCTTATCAATGATCTATGGTCTATAGAGATGGACAGGACATGTTCATTAATTTAAAATTATATCTGAATATTCAGACATAGGGCAAACAGAAGAGTGCTGAGTCAAAGACATTTAGGATTTGAATCTGATTCGTCAAGAGCCCCTCTTCAGCTACTTTGATTCCACAGCATAACACTCCAAGGCTTTGGGGAATCATTAGAAACCAAAAATCTCTATCAAGATTAAATAACTGGCCCACAGAATTTTTTGCCTACAGAATCAAATGTTGCAAGAAATTTTAACTGCCCTTAACTACTTCTCACTAATTCTAGTCCCTTGATACACAGTCTTCTCAGATTCACTAATACTATTAATATCCTATTTGGATAATAAACCAAGTTGATCAGTTATTTTCCTATTTTAGTAAACCATCCCCAGAGAAATGCCTTGTGGAAAAGCAATATTCCCAACTCAAGTGTTTAACTGGTGACGTTTTGACAAAAACCATTGCCAATCCTGGCATTCTTATCTACTGAAATTAACTTTTCACCTAATGGATACTTTACAGGAATAAAGTCAGGTAATTGATATCAGATGTCTGGGGCAGTTCTGTGTATCTATCAGACACATCACTGAAGCAGTGGACAAGACGGCAATGGTTCCTACACGCCTGGAGTTTATAGAGGCAAAGGGCTGGGCGGCAAACAATTAATTTCAGAGAGAGATAATTGCTATGAAGAAAATAAAATACAACAGGATAGTGACTGGTGGGTTAGAAGGTACTTCTTTATATAGGACAGTAAGCAGAATCTTCTCATGGGAGTTGATATCTGAACTCAGACTTGATATTAAGAGGCTGTCATTCAAACAAAGGAGAAGAACTTTGAAGGCAGAAGGAGCAATGAGAACAAGTTTGGTGTTTGAGGAACACTGTCATTTAGGAGGAGATTGGAAGGTGGTGATGTCAGAGAGGCAGACTGTGGCCTGATTCTGCAGGGAGTACAGATCTTATTCTAAGTGCAAAACAGGAAGCCGTAGAGATGGCTTTTTTTTTTTTTTAAACAGGTGAATAACGGGGGGGGGGTTCTCTGTGGTCTCCTCTAAGAGAGCCACCTGACTATCCATCTGCGTTCATTTCCTCCATGTTCTCACCATGCATGAAATGACTTTGCTCTCTTGGTTCGAGTGTCTGTTGCCCACAAGAGCTTCCCTGCCTCGTTCACTCCTCCATCTCCAGCAGCCAGAACACAGGCACACAGCAGGTGCTCAGCAAATATTTATGGATTAAAGGAAAGAATGGACAAATGTCATCCAGTTTGTTGAAGGTGCAGGGAGCACAGAATGCAAGTAAATAAGATTCTGTCCTGGGTCTTCAGACTCACCATAATTTATTTTCCAAAAGTTGGCTGACATAATCAAATTATTCAGAAAGGGAAAATAAAATAGTTAAGAAATGTGGGAAAAATACTCAACTTTACACTCATTTTAAAGACATGCTGCTAACCAGAACAGAAATGAAATGACATCATGCTTCCGTTTAAAATATTTACATTGATAATGTTTCTGGTGAGGGTATAGGTAATTTAACTTGCTGGTCAGTTCTACATCCCCCCTCCCCCAAAGGCAATTCAGCAGCCAATATTCAGTTCAATTCAGTCACTCAGTCATGTCCAATTCTTTGAGACCCCGTGGACTGCAGCACGACAGGCTTCCCTGTCCATCACCAACTCCCAGAGTTTACTCAAACTCATGTCCATCGAGTCAGTGATGCCATCCAACCATCTCATCGTCTGTCATTCCCTTCTCTTCCTACCTTCAATCTTTCCCAGTATCAGCGTCTTTTTCAGTGAATCAGTTCTTTGCATCAGGTGGCCAAAGTACTGGAGTTTCAGCTTTAGCATCAGTCCTTCCAATGAATATTCAGGACTGATCTCCTTAAGGATGGACTGGTTGGATCTCCTTGCAGTCCAAGGGACTCTCAAGAGTCTTCTCCAACACCACAGTTCAAAAGCATCAATTCGTCAGCACTCAGCTTTCTTTATGGTCCAACTCTCACATCCATACATGACTACTGGAAAAACCATAGCTTTGACTAGATGGACCTTTGTTGGCAAAGTGATGTTTCTGCTTTTCAATATGCTGTCTAATATGGTTTGTCATAGCTTTTCTTCCAAGGAGCAAGCATCTTTTAATATCATGGCTGCAGTCACCATCTGCAATGATCTTGGAGCCCAAGAAAATAAAGTCTGTCACTGTTTCCACTGTTTCCCCATTTATTTCCCATGAAGTGATGGGACCAGATGCCATGATCTTAGTTTTCTGTATGTTGAGTTTTAAGCCAACTGTTTCATCAAGAGGCTCTTTAGTTCCTCTTTGCTTTCTGCCATAAGGGTGGCATCATCTGCATATCTGAGGTTATTGGTATTTCTTCTGGCAATCTTGATTCCAGCTTGTGCTTCATCCAGTCCGGCATTTCTCATGATGTACTCTGCATATAAGTTAAATAAGCACGGTGACAATATACAGCCTTGACGTACTCCTTTCCCTATTTGGAGCCAGTCTGTTGTTCCATGACCAATTCTAACTGTTGCTTCCTGACCTGCATACAGATTTCTCAAAAGGCAGGTCAGGTCATCTGGTATTCCTATCTCTTTAAGAATTTTCCATAGTTTATTGTGATCCACACAGTCAAAAGTTTTGGAGTAGTCAATAAAGCAGAAGTAGATATTTTTCTGGAAATCTCTTAGTTTTTTGATGATCCAACAGATGTTGGCAATTCAATCTCTGGTTCCTCTGCCTTTTCTAAATCCAGCTTGAACATCTGGGAGTTCACAGTTCATGAACTGTTGAACCCTGGCTTGGAGAATTTTGAGTATTACTTTACTAACATGTGAGATGAGTGCAATTGTGAGGTAGTTTGAGCATTCTTTGGCATTGCCTTTCTTTGGGATTGGAATGAAAACTGACTTTTCCAGTCCTGTGGCCACTGCTGAGTTTTCCAAATTTGTTGGCATATTGAGTGCAGCACTTTCACAGCATCATCTTTCAGGATTTGAAATAGCTCAACTGGAATTCCATCACCTCCACTAGCTTTGTTCTTAGTGATGCTTCCTAAGGCCTACTTGACTTCGCATTCCAGGATGTCTGGCTCTAGGTGAGTGATCATATCATCATGATTATCTGGATCATGAAGATCTTTTTTGTATAGTTCTTCTGTGTATTCTTGCCACCTCTTCTTCATATCTTCTGCTTCTGTTAGGTCCATACCCAAAAGCAATTCAGCAGCAAATATTAAGAGCCTTCAAAATATCCTTACCTTTTGACTGAGAAATCCACTTCTAGGCATGTATCCTAAGGAAATATTTTCAACTGAAGGGAAAGTTATATATGCAAATAATTTGTTGCACTATTATGTTTATTATGAAAAATTAAAAGGAACATTTTATAGTCAAGACCAGAGGAATATGGACTTCCCCAGTGGTCCAATGGTTAAGAATCTGCTTTGCAATGCAGGGGATGCTGGTTCAATCCCTGGTCAGGGAACTAAGATCCCATATGTTTTGGAGCAACTAAAGCCCACTCCCCACAACTACTGAGTCTGCCCACTCCAGAATCTGTGAGCTGTAACTAGACAGTCAGTGTGCCCCCAGTGAAAGACCCACAGGATGCAACAAAGATCCTGAGTGCTGCAACTAAGACCCATTCCAGTCAAATAAATCAAAGAAAAGAGCAATAACTGCGGTGACTATCCTTGATGAAGTGAATGATACATGGCACAACAGAAGCCTAGATACAGCAGTAAAGGAGAGCGTTTCTTCTACTGTGACAGTGTGTGGAAAAAAAGCAGGGTTCTCCTTCCTGCACTGTTGGTGGGAATGTAAATTGGTCTAGTCATTATGGAGAGTAATATGGAGGTTCCTTAAAAAACGGAAATAGAATTGCCATATAACCCAACTAATCCCACTCATAGGCATATGTCTGGAGAAAACACTAACTCCAAAAGATCCATGCACCTCCAATGTTCATAGCAGCACTATTTATAGTAATTAAGACATGGAAGCAGCCTAGAGGTCCATCAACAGATGAATGGATAAAGAAGATGTGGTATACACAGACAATGGAATATTACTCAGCCATAAAGTGAAATAATGTAATTTGCAGCGACATGGATGAACCTAGATATTGTTGTGCTGAGTGAAATAAGTCAGACAGAGAAAGACAAATATGATATCACATACATGTGGAATCTAAATTCTAAAATGTGGAATCTAAAATGAACTTATTTACAAAATAGAAACAGACTCACAGACAGAGAGAACAAACTTATGGTTACCAAAGGAGAAAGGGGTGGAGAAGGGATACATTAGGAGCTTGGGATTAATAAACTACTGTATATACATTAGATAAACAAAAAGGTTTTGGTGTATAGCACAGGGAAATATATTCAATATCCTATAATAAACCATAATAGAAAAGAATATGGAAAATATATAAATACACATAAAACTGAATAACTTTGCAATACACCAGAAGTTAACACAACATTGTAAATCAACTATACTTCATGTACTTCAATAAATTTTTTACATGGACCAGTTAATGTGCTTTGAATTGTTGGGAGGCAGTATTATGGTTGAGCTCTCTCGAGATTTTCTATTTTTACACACAGTTGATGTCAAGGGCTCAGAGGAAGGTTCCAATGCTGACACATAGGCATTCTATCACTGGAGCTAAGTTTCAAACACCTTGGCCTTCAAAAGAGGGAGGCATTAACTTTAGGAGGTTGGGTTGTATAATTCCACAATCACTTACCTACTCGCCTCACTGAGTTTAGTCAGTTCTCAAAAAAAATTTTTTTGCATCATGGAGAGAGTCAAATTTTGTGAACTCTTTAATTCCATTTGATTGTCAGTTTTCAGGAAATTCAGCTCTGGGAGAAGTCACAGAGAGGGGTTTTCCCAAGGAAGGCTTCTCACCTACTTCCTCCTCTGCTCCTTGATTGTGGGGAGGTTTTATGAAGGCCAGAAATCTCTCCTCTGGTCACACATTGTAATTCAGTTTTCCTTCTAGAGGAAGTGAGTGGTTCTAGAGAGGCTACAGCACTGCTCTGTGGATGCTATAGCTGGACCCGGGCTTGTTGCACTTTGAGAGGAAAAGGGTCACAATGAATGGAGTAGGTTTGCACCTGCTGGCCTTTTCCAGCTAGTTCTTCCTAAAGTGAGAGGTGATGCAGTGAGGCCTGTGCTTCCTGGAGTCTGTGATCTGGACCTGCAGCACCAGCATGGCTTGTACCTTTTTTAAAAATGCACATTTCGAGTGCTAGCCCAGACTTAACGAATCAGTGATCTGTGTTTTAACAAGACTCCAGGAAACACTGATGCATGCTCGGGTGTGACAGCCACTGTGCCCATGGTAAGCAGATGATTTTAAGCCGCCTGTGGACACAGTACTGGAAAACACTGGTTTACTTAGCGGGGGAGGTAACTGCATTTTCAACTTCATTTCAGTCATTGGGATTGTGAAATCTCACCTGTTGCTAGCATATCTCTTTCTTGCATTGTTTCCCATTACAAGGAAGAGAATTGCTCAAAGAGCCTTTGACAATCATAGATACCCACCCAGAATCCAATCACACTTTATTTTAATTGCATTTCTTTTATGGTGACTTTCTATTCATGGAAAATGAAACTAGTTTTTTTTTTTTTTTGAGGTAATGTAAAGGATATTTACTTTGCATGTCCGCAAAGAATCGGACACGACTGAGCGACTGAACTGAACTGAAAGTACATTTTAAAACTAAATTTATTTAGGTCTTGAAAAAAATAAGTCAATTTCAAGAAGACAGATTATGGAAGACAAAAGTAGAGATGATATATGGTTTGTCAAGAACCCACACAACGCTAGGACGCATCACTGCATGCATGGTGAGGAAAATGGTCTTTAAAAGTAGGGTAGTGGCAGAAGCAAACAGGTAAATGAACTGAAAAAGAAACATGAAATATCAATAACATGACAAATGTCACATGAAAGTAGCAAAAGAGGACTGAACCAAGCCTGCATTGGAGCTGAACTCTGAGTTACTTTCTGATAACTGAGTTATTTTCAAATAAGCACCTGTTCCAGGGAAGTTGCCCCCCAAGCTGACTGTCAGTCTAGGGAGGATGTAATGACGTTTAACCCGACATTCAAGGCTCAAGCTCGACTTTCAACTTTCCCAGTGATCTTTCACCAGACATTCATTGTGGTTGCTGTTTTTCTTCGTCACCTATAAAATGTCCCTTTCAAGAAGGAGTCTTTGATTTGGCTTTCTCGGAAACAGTTTTCTTTATGACAAACTTTAAATAAAACTTGGGAAGGCGTTCATAAGCAATCTCCTGAGAGGCTGCATAGCTTCAGGAATCAGTGAGATACTCTGTGGGCCTATTTTACTGAAAAGATATAGAGAATGACAACACTTGCCAAGGACAATATGTGTGAGAAATAAGTTTCACACACAGTCTTTGGGGGAAGGGAAATTTGGCAATACGCATTGCAGACCTTTAACAACAGACCTATCGTTCCCCCCGGCAAGGTTCCATTCCATTCTAAGAATTTATCCTAAGAAGCAGGGAGGCGTGTGCTCAAAAATAATAATGGGACTTCCCTGGTTAAGAATCCACCTGCCAATGAGGGAGACATGGGTTCAATCCTTGGTCCAGGAAGATCCCATGTGCCGAAGAACAACCAGTCCCATGCACCACACCTACTGAAGCCTGAATGTTCTAGAGCCCATGAGTAGCAATTACTGAGTCCATGCGCTGCAACTGCTGAAGCCTGCTCACCTACAGCCTGTGCTTACAAATTTTCAACTATGTAAATGTCCAAAACCTAGAGCCTGGTCAAGACAAATTTGGGGAGTTTGTGAGACGAATACTACATAGTCACTAGGACAAAGGAAATTTTCAATAATACTATATTTACTAAGCATAAATAAACTACAAAACAATATATACAGTGAGGTACTACGCTTGGGTTCAATGAGCCAGTGTCAACTTCAGCTTTTTTCCTCATTCACCAAATACTTTAGAGAATCTACAAATGTCAGATGTTATTTCCGACTCTAGAGGACAGAGCAAATGAACTGAAATTTACATTTCTGCGGTAACTGTGAAAGTGCTATAAAGGACACACTTGGGGGGTGGTGGGAGCACATAAAGAGGAAACCTTACCCTGAACACTTTCTGCAAAGTGCACCCAGTAAGCACAACACCCAGCAGAGGCCAGTGCATGCAGGCGTGCAATGAACAGCCACCAACTGGCAGACTTCCTCTGGGGGCAAATCTCTCCACTCTGGGCAGCAGTAACCATACAAGGCAGGACCAGAAACCAGCCTCACCTGTGATGTCCTGCTGTGATGCAGGGTCTGCCTCTTCGGGGAGACTCCTCTTTCCTTTATGGTAACTAACTCCCAGTAGCCCTGATCCTTCTCCCCAGAAGGCTCCTTGGTGTCTCTGGAAATTGCAGAGATGGGGAGCAGCTGGTAGGAAGTGGGGCTGGGCAGCAATGTCCATAGAACTTCTCTCTGGAAGCAAGCTTGTCCTGGCTCCTCCCGAGTCAAGATGCTTTGTGATCATCTGCCCTGTAACTTGGACTTCTCAGGTGGCACCAGTGGGAAAGAACCTGCCTGCCAGTGTAGGAGACATAAGAGACTTGGGTTCGATCCCTGGGTCAGGAAGATCCCCTGGAGGAGGAGGGCATGGCAACCACTCCAGTATTCTCACCTGGAGAGTCCCATGGACAGAGGAGCCTGGCAGGCTACAGTCCATAGGGTCACAGAGAGTTGGACATGACTGAAGTAACTGAGCATATATGCCCTGTAACTCTTTTGCCATCCCTTGAAAAATATTTCCTCATTTTTCAATAATGCCCCCTCTGAGGGTGGTATGAATGTGTGAGTCTGTGAATTGAAAACTAATTACCAGTTGAGCACAGTCTCTGGGAATCTTTTCTCCTCTGAGAAAAACTTAAGTTTTAGTGGGAATATCCTGATGCTCTTGCAGGGCTGGGCCCTCAGGGTGTTGTCCCCTCATGAACCCAGCGTGGAGTGGTGAGAAGAGTAGTTTTCCCCATACATCATCCTGGAGAATTAAAAGTGAGCCAGATATCACTTTATCATCACTAAGATGGTTATAATAAAGAAGACAGATAATTGCAAGTGTTGGTGAGGATATGGGGGTACTAGAATCCTCATATACTGCTGGCAAGGATGTAAAATGGTACAGCCACTTTGGACAAAAGTCTGGTCCCCTTTCACACAGAGTTCCCATTTTACGCAACAGTTTTACTTCCAGATACATTCCTAAGACAAGTGAAAAAAATGTCCACATAAAAATGACAGTTCATTCATTATTCACAATAGCCAAAAGATAGAAACAACCTAATTCCATCATCTGATGAATGGTTTAACAGAATGTGGTATACTCATAAATGGAACATTATTCCTTCATAAAAAGGAATAAATATGTTTAAAACTTGAAAATAATATGCTAAATGAAACAAACCAGTCACAAAAGACCTCATCTCATATGAAAGTGAAAGTGTTATCGTTCAGTCATGTCTGACTCTTTGCAAATCCATGGACTGTTGCCTGCCAAACTCCTCTGTCCCTGGGATTTTCCAGGCAAGAATACTGGAGTGGGTAGCTATCCCTTTCTCCAGGGAAACTTCCCAACCCCAAGATCAAACCCAGGTCTCCTGCACTGCAGGCAGATTCTTTACCATCTGAGCCACCAGAGAAGCCCAGTATAATTCCATTTATATTAAATGTCCAAAATAGGCAAATAGGATTAAGGGATGATGATTAAGAAGTATGGGTTTCTTTCTGGGATGATGGAAATGTTCTAAAATTGGTTGTGATGATGCACTGAATTTAAATCAGTGAATTATCTGGTATGTGAATTATATCTCAATAAAACTGCTCAGTTCAGTCGCTCAGTCGTGTCTGACTCTTAGCAACCCCATGAATCACAGCACGCCAGGCCTCCCTGTCCATCACCAACTCCCGGAGTTCACTCAGACTCACGTCCATTGAGTCAGTGATGCCATCCAGCCATCTCATCCTCTGTCGTCCCTTTCTCCTCCTGCCCCCAATCCCTCCCAGGATCAGGGTCTTTTCCAGTGAGTCAACTCTTCACATGAGGTGGCTAAAGTACTGGAGTTTCAGCTTTAGCATCATTCCTTCCAAAGAAATCCCAGGGCTAATCTTCAGAATGGACTGGTTGGATCTCCTTGCAGTCCAAGGGACTCTCAAGAGTCTTCTCCAACACCACAGTTCAAAAGCATCAATTCTTCAGCACTCAGCCTTCTTCACAGTCCAACTCTCACATCCATACATGACCACAGGAAAAACCATAGCCTTGACTAGACGGACCTTAGTCGGCAAAGTAATGTCTCTGCTTTTGAATATGCTATCTAGGTTGGTCATAACTTTTCTTCCAAGGAGTAAGCGTCTTTTAATTTCATGGCTGCAGTCACCATCTACAGCGATTTTAAAGATGCTACCAACACATAAAAAAAGCAAGAGATGGACAAGGTGGAAATTCCTCCAGTAGTTTTAAAGAGGACTGTCTTTTAAAGGAAATTTCTATTCACCAAAGACCTCCCTCTGCCTACAGATAATCTTTTGTAATGACCACAACTCTGTATAGTTCAGAAGAGCTATAGAAATATAGTTATTAAGAACAACTTAAACTTTAAAAGCACTTATCATGTGCCACTATTCTACACAATTTACTTCATACTAATTTACTCAAAATCATAAAGAAGATTTACCATTATAATACATATATTATAGCTAGGACTCTGAAGCACAGTTAGGACTATGACTTGGATCTGGGTCTGCAAACTTTTTCAGTAATGGGCCAGATAGGAAGATCTTGCTTCTCATTTTAAATTTTGGCTACATGGGTCATATAGAAACTAGTTTGACAACACTTGTAAATTACACAACACTATTAAATTGTTGTTAAGATGACTTAACTGTAGTATAAAATTTGCTGTTTTACCTTGTTATTGTAAGTTAAATTCATTAAGAAGCACTACCAAGTCTTCACCAAAGTTACCTTCAAAAGTCATTCTTGTTTGATAGTTGTTGAAAGTGGTTTTTCTCACTCAGAAAGATTTCAAATCTTACCCTTGTGCTTAAAAATTTGCAATAAAACTTTTTACTATTGCTATCCATGAAACTGCTTTATAGCAGGGTAAGTCAGGATATTAGCTTCTGTGTTAGACAAAAATTCACAGAACCAATGATGGTTAAATCCATTTACAGTAAATGAAGTTCATTGTTACAGTACTGGCTTCATAACACATGATATACTCAAATATTTTCCACAAAATATTTACTCATAAATAATATAATGAATAACCATAGCCTTTAATTTTTAAATTAATTTATTTTAATTGGAGGCTAATTACTTTAAAATATTGTAGTGGTTTTTGCCATATATTCACATGAATCAGCCATAGGTGTACATGTGTTCCCCATCCTGAACCCCCCTCCCCCCCATCCCGTCTCTCAGGATCATCCCAGTGCACCAGCCCTGAGCACCTGTTTCATGAATCAAACCTGGACTGGCAATCTATTTCACATATGATAATATACATGTTTCAGTGCTATTCTCTCAAATCATCCCACCCTCACCTTCTCCCACAGAGTCCAAAAAGTCTGTTCTTTACATCTGTGTCTCTTTTGCTGTCTTGCATATAGGATCATCGTCACCATCTTTCTTATATATGTATTAATATACTGTATTGGTGTTTTTCTTTCTGACTTACTTCACTCTGTATAATAGGCTCCAGTTTCATCCACCTCATTAGAACTGATTCAAATGTATTCTTGTTACTAGCTGAGTAATATTCCATTGCATATATGTACCACAGCTTTCCCATCTATTTGTCTGCTGATGGATATCTAGGTTGCTTCCATGTCCTGGCTATTGTAAACAGTGCTGTGATGAACATTGGGGTACATGTGTCTCTTTCAATTCTGGTTTCCTCGGTATATATGCCCAGGAGTGGGATTGCTGGGTAATATGGCAGTTCTATTTCCAGTTTTTTAAGGAATCTCCACACTGTCCTCCATCTTGGCTGTACTAGTTTGCATTCCCACCAACAGTGTAGAGGGTTCCCTTTTCTCCACACCCTCTCCAGCATTTACTGCTTGTAGACTTTTGGATTGCAGCCATCCTGACCTGTGTGAGATAGTACCTGATTGTGGTTTTGATTTGCATTTCTCTGATAATGAGTGATGCTGAGCATCTTTTCATGTGTTTGTTAGCCATCTGTATGTCTTCTTTGGAGAAATGTTTGTTTAGTTCTTTGACCCATTTTTTGATTGGGTCGTTTAGTTTTCTAGTATTGAGATGCATGAGCTGTGCTTCATCCAGCCCAGCGTTTCTCATGATGTACTCTGCATAGAAGTTAAATAAGCAGGGTGACAATAATACAGTCTTGACGTACTCCTTTCCCTATTTGGAACCAGTCTGTCATTCTGTGCCCAGTTCTAACTGTTGCTTCCTGACCTGCATACAGATTTCTCAAAAGGCAGGTCAGGTCATCTGGTATTCCTATCTCCTTAAGGATTTTCCACAGTTTGTTCTGATCCACACAGTCAAAAGTTTTGGTGTAGTCAATAAACCAGAAGTAGATATTTTTCTGGAAATCTCTTGCTTTTCTGATGCTCCAACAGATGTTGGCAATTTGATCTCTGGTTCCTCTGCCTTTTCTGAAACCAGCTTGAACATCTGGAAGTTCATAGTTCATGTACTGTTGAAGCCTGGCTTGGAGAATTTTGAGCATTACTTTACTAGGGTGTGAGATGAGTGCAATTGTGTGGTAGTTTGAGCATTCTTTGGCATTGCTTTTCTTTGGGATTGGAATGAAAACTGACCTTTTCCAGTCCTGTGGCCACTGCTGAATTTTCCAAATTTGTTGGCATATTGAGTGCAGCACTTTCATAGCATCATCTTTCAGGATTTGAAATAGCTCAACTGGAATTCCATCACCTCCACTAGCTTTGTTCATAGTGATGCTTCCTAAGGCCTACTTGACTCACATTCCAGTATGTCTAGCTCTAGGTGAGTGATCATATCATCATGATTATCTGGGTCATGAAGATCTTTTTTGTATAGCTCTTCTGTGCGTTCTTGCCACCTCTTCTTAATGTCTTCTGCTTCAGTTAGATCCACACCATTTCTGTCCTTTATTGAGCCCATCTTTGTATGAAATGTTCCCTTGATATCTCTAATTTTCTTGAAGAGATGTCTAGTCTTTCCCATTCTATTGTTTTCCTCTATTTCTTTGCACTGAACACTGAGGAAGGCTTTCTTATCTCTCCTTGCTATTCTTTGGAACTCTGCATTCAAATGGGTATATCCTTCCTTTTCTCCTTTGCTTTTCGCTTCTCTTCTTTTCACAGCTATTTGTAAGGCCTCCCCAGACAGCCATTTTGCCTTTTTGCATTTCTTCTTCTTGGCGATGGTCTTCATCCCTGTCTCCTGTACAATGTCACGAACCTCCATCCATAGTTCATCAGGCACTCTGTCTATCAGATTTAATCCTTGAATCTGTTTCTCACTTTCACTGTATAATCATGTGGGATTTGATTTAGGTCATACCTGAATGGTCTAGTGGTTTTCCCTACTTTCTTCAATTTAAGTCTGAATTTGGCAATAAAGAGTTCATGATCTGAGCCACAGTCAGCTCCCAGTCTTGTTTTTGCTGACTGTATAAAGCTTCTCCATCTTTGGCTGCAGGGAATAAAATCAATCTGATTTCAGTGTTGACCCTCTGGTGATGTCCATGTGTAGAGTCTTCTCTTGTGTTGTTGGAAGAGGGTGTTTGCTATGACCAGTGCGTTCTCTTGGCAAAACTCTATTAGGCTTTGCCTTGCTTCATTCTGTACTCCAAGGCCAAATTTGCCTGTTACTCCAGGTATTTCTTGACTTCCTACTTTTGCATTCCAGTCCCCTATAATGAAAAGGACAACTTTTTTGGGTGTTAGTTCTAGAAGGTCTTGTAGGTCTTCATAGAACCGTTCAACTTCAGCTTCTTCAGCATTAGTGGTTGGGGCATAGACTTGGATTACTGTGATATTAAATGGTTTGCCTTGGAAATGAACAGAGATCATTCTGTAGTTTTTGAGATTGCATCCAAGTACTGCACTTCGGACTCTTTTGTTGACTATGATGGCTACTCCATTGTTTCTAAGGGATTGTTGCCCACAGTCGTAGAAGTAATGGTCATCTGAGTTAAATTCACCTATTCCAGTCCCTTTTAGTTTGCTGATTTCTAGAATGTCAACGTTCACTCTTGCCATCTCCTGTTTGACCACTTCCAATTTGCCTTGATTCATGGACCTAACATTCCAGGTTCCTATGCAATATTATTCTTTACAGCATCGATTATTGTTCCACCCATCAACAAAAAATTGGTTTAATGATTCACTGAGCTTGGCCCTGCCCATCAGAACAAGACCCTGTTTCCCCCTCAGTCAGTGTCTCCCATGAGGAAGTTTCCATAAGCCTCTTACCCTTCTCCATCAGAGGGCAGACAAAATGAAAACCACAACCACAGAAAACTAACCAATCTGATCACATGGACCACAGCCTTGTCTAACTCATTCAAACTATGAGCCATGCCTTGTAGGGCCACCCAAGATGGATGGGTCATGGTGGAGAGTTCTGACAAAAGATGGTCCACTGGAGAAGGGAATGGCAAACCACTGCAGTATTCTTGTCTTGAGAACCCCATTAACATATGAAAAGGCAAAAAGATAGGACACTGAAAGATGAACTCCCCAGGTCGGTAAGTGCCCAATATGCTACTAGAGATAAGTGGAGAAATAACTCCAGAAAGACTGAAGAGACAGAGCCAAAGCAAAACACCACCCAGCTGTGGATGTGACTGGTGATGGAAGCAAAGTCCAATGCTGTAAAGAGCAATAACATACCTGAGGAGATCCTTATTTGGTTCATACTAAAAATAGGTTTTTCACAATTACCTTGAAATTATTTTTACAAAACAGCTTTATTGAGATTCAACTCATCTATCATATAATTCACCCATTTGAAGTGTATAATTTCATTTTGAAAATATTATTTCTTGCAGGTTTTGCCATAGAAGCTATTCATAGAGGCTAATTATTTGGTCATTTCAAACTTGTAACTGACTCCTTGAATAAACCACAACTCAGTAGTATTGGTAACATCCATCAACTCAAGATTCAAGAGAAAACACTCAAAATTATTTGCCTTGCTTATTAATTGACTATGACATTGTTCCCAATGTTCTCAACTCTCTGAACAACTGTTCTGCTAAAACAGTCTTAAATAAGCTTCTTTCATCTGAGCACATTTCTCTGGCTGCTACAATCAAACACAACTTAATTAACTCATCCCTAAATGGTTTTCCTTGCCTGGCTAACACATGAGCCACTTGAAAACTTGCTTTGACTGCAGACTCATTTTCATTATTTAATTTTATGAATAAATTTTGCCATAATGAGATAATTCATTTAAAATTTTCTATTTTTCCTGATGGTTGCTTTCCTGTGAGTTGGGAATACTAGGATATATCCTTAGTCTGATAAATTAACACAATCTGTTATTTTAGCCCACCAATAGTGTCACTATATAGTAAATAATGCCTTGTCATTGAATTTGATAACAAAATAATCCATAATCCATACTCCAAAATAATCCATACCGGGATTTTAAAGTATGGCATTTGAAGTCAACTCCCCCCCCCACCTTTTTTTTTGACATAATGAATATGCTTTGGTGATTTTATTTTATTTATTTATTATTTTTTTTTTTCAACATTTCCAATCACTGTTTTATTTCACTTGGAAATTTATTTATTTATTTTTAATTTATTTATTTATTTTTAATTTTTACTTTACAATTCTGTATTGGTTTTGGCATAGATTGACATGAATCCACCACAGGTGTACATGCGTTCCCAAACATGAGCCCCCCTCCCACCCCCCTCCCCACAACATCTCTCTGAGTCATCCCCGCACGTCAGCCCCAAGCGTGTCATATCCTGCATCAGACATAGACTGGCATTTCGATTCTTACATGATATTATACATGTTTCAATGCCATTCTCCCAAATCATCACACCCTCTCCCTCTCCCTCTGAGTCCAAAAGTCCGCTATACACATCTGTGTCTTTTTTGCTGTCCTGCATACAGGGTCATCATTGCCATCTTCCTAAATTCCATATATATGCATTAGTATACTGTATTGGTGTTTTTCTTTCTGGCTCACTTCACTCTGTATAATCGGCTCCAGTTTCATCCATCTCAGCAGAACTGATTCAAAAAAAAATGAAAATGTTGAAGCATTGGCATGTCCTTAGGGACCAGAGATGGGACACAGAACTCATTTCCCATTGCTAATACAAAGTCTGCTACTAGGTGAAGCCAATAGAGGGGAGTAGGAAAAGCCTGAGCTCACTTCCTCCCATGGACACATCAAAATTACTGTTTGCAAAGCAACAATTGATTAGAATAACTTGAAAACCAGCAGAAATAATATTCTATAATTAAAGATATAAAGAAGAAACCAAAATGAGATAGGTAGGAAGGGCAGGGATGCAGTATACTCAAGATTCACTCCCCTAGAGAGACAACTCACCAACAGGAGGATAAACACAATGTTCAAGATTCTTCCCAAGGAGCAAGGAGTCTGAGCCCTGCACTGGGTTCCCCAGCCTAGGGGTCTGGCACTGGGAAGATGAATTCCCAGAATGTCTGGCTTTGAAGACCAGCAGAGCTTATGTTTAGGAGAGCTGGGGGGCTCAAAGAACAGAAATTCCACTTTTAAAGGTCTCACACAAAATCTCACATGCTCCAAGTACCCAGTACAGAGGCAATCCATTGAAAGGGACCTGGGTCAGACACACTTGTTGATCTCACAGTACCTCCCAGAGAGGCAGAAAGCAAAGGGGAAATGCTCTGGGGACACAGATGCTGGCAGAAGCCATTTGGGGGAACTCCTTCTACCAGGAGGACACTGGTGCTGGCGAGTGCCATATTGGTGTCCTCTCTCTAGCTTATTAGCATCACAGCTTTACCTGCCTACCAGTGGACAGACACAGCCCCAGGACCCAGCCCTGCCCATCAGCTGGCCAGAACCATCCTTGGAACTCCTTGGTCCCTGTAGTCAGCTGCCCCAGGAATCAGTCTCACTCACCAATGGGCCAGCAGCCTCTGCATGAGGCAAGGCCTGGCAGCCAACGAGGCTAAGGGCCAGGCTTGCCTACCATGTGCCCATAGCAGTTGGCCTCTCTACAACAGAAGAGCCCACATATAAGGCACCCCTAGAGCATATGACTCTAATGATCAGAGGGAAATGTCTTGCTGGGCCCCATAGGATGTCTCCTACATAAGGTCACTTCTCCAAGACTGAGAAGTGACCAGTCTAATACACACAAATAAGCACAGAGAATTAGGCAAAAGGAAGAGACAGAGGAATATGTTGCAAGTGAGAAAAAAAACAAGACAAAACCTCCGTAAAAGAACTAAGAGGAGATATGCAATCTACCTGATAAACAATTCAATCTAATGATCATAAAGATGTTCAGTGAACTCAGGAGAATAACGGATGAACACAGTGAGAAGAGCTGAAGAATACAATAACTGAAATAAAAAACATACTAGAAGGAATCAACAGTAGATTAGATGCTACAGAGGAACAGATCAGTGGAAGACAGTAGTGGAAATCAAAAAAGAATTCTTAAAAAATGAGGAGTGCGGACTTCTCTGGTGGCTCAGTGGTAAAGAATCTGCGTCAAAGCAGGAAACATGGGTTTGACCCCTGATCTGGGAAGACCCACACACCAAGGGGCAACTAAGCCCAAGTGCCACAACTATTGAACTGATACTCTGGAGCCCAGGAGCCTAAACTACTGAAAGCCCCTAGAGCCTCTGCTCTGCAACAAGAGAAGCCACATCGATGAGAAGCTTGTGCACCACAACTAGAGAGCAGCCCCCACTTGCTGCAACTAGAGAAAAGCCCATGCATAGCACAGCCAAAAAGAAAAGCAAACATCTTTTAAAAATGAGGAATGTTTAAGAAATCTCTGGGACAACATGCTGCTGCTGCTGTCGCTTCAGTCGTGTCCGACTCTGTGTGACCCCATAGACGGCAGCCCAGCAGGCTCCCCCATCCCTGGGATTCTCCAGGCAAGAAC
>NW_024070186.1:87219928-87283859 GCF_014754425.2 Oryx dammah | reverse complement strand
ATGACAGTGAAAAGTGAAAGGGAAGTTGCTCAGTCGTGTCCGACTCTTCGCAACCCCATGGACTGCAGCCTACCAGACTCCTCCGTCCATGGGATTTTCCAGGCAAGAGTACTGGAGTGGGGTGCCATCACCTTCTCCGGTGAGACAACATAAGGCATACTAAAATTTGTATTGTAGAGGTCCCAGAAGGAGAAAAGAGACAGAAGGGGACAGAGAACTTATCTGAAGAAATAATAACTGAAAACTTCCCTAACCTGGGAAAGGAAAAACAAAATTCAGATCTAACAAGCAGAGAGAGTCCTCAACAAGATGAATCCAAATTGGTCTACACCAACACATACTATAATTAAAATGGCAAAAATTAAAGATGTAGATAGAATATCAAAAGCAGCAAAAGGAAAGCAACTACTTATGTATAAGGGAAGTCTCTTATGACAATAAGCTTGACTTTTCAGCAGAAACTTTGCAGGCCAGAAGGAAGTGGCACAGTATATTTAAAGTGACGAAAGGAAAACACCTATAACCAAGAATATTCTACCCGGCAGGGTTATTATTCAAATTTGAAGGATAGACAGAGTTTTACAGATAAGCAAAACCTAAAAGAGTTCATTGCCATTAAGCTGGCTTTGCAGGAAAAGTTAAAGGGACTTCTTTAAGTAGAAAAGACCACAACCAGAAATTTGAAAATTACAAAGGGAAAAAACCTCATTGGTAAAGACAAACATAGAGTAAAGGTAGTAGACCAACCACTCATAAAGCCAGTAGGAAGATTAAAAAACAAAAGTAGTAAGATCATTTATATACCAATACATAGTACAGGGATATACAAAATAAAAAAATGTTAAATATGGCACCAAACTATTCAGTGTTGTGGGGAGGAGTGAAAATGCAGAGTTGTTAGAATGTATTTGAACCTAAGAGATCATCAACTTAAAAACATATGTTGTTATACATAACCTTATGGCAACTGCTAATCAAAAATATATAATAGATACACACAGACACAAGAGAAAGAAATCCAAACATAACACTAAAGATAGTCATCAAGTCACAAGGGAAAAGAGCAAAAGAAGAAAGGAACAAAAAACTACAAAAATAAAAAGAAAAAATGAAGAAAAAGAAAAAATGAACAAAACGGCAATAAGTACATACCCATCAATGATTACTTTAACTGTAAACAGACTAAATGCTCCATTCAAACGACACAGAGTAGTTGAAAGGATGGGAAAGAAGAACCACTTATTTGTTGTCTCCAAGAGATTTACTTCTGATCTAAGGACAAACAGACAAAGTGAGGGGACAGAAAAGGTATTCTATGCAAATGGAAGCTAAAATAAAGCTGGTAGCAATATTTACGTCAGTCAAAATAGGCTTTTAAACAAAGACTGTAACAAGTGACAAAGGATAATACATAAGACGAAGGGACCGATCCAATAAGAAAGTATAATAATTATAAATATATATGACCCAACAAAAGAGCACCTAAAATACATACAACAAATATTAGTAAACCCAAAGGGAAAAACTGGCAGAAGCACAGTAATAACAGTGAACTTTTAACATCCCACTTACATCAACGGGCAGATCATCCAGACAGAAAATCGTTAAGGAAACTGGCCTTAAATGGCACATTAGACCAGAAGGATTTTATACATTGTTGTTGAGTTACCTCCATCCAAAAGAAACAGAATAGGAAAGAGTTGAGGGGGGCTGGATCAAGATGGTGGAATAGAAAGATGTGGAGCTCACCTCCTTCCACAAATACATCAAAAAGACATCTACATGTGGGAACGATTCTCACAGAATAACTGCTGAGTGCTGGCAGAAGAGCTCATGAAACCAAACTCACAGGAAAGATCACCATGTAACCAAGAAGGATGAAATAAAGGGGAAAAAAAAAAGGGATGAGACCAGCAACCCTGGGAGGGAGCTGTGAAAGAGGAAAGGTTCCTTCGTCCTGGAAACCTTCCACAACTGGGAGATCAGCTCAGAAATGGAACTTCAGAGGCTCAGAGAAAAGCACAGCAGTCAGCTTACGGCAGGCGAACAGAGAGAGACCAGTATAGGGGATCCTGGTCACCTCCCTGCACCCCCCAGCCCAAGAAATAAATCTGCTACTGTGTGTAGGGGCTGGGTGCTAAAACTTGGGTTTCAAAGGACAGACCTGAGGAGAGCACTGGGGTTGGCTATACAGAGATAGCCTGAAAAGGCTGGAATGTGGTCTAAGCAGCAACTGGGATGTATACAGGAAGGAGCTTGTGTCTGCCATTGAAGCCCCATTGTTAATGTACATACTTGAAGAGAGAGGCAGGGCCCATCATAGCAGCCTCATTCTTATGGTGGGTACAGCTCCACCTTTACAAGCTCTGAGAGCATGCAAGCATTGGCAGGTTCTCCACACATGTAGCTGGGGTTAAAATCCAAGCTGATCCTCAAGGGCTAAAATCTGAGCTGTGTCCCAGCAGCTGTGTGATCTGCAGATTTATGTGGCACTGGCAGCTTTGTAAACTTAGTGCCTGGGGGATATCCAATCAGATTACTGGAGCTCCGGTGGGTAGGTAGGTTGGGCCCAGCAATAGCAGCTGAAGGCTCTGTGGGAACATGTAGAAGTTGGGCTGAGGTCTGGGCTAACTCAATAGCTCCCGTGGTAGGTCCAGATGGATGACTACAGCAGTCCTGGTGCCTGACCTCAGGGGTTCTGTACCAGTGGGTCCACGCTAATGGTTTTGTGAGCTAAGTGCCTACGGGATACCCGGGCCAACTACCTGAATTTCCATGGTTGAAGTGGGGCTGAGGGCAGTGCCCCAAACTGTATTTTGTGAGCCTGCACAATGGGTGACAGGTGACACCATGGAGGGCACTTCCCAGAATGTAGTTTCTACAGAGGAATCCTCAGTGGCTCATCTCTCAGCGGGAGTGCTCCAGTCCTGCCTACTGCACACTGCAGTTCAGAAAGAGATCTGGGGGATGTCTACTCCAACAACTGGGGAGCAGATCCTGCCCCTGATAGGGCTGTGACCACCACAGACCAAAGGGGAGGTCCATTCAACTTCCAGTGCAGGTTGTGGTCACCACAACAGGAACCACACTCCCCTGTGAAGGGGATAATGGCCAACAGACAGTGAGGAAAGGTGGCAGGCAGGCATCCATAATAAAAACAGCCCTCACACAAAAAACATGAGACTCATAGACGCCACACAGGAACATTCCCACATTAAAAACCCTTCAGGACCACAGTAGATGACTGTCTCTCCTAAACCCATAAAGCCAACGAAGTATAAGTAAAATGAAGAAGCAGAGGAACCACTCCCAATGAAAAGATCAGGAGACTTTCCCTGAAAGAACAACGAAACAGACCTCTCCAGTCTACTATCAGTTCAGCTCAGTCATGTCCGACTCTTTGCAACCCCATGAATTGCAGCACGCCAGGCCTCCCTGTCCATCACTAACTCCCGGAGTTCACCAAAACTCATGTCCATCGAGTCGGTGATGCCATCCAGCCATCTAATCCTCTGTCATCCCCTTCTCCTCCTGCCCCTAATCCCTCCCAGCATCAGAGTCTTTTCCCATGACTCAGCTCTTCCTATGAGGTGGCCAAAGTATTGGAGTTTCAGCTTTAGCATCAGTCCTTCCAAAGAACACCCAGGACTGATCTCCTTTAGGATGGACTGGTTGGATCTCCTTGCAATCCAAGGGAATCTCAAGAGTCTTCTCCAACACCACAGTTCAAAAGCATCAATTCTTTGGTGCTCAGCTTTCTTTACAGTCCAAGTCTCACATCCATACATGACCGCTGGAAAAACCATATCCTTGACTAGACGGATCTTTGTTGGCAAAGTAATGTCTCTGCCTTTGAGTATGCTATCTAGGTTGGTCATAACTTTTCTTCCAAGGAGTAAGCATCTTTTAATTTCATGGCTGCAACCACCATCTGTAGTGATTTTGGAGCCCAAAAAAATAAAGTCTGACACTTTTTGCACTGTTTCCCCATCTATTTCCCATGAAGTGATGGGATCAGATGCCATGATCTTCGTTTTCTGAATGTTGAGCTTTAAGCCAACTTATTCACTCTCCTCTTTCACTTTCAAGAGGCTTTTTAGTTCCTCTTCACTTTCTGCCATAAGGGTAGTGTCATCTGCATATCTGAGGTTATTGATATTTCTCCCGGCAATCCTGTCCAGCCCAGCTTCTCTCACGATGTACTCTGCATATAAGTTAAATAAGCAGGGTGACAATATACAGTCTTGATGTACTCCTGTTCCTATTTGGAACCAGTCTATTGTTCCATGTCCAGTTCTAACTGTTGCTTCCTGACCTGCATATAGATTTCTCAAGAGGCAGGTCAGGTGGTCTGGTATTCCCATCTCTTTCAGAATTTTCCACAGTTTGTGGTGATCCACACAGTGAAAGGCTTTGGCATAGTCAATAAAGCAGAAATAGATGTTTTTCTGGAACTCTCTTGCTTTTTCCATGATCCAGTGGATGTTGGCCATTTGATCTCTGATTCCTCTGCCTTTTCTAAAACCAGCTTCAACATCTGTAAGTTCACAGTTCATGTACTGTTGAAGACTGGCCTGGAGAATTTTGAGCATTACTTTACTAGCGTGTGAGATGAGTGCAATTGTGCGGTAGTTTGAGCATTCTTTGGCATTGCCTTTCTTTGGAATTGGAATGAAAACTGACCTTTTCCAGTCCTGTGACCACTGCTGAGTTTTCCAAATTTGCTGGCATATTGAATGCAGCACTTTCACAGCATCATCTTTCAGGATTTGAAATAGCTCAACTGGAATGCCATCACCTCCACTAGCTTTGTTTGTAGTGATGCTTTCTAAGGCCCACTTGACTTCACATTCCAGGATGTCCGGCTCTAGGTGAGTGATCACACCATTGTGATTATCTGGGTCATGAAGATCTTTTTTGTACAGTTCTTCTGTGTATTCTTGCCATCTCTTCTTAATGTCTTCTGCTTCTGTTAGGTCCATACCATTTCTGCCCTTTATCGAGCCCATCTTTGCATGAAATGTTCCCTTGGTATCTCTAATTTTCTTGAAGAGATGTCTAGTCTTTCCCATTCTGTTGTTTTCCTCTATTTCTTTGCATTGATGGCTGAGGAAGGCTTTCTTATCTCTCCTTGCTATTCTTTGGAACTCTGCATTTAAATGGGTATATCCTTCCTTTTTTCCTTTGCTTTTTGCTTCTCTTCTTTTCACAGCTATTTGTAAGGCCTCCCCAGACAGCCATTTTGCTTTTGCATTTCTTCTTCTTGGGGATGGTCTTGATCCCTGTTTCCTATACAATGTCACAAATCTCCATCCATAGTTCATCAGGCACTCTATCTATCAGATCTAGTCCCTTAAATCTATTTCTCACTTCCACTGTATAATCATACGGGATTTGATTTAGGTCATACCTGAATGGTCTAGTGGTTTTCCCTACTTTCTTCAATTTAAGTCCAAATTTGGCAATAAGGAGTTCATGATCTGAGCCACAGTCAGCTCCCAGTCTTGTTTTTGCTGACTGTATAGAGCTTCTCCATCTTTGGCTGCAAAGAATATAATCAATCTGATTTCGGTGTTGACCTTCTGGTGATGTCCATGTGTAGAGTCTTTTCTTGTATTGTTGGAAGAGGGTGTTTGCTATGACCAGTGCGTTCTGTTGGCAAAACTCTATTAGCCTTTGCCCTGCTTCATTCCGTATTCCAAGGCTAAATTTGCCTGTTACCCCAGTCTACTATACCCCAAATCAAAAAAAGAAGTAGTGAAAATACCGAAGTTATTAAGAAAGACTATCCACAGAAATGCAGCTTACTGTAAAAAGGAACTAGAAATTATAAAGAGGAGACAATTCAGTTTGCTTTAGTCGCTCATTCAGTTGTGTTTGACTCATTGTGACCCTGTGGACTGCAGCACGCCAGCCTTCCCTGTCCATCACCAATCCCCAGAGCTTGCTGAAACTCAAGTCCATCGAGTCAGTGATGCCATCCAACCATCTCACCGTCTGTCATCCCCTTCTCCTCCTGCCTTCAATCTTTCCCAGCATCATGGTCTTTTCCAATGAGTCAGTTCTTCACATCAGGTGGCCAAAGTATTGTTTCAGCTTCAGCATCAGTCCTTCCAATGAATATTCACAACTAATTTCCTTTAGGATTGACTGGTTGGATCTCCTTGCAGTCCAAGGGACTCTCAAGAGTCTTCTCCAACACCACAGTTCAAAAACCTCACTTCTAAAAAAAAAAAAAAAAAAAAAACCTCACTTCTTCAGCACTCAGCTTTGTTTATGGTCCAACTCTCACATCCATACATGACCACTGGAAAAACCCTAGCTTTGACTAAATGGACCTTGGTTGGCAAAGTAATGTCTCTGCTTTTGAATATGCTGTCCAGGTTGGTCATTTCTTTTCTTCCAAGGAGCAGGCGTCTTTTAATTTCATGGCTGTTGTCACCATCTGCAGTGATTTTGGAGCCCAAGAAAACAAAGTCTGTCACTGTTTCCATTGTTTCCCCATCTATTTGCCATGAAGTGATGGAACCGAATGCCATGATCTTAGTTTTCTGAACGTTGAGCTTTAAGCCAGCTTTTTCATTGTCCTCTTTCACTTTCATCAAGAGGCTCTTTAGTTTTTCTTCACTTTCTGCCATAAGGGTAGTGTCATCTGCATATCTGAAGTTATTGATATTTCTCCCGGCAATCTTGATTCCAGCTTGTGCTTCATCCAGCCCAGCATTTCCCATGATGTACTCTGCATAAAAGTTAAATGAGCAGGGTGACAATATATAGCCTTGACGCACTCCTTTCCCGATTTGGAATCAGTCTGTTGTTCCATGTCCAGTTCTAACTGTTGCTTCCTGACCTGCATACAGATTTCTCAGGAGGCAAGTAAGGTGGTTTGGTATTCCCATCTCTTTCAGAATTTTCCACAGTTTGTTGTGATCCACACAGTCAAAGGTTTTGGTGTAGTCAATAAAACAGAAGTAGATGTTTTCCTGGAACTCTCTTGCTTTTTTGATGATACAGCGGATGTTGACAATTTGATCTCTGGTTCCTCTGCCTTTACTAAATTCAGCTTGAACATCTGGAAATTCTCGGTTCATGTACTGTTCACATACTCAGCGGAAAAATCACCCGCTGAGACAAATGCTGAGCTAATGGCAGTAAATAGCAAACTGGGTAATGCAGAATAGTGAATAAGTGAGCTGAAAGGTAGAATAATGGAAATCATTCTATCAAAAGAGCGGACAAAGACACACACACAAAATGAAAGCAATATATGAGATGTATGGGAATATAAAGCATCCCAATCTATGAACAATAGGGATCCCAAAAGGAGAAGAAAGAGAAAAGGGGGTCAAAATGTATTTTTAAAAACTATGGCTGAAAATTTCCCAAACCTAAAGAAGAAAACAGATAACCAGGTATAGGAGGAACAGAAGGTCCCCAACAAGATGAACCCAAGGAGATCTATACCAAGACATATAATAACTAAAGTGGCAAAAGTTAAGGATGAAGAGAGGATTCTAAAGGCAACAAGAGAAAAACAAAGTTAATTAGAAGGAAATCTCCATAAGCGATTGCTCTCTAAAAACGTTGCAAGCCAGAAGGGAGTAACAAGATATATTTGAAGTCCTGAAATGGAAAAGCTTGCAACTTAATCTACCCAGAAAGATTATCATTTAAAATACAAGTAGTGATAAAGAATTTCTCAGATAACCAAAAACTAAAAGAGAACAGAAAGACTAACCTTTTAGTTTATTCTTTTAAAATAAAAAAATATTGAAGTTCTTTTCTAAACAGAGAAGCAAGAATCTATAGGAAAGAGAATATCATAACTGGAAAGTAGATACTTTAAATTAGCCAGTACACAGATTTTTAAAAATTTGTAAAAGCAATGATAATTACAATGAACAGCAAAAGGATAAACATGAAGATGTAAAAGAGACATAAAAATCATAAAATGTTGGGGGGAGAGTAAGAAAATATAGTTTTAAAAAAGAATGTGTTTGAGCCTATATGACTACCAGTCTAAAGCAAATAGATATAGCAGTGCCTTAACATACTTGAAAAACAAGGTAACAAAAAATAAAAAACACACAGTTCAGTTCAGTACAGTCACTCAGTCGTGTCCAGCTCTTTGTGACCCCATGGACAGGAAGCACAGCAGGACTCCTGTTTGAGCTTACTCAAACTCATTTCCATCAGGTTGGTGATGCCGTCCAACCACCGTATCCTCTGTCATCCCCTTCGCCTCCCACCTTCAATCTTTCCCAGCATCAAGGTCTTTTTGAATGAGTCAGTTCTTTGCATCAGGTGGCCAACAGATTCACAAAACCAAAAAGGAGAGACCATAGCATAATAGAAAAACATCAAACTACAAAAGGAAAAAAAAAAAGAAAAAAGAAAGTACAAAGAAGAAATATAAAAGCAACTGGAAAACAAGATTTAAAGTGGCAATAAATACATATCTATCAATACATATCAATTACTTTAAATGTCAGTAAACTAAATGCTCCAATCAAAAAAATAGAGTGGCAGATTAAATATTTTAAAAAGAGCCTACAATCGGCTGCCTACAAGAAACCCACTTTAGGGCAAAGGACACACATGGATTGAAAGTGAAGGGATGGAAAAAGATATTTTATGCAAATGGAAATGACAAGAAATAATTAGTAATACTCATGTTAGATAAAACAGACTTTAAAAGAAAAGCTATAAATAAAGGTAAAGGACACTATATAATAATAAGAGGATCAATACAAGAAGAGGACATTAAACTCATTGACATATATGCACCCAATATAGGAGAAAAGGCTGCACTCAACATGCCAACAAATTTGGAAAATTCAGCAGTGGCCACAGGACTGGAAAATGTCAGTTTTTATTCCAATTCCAAAGAAAGGCAATGCCAAAGAATGCTCAAACTACCACACAATTGCACTCATCTCACACGCTAGGAAAGTAATGCTCAAAATTCTCCAAGCCAGGCTTCAGCAATACGTGAACCGTGAACTTCCTGATGTTCAAGCTGATTTTAGGAAAGGCAGAGGAACCAGAGGTCAAATGGCCAACATCCGCTGGATCATGGAAAAAGCAAGAGAGTTCCAGAAAAACATCTATTTCTGCTTTATTGACTATGTCAAACCCTTTCACTGTGTGGATCACAATAAACTGTGGAAAATTCTAAAAGAGATGGGAATACCAGACCACCTGACCTGCCTCTTGAGAAACCTGTATGCAGGTCAGGAAGCAACAGTTAGAACTGGACATGGAACAACAGACTGGTTCCAAATAGGAAAAGGAGTACATCAAGGCTGGATATTGTCACCCTGCTTATTTAACTTATATGCAGAGTACATCATGAGAAACGCTGGACTGGAAGAAACACAAGCTGGAATCAAAATTGCTGGGAGAAATATCAATAACCTCAGATATGCAGATGACACTACCCTTATGGCAGAAAGTGAAGAGGAACTAAAAAGCCTCTTGATGAAAGTGAAAGAGGAGAGCGAAAAACTTGGCTTGAAGCTCAACATTCAGAAAACGAAGATCATGGCATCTGGTCCCATCACTTCATGGGAAATAGATGGGGAAACAGTGGAAAGTGTCAGACTTTATTTTGGGGGGCTCCAAAATCACTGTAGATGGTGACTGCAGCCATGAAATTAAAAGACGCTTACTCCTTGGAAGAAAAGTTATGACCAACCTAGATAGCATATTCAAAAGCAGAGACATTACTTTGCCGACTAAGGTCCGTCTAGTCAAGGCTATGGTTTTTCCTGTGGTCATGTATGGATGTGAGAGTTGGACTGTGAAGAAGGCTGAGTGCCAAAGAATTGATGCTTTTGAACTGTGGTGTTGGAGAAGACTCTTGAGAGTCCCTTGGACTGTGAGGAGATCCAACCAGTCCATTCTGGAGGAGATCAACCCCGGGATTTCTTTGGAAGGAACAATGCTAAAGCTGAAACTCCAGTACTTTGGCCACCTCATGCGAAGAGTTGACTCATTGGAAAAGACTTTGATGCTGGGAGGGATTGGGGGCAGGAGGAGAAGGGGACGACTGAGGATGAGATGGCTGGATGGCATCACTGACTCGATGGACGTGAGTCTCAGTGAACTCCGGGAGTTGGTGATGGACAGGGAGGCCTGGTGTGCTGTGATTCATGGGGTTGCAAAGAGTCGGACATGACTGTGCAACTGAACTGAACTGAAATACACACAAAAAAACTAACAAACATAAAGGGAGAAATTGATGAGAATACAATAATAGTAAGAGACTATAACATCCCACTCACATCAATAGACAGATCTTTCAGAGGGAAAATCAATCAGAGATCAATCAATCAATCAAACAGAGATCCTAATAATACAACAGAACAGTTAGACTTGATATTTTCAATGTATTACATCCAAAAAACCCAGAATGCGTATTCTTTGCAAGTGTACATAGAACATTTTCTAGGATTGACTACATACCAGGACAAAAAACAAGCATCAACAAATTTAAGAGGATAGAAATTATTTCAAGCATCTTTCCTGATGGCATGAAACTATAAATCAGTCACAGAAAAAGAAAAGATTATTGGAGTCCCTATTACATAGAGACTAAACAACATGGTATTAAAAAGCTAATGGATCAATAATAAAATCAAAGAAGAAATAAAAATACCTTGAGACAAATGACAATAAAAACATAACCACACAAAACTTATAGGATGCAGCAAAAGCAATTTTTAGAGGTCAGTTCATAGCAATGCAGGCTTTCCTCAAAAAACAAGAAAAATCTCAGATAAACAATGCAACCTATCACTAAAAAGAATTAGAAGGAAACGAACAAGGCCTAAAGTCAGCAGAGGGAAGGAAATAATAAAGATCAGAAAGGAAATAAAATAGAGATTTTAAAAATAGAAAAAAATTCAATAAAATGAAGAGCTGTTTCTTTGAAAGGGTGAACAAAATTGACAAAATTCTGGCCAGGCTCACCAAGAAAAGAAAAAGGCTGAGAGGCACACAAAAAGATCTTCAACATTGCTAATTATTTGAGAAATGCAAATGAGAACTACAATAAGGTACTACTTCACATCAGTCAAACTGGTCATCATTAAAAAATCTACAAATAACAAACGTTGGGGAGGGTGTGGAGAAAAGGGAATCTTTCTACACTGTTGATGAAAATATAAATTTGTGCAGCCACTATGGAAAACAGTATGGAGGGTCCTCAAAAAACTAAAAAGAGAGTTTCATATGATCCAGGAATCCCATTCCTGGGCATATATATGGATAAAACCTCAATTTGAAAAGATATGTGCACCCCAATGTTCATAGCAGCACTATTTACAATTGCCAAGACATGGAAGCAACCTAACTGTCCGTCAACAGGTGAATGGAAAAAGAAGATGTGGTATAGCTACACAATGGAATAGTATTCAGTCATAAAAAAGAATGAAACAATGCCATTTGCAACAACAGAAATGGATCTAGAGATTATCACATTACATGAACTAAGTCAGAAAGAGAAAGACAAATATCATATGATATCACTTATATGTGAAATATAAAAGATAATAGAGAATAACTTACTTATGAAATAGAAATAGACCCACAGACATAGAAAACAAGCTTATAGTTACCAAAAGGGAAAGGAGTGGGGGAGTCTGGGATTAGCATATGCAACCTACTATACATAAAATAGACAAACAACAAGTATAACACACTGTATAACACAAGGAACTATATTCAATATCCTATAACAAACCATAAGGGAAAATTCTATGAAACAGAATATATATATATATAGTAGAATAGAAAAAAAAATGTAACTGAGTCACTTTGCTGTACAACAGAAACTAGCTCAATATTGTAAATCAACTATACTTCAACAAAAACAAAAATGAAATGAACAGAATAACACATTTTTCTCAAGTGCGTATAGAATATTCTCTAGGATAGGTTATTTGCTAGGCTACAAAACAAGTGCCGGTAAATTTAAGAAGACTGAAATCATAAGAAACATCTTTTCCAACCACAACAGTATGAGATTAGAAATCAACTACAAGAAAAAACTCCAAAAGAACATAAACACATGGTGCTTAAAAAGAAGCTATTAAACAATGATTAAGTCACTGAAGAAATGAGGAAATCAATAAACATCTGGAGACAAATTAAAATGAAACACAATGATGCAAAATTTGTGGAATGCAGAGAAACCAGTTCTAAGGGGGAAGTTAATAGTGATACAAGCCTACCTCAAGAAACAAACAAAAATCTCAAGCAACCTAACCTTACATCTAAAGTAATTAGAAAAAGAAAAAACAAAACTCAAATTTTATAGAAAGAAAGGAACAATAAATATCAAACAAATAAAGACAATAGAAAAGGTCATTGAAACAAAGAGCTGGTTCTTTGAAAATATAAACAAAAATTGATAAACATTTAGACAGACTCATGAGGCAAAAAAAGGCCCAAATCAATAAAATTTGATATGAAAAAGAACTGACACTGCAGAAATGCAGAGATTTATTATGAACACTCTATGACAATAAAGTGACAACCTAGAAGAAATGGAGAAATTCCTGGAAATGTACACTCTCACAGGAAGAAACAGAAAATATGAACTGATCAATTACCAGTCATAAAATAGAATCAGTAATTTTTTTTAAAAAGCCCAACAAACAAATGTCCAATATCAGGTGAATTCACAGGTAAATTCTATGAAACATTTAGAGAAGAATTGACACTCATCCCTCTCAAACTATTCTAAAAGTTTTGAAATGGAAGGAATGTTTCCAAACATTCTATGAGGCTAGCATTGCCTTGATAATAAAATAAGACAAAGGTACCACACAAAAAAAGAAAATTGCAGGCAAATATCACTGATGAACATCAGTGCAAAAGTCTTCAATGGAATATTAGCAAAAACAATTCAATAATACATTAAAAGAATCATATACCATGATTAAGTGGGGTTTTTCCAGGGAGGCAAGGATGGTTCAATATCTTTAAATCAATCAATGTGTTATACTATATTAACAAACTGAAGAATAATATATGATCATCTCAATAGATACAGAAAAAGTTTTTGACAAAATTCAACATCCTTTTATGATAAAAACTCTCAATCAAGTGGGTATAGAGGGAACATACCTCAAGATAATAAATCCTGTATATGACACCCTAGAGCCAGCATCATACTCAGTGGTGAAAAGCTGAAAGCCTTTTCACTAAATCAGAAATAAGTCAAAGATACTCACTTTTGCCATCTTTATTCAATAGTGAAAATTCTAGCCACAGCAATCAGACAAGAAAAATAAGAGGAATTCAATTTGGAAGGAAGAAGTAAAACTGTCACTGTTTGCAGATGACATTATAATACATAGAAAATCTTAAAGATGTTATCAAAAAACTATTAGAACTAAAAAATTCACTAAGTTTCGGGATACAGAATTAACACATAGATATCTATTATCTTTCTTCTTTTTATTTGTTGAGTGGTATTTCACTGTATAGTTGTTTCATAATTCATCAGGTGAAGAGCTTTCTAGAATATCGTTCAATTTTTGGGGTTCACAAATGTCTGCTTGAGCCTTGTTTGCTACAAGAGATCTTTGCTAAGAGTTCCTGTTCAGTTACACGTCATAGCTATATATTTTTCCATCATTAGCCAGTCATCAGCCTGCAGCTACCAGAGGGGGCAGGTCTCCAGGAATTTTAACTTCCATAAACTTCTTCCACTGGATGATTCATCCACCCACTTACCAATTCTTTGTTTAATGAAGGCCTGCTAGGTGCCAGGCACTAATTCCTACCTTACAGAGCTTCCACTTTTTAACCAATTAATCCATTTATGATAGGGGGAGCAGGTGGGAGGAGGAGTGAAGGAGAAATGACAGCAATGCTCTGATGGCAAGTCCGCTTTGAAATGATACATTCATCCTGTAATTGCTTGTCTTTCTTTTGGTGACAGGATGGCCCTACTGAAGAGAACCTGTGTTATGTTTCTTTGTAGTTGGCAGAGTGTTTTCATATGGATTCACCCTTTTCATCCTCACAACTCTGGGAAGCAACACAGTGGGGATCAAAATCCCCACTTCCCTGATCGTGTCGGGACACTGAGGCTCAGAGAGATGAGCAGACTCAGGCCTGACATCACAACCTGGGAAAAACAGCCAGGGAACTCTGAGGGAGTGTCTCGTACCAGCTGGTTAGAGCCTGAGCCTGCTGATAATGCTGTAAGTTTTTATGAGGTCAATCAATATCCACCTGCATTTCTTCTCTTGGCATCTAGCTCTTGTAGCTTTCTGATCTAAAGTTCATATGTGCTGCATCAGGTGACTTCATGTCATTCAATTTTGAGGGTTTAAAATTGTCCTGACTCAGCAATATCCAAGACAGGAGGACTCTGGCTAATGCAATCTCTATATTGGGCCCCTTACCTTTCATTACTTCTCAAACAATTGGAAAATGAGTGTGTCTTGCTAGAGTTCTTTAAGTCTAAGGGTCTAAAATTATCTTTTTAGATTTTTACTAATGGCAAATCAAGTTCTGATATGGAGGTTCAAGATTCTCAGATGACCAATCTTGCATTGGTTGTTGCAATGACCAACATTCAGGTAGGACAGGCACTCAGGTCAGCTTGTAGGTGGACAGCAGAAAGTCCTGCCACTTTTAGTCCTAAACAGTTCCCAGGGGTGAGTGGGTATGGAAATGCAATGCTGTTTGCAGCATTATTTACAAAAGAGAAAATATGGAAGCAACTTAAGTGTCCAATTGATATATGAATAGATAAAGAAGATGTGGTGTATATATACAGTGTATTATTATTCAGCCATAAAAAAGAAATGCTGACATTTGTGACAACATGGATGGATCGAGAGGAAATTATGCTAAGTGGAATAAGCAATACAAGGACAAATATCACATCATCTCACTTATATATGGAATCAAAAAGGCAATCAAACAAATAAAATGAAAAGAGACTCATAGATACAGAGACTGAATAGGTGGTTGACAGAAAGGAACAGGGGGGAAGATGAAGGATACAAGTAAAAGGGATTAAGAGTTGCAAAACTCCAGTCACATAATAAGTAAGTCACAAAATAAGAGTCACAAGGATATAACATACAGCATAAGGAATATGGTTAATAACATTGTATTAATAACTTTGTATGAGGACAAATGATTGCTAGACTTATGGTTATCATTTTACCATGACTTAGCTAAGTCATTTCAGCTGTCTGACTGTTTGCAACCCCATGGACTGTAGCTTGCCAGGCTCCACTGTCCATGGGATTCTCCAGGCAAGAATATTGAAATGGGTTGCCATGCCCTCGTCCAGGGGATCTTTCCAACCCAGGGATCAAACCCACATCTTCTGTGAATGCTGCATTGCAGGCAGATTCTTTACTGCAGAGCCACTGGGGCATGCAAATATCAAATCATTCTGAGGTACACCTGAAACTTACATAAGGTTGGACATCAAGTATCTTTCACAAAATGTCATAGTATTACTACATAGGGCGTCTGAAATACTACTGGGCTATACCTGTATCACTATGGCGTTTCGTGTGCCGAGTAGCAGTGTGAAGTGATCAGTGTCGTCATGCCACCATAACCTCTTCTGAGTAATCAACCCTGCAACTGTAGCAGGTAAGCAGCTACAGACAACACACAAACAGATGAAGCTGGCTCTGTTCCAAGAAGACTCTGTGACACTGAAATTTGGATTCCACATAATCTTTACATTTCACAAAATATGATTCTTCTTTTCATTGTTTCCGGTTTAAAAAAAAAAGTAAAAATCACTCTTCGCTTGTGGGTCCTACAAAATAGGCAGCTGACTGACTTGAGCCTAGGGCTGTAGTTGGCCAACCCGTGCTCATGAGTGCAGTCAGCCCACTGGGGACAGGGCCTCCCTCACAAGGTAGGAGCATGACATATCCAAAAGCATTCTGAAGATGGACAGAGGGACGAGAGCTCGCTTTCAGCCTCCTGGAAGGACCATGAGACCTGACCTCGATGAGGAGGGCACCAACCACCATCTTCCAGAGCTCTTTCCTGGTGCTGAGCTGAAATTACCTCCACTGCCTCTCTTAATTTGATTCTGTGAAGTCAAGTCTGTGGGCAAGTTTCTACAGACCAAACACTTGGATCTTAAAGAAGTTACATAACAAAGGGATATTTGGCAGTCCAGAGATTGAATTCCAAGTTTTAAAGGTCATGCTCAACACACTTTATCACACTGTTTTTATTTCATCCAGATATTTGTCCAGCCTTGCCCCTTCACCCACCCATGCTTTCCAACTAGGCACCTCACAGAATCCCTGCTGACTCTGCTACCACTGTGGAGCTCAGCATTGTCAGTCACCATGGTGGGCTCACTGTCCTCCTGTCCTCCATACACTTCTGCAGTTCACATGCTCTGCTGACACACACTTTTGAAGACAACAAGTGCCCTGGAAATCTTAATGAGCTGCCTAGACCTTGGACCCTTATCCCAAGAACTGGCTGTTCCACTCTGGGAAAATTTTCTCCCTCTGGTCTTCAGTTTCCTTATACGTAAAATCAGAGTGGAGCGTGAGTGATACCACCATTTCCCCAGCTCCTTTCCAGTTTTAACTTTCTGTGAGTCAACTGGCTTTCCATCATGCTTTTTTTTACCCACATACTACCACATCCCTCTGTTAGCAATAGTTACGGAAAGCAATTACTGTTGATAGGCCCAGAGAGGCATGGACTCTGAACCTTGCTTTAAGGTACACGACACGAGAGTCCTTTAATAAACATAGCAGTCCTGAAATGCACACTGGTTGGCACAAACACAAGGATATCTATGAATAAATCAACTGAACAGAGACACCAACTTCAGCCAAATGCACAGACTGAAGAGGGTAGAGAATGGGGTATTATGGAGTGGGGAGTGGCTGAAATGACAGCCAATTTTATAAATATCTATGAGGCGTCTACTGTGTGAGTGTTCACCATACGGAGTAGAGGAGGCTGTAAAACAGAGATAAGTAAAGCTGAAGTCCCTGCCCTTGGAGGTCACAATCCAGCGGGTGATAACTGAAGTGCTAATAATAGAAACTTAGGCTAATAGAAACATAGAAATCAATGGCAGTGAAGCCAGGGGGCCTTTGATCCTCCTGCCTCTGTAGAGAAGTGGGCTGAGAAAACTTCCTTTATTGTGATACCTATTAATCAAAGGACAGAGAGCTTCAGGGGACATTAATGGCCTCAAAGTTCCACTTTGCCTGAAGGTTAACTAGCTTAGTTCTTTGGATACAAGAACTAAGGGGTGACAAGGGAGCAAGAAGGATGTGCCTTTCTCCTCTTTTTGTCTTTGTATTGTATTGTTTTCTTGGTATAAATTATGAGGAATAAAATTACTAATTTAAGAGTAAAAATTTTAAGGCTTCTTGAAATCACTGGCCAAATTATGTTCTTAAAGATTTATATTAATTTACTGTCCAGTAGTTTTCTTTTCACCCAAGAGCACAAAATATTTTCACTAGTAAAAAGTAGGCTTTATTCCTACCATGGTAGGTGAGAAATGCTATCTCAGTACTTAAATTCTCATTTCTTTGACCACTAATGAGATTGAACATTCTCCATTTATTTGTTAGGTTATGTGTAGTTCCTGTCTATGATTATTGTCTATTGTTTCAGGGGGAGGGTTATTCATGATGTTCTAATAAAAATGTATGAGTTTTTTACATATTTTTGTGGATTAAAGATATTAACTGTTATCAGCCCTTCATTTTCACCCAGTCCTTCCTTCTTCTAAGTCCAGACCCACAGACATCATTTTTGGTAAAGTCCTCCAGCTGATATTCTCTCATCTGGAGCCACCTGCCCAGACCTCAATTCTGGGTCCACTTGTTGGCCCCTTCTCTGCTCTAATACCTATTGCTGAGTTCTGCCAGAGAAAAATTATTGTCAGGGTTGCTCCTACCACAAACTTATTGTTCTGCCTCTCTGTCCAATGCTACCCCATGTCCTGAATCATCTTCCTATCATTTCCCAAACAGCCACTTCAGATGGTTTTTCAATTCCCATCACACACTTTTGTTCTTTTACAGGAGAAGACCTGGTTTTCTTTCCAACCAAGATATAATTGACAACTAACACTATATCTGTTTTAGGTGTACAATATAATGATTTGATATATGCCAAATTTAGTTAACATCCATCACCACACATAATTACAAAATAATTACTTTTCTTGGAGTGAGAACTTAAACTTAGTCTCTTAGCAACTTTTGTTAGAATACTTCTCTCATTATAATGTGATTCTCAACTAGTTTCACTGTTTAGGAGGTTGTCAGGAATATAGTAATAAAAAAGTGACCTGGCAGTGTATGAAATCAGCTATATAAATCATGAAATCCAAGTCATAGTTTCATAAATTTGTTCTCCAGTTTGAACTCCGAGATGTTTTATGTTTAGCAAACATATAAGACTTAATACACATAAAATACTGGTGTAAATGTTTTATAGATAAAGACCCATTTCATCCTTAAGACAACTCTAAGGGGTAGATTCCATTATGATTTTACCTGAGAACCTGAGGCACAGAATGATTAAAAACAGCTTGCCCAGGACCTGAAACTAACACATTGTAAATCAACCATCCTTCAGTTAAAAAATAATAAGAACATAAATTGCAGCAAGATCTTTTCCCAATCACCTCCTAGAGTAATGAAATTAAAAAAAAAAAAAAAAACAAATGGGACTTAATTTAAAGCTTTTCATAACAAAGGAAACCATAAACAAAATGACGACAATCTCCGGGAGGGCTGTCTGGGAGGAAATATTTGCAAATGAAGCAACTGACAAGTGATTAATCTCCAAAATATACAAACAGCTCATGTAACTCAATGTAAAAAAAACCCAAACAACCCAATCAAAAAATGAGTGAAAGATCAAAATAGACATTTCTCCAAAGAAGACATCGGTGGCCAAAAAGCATATGAAAAGATGCTCAACATCACTCATTGTTCAGTTCAGTCGCTCGGTCGTGTCCGACTCTTTGTGATCCCGTGAATTACAGCACACCAGGCCTCCCTGTCCATCACCAACTCCCGGAGTTCACTCAGACTCATGTCCATCGAGTCAGTGATGCCATCCAGCCATCTCATCCTCCGTTGTCCCCTTCTCCTCCTGCCCACAATCCCTCCCAGCATCAGGGTCTTTTCCAATGAGTCAACTCTTCACATGAGGTGGCCAAAGTATTGGAGTGTCAGCTTTAGCATCAGTCCTTTCAAAGAATTCCCAGGACTGATCTCCTTTAGGATGGACTGGTTGGATCTCCTTGCAGTCCAAGGGAGTCTCAAGAGTCTTCTCTAATACCACAGTTCAAAAGCATCAATTCTTTGGTGCTCAGCCATTATTAGATTATTAATAATAATTACTCATTATTAGAGAAATGCAAATCAAAACTACAATGAAGTTATTATAGGTCAGAATGACTATCATCAAAGAAATCTACAAACAATAGATGCTGGAGAGGGTGTGGAGAAAAGGGAATCCTCCTACGCTGTTGGTGGGAATGTAAATTAGTACAGCTACTATGGAGAATTGTATGGAAGTTCTTTAAAAAACTAAAAATAGAACTACCAAATGATCCAGCAACCCTACTCTTGGGCATATATCCAGAGAAAGCCATAATTTGAAAACATACAGGCACCCCAATGTTCATTGCAGCACTGTTTATAATAGCCAGGACAGGGAAGCAACTTAAATGTCCATCAACAGATGAATGGATAAAGAGGATATGGTACATATATACATGGGCTATTTCTCAATTAGAAAAAAGAATGAAATAATGCCATTTGCAGTAACATGAACTTAGAGATTGTCATAGTGAGTGAAGTAAGTCAGATGAAGATGAATATCATATATTGCTTGCATGTGGAATCTAAAAAAATGGTACAAATGAACTTATCTACAAAACAGAAATAGAGTTACAGATGTAGAAAATAAACTTATGGTTACCAAGGGAAAAGAGAGCTAGGGGTAAATTGGAAAATTGGGATTGACATATACACACTACTATATATATAAAATAGACAACTAATAAAGACCTATTAAACAGCAAAGGACGGAGAAGGCAATGGCACCCCACTCTAGTACGCTTGCTTGGAAAATGCCATGGGCAGAGGAGCCTTGTAGGCTGCAGTCCATGGGGTTGCTGAGGGTCGGACACGACTGAGGGATTTCACTTTCACTTTTCACTTTCATGCATTGGAGAAGGAAATGGCAACCCACTCCAGTATTCTTGCCTGGAGAATCCCAGGGACGGGGGAGCCTGGTGGGCTGCCGTCTATGGGGTCGCACAGAGTCAGACACGACTGAAGCGACTTAGCAGCAAACAGCAAAGGAAATTCTACTCAATACTCCATAATGGTCTATATGGGAAAAGATTCTAAAAAATATATAGATATATGTATAACAGATTCACTTTGCTATATAACAGAAACTAACATTGTAAATCAACTATACTCCAATAAAAATTTAAAAAAATAACAAGAGTATGTCCAGGGTCATAGAGCAAGTAAGTGAGGATGTGATCCCAGGAAGTGTGCATGAGTGGCTATGGTCATCTCCCCTGTCTTACCATCTTGTTAGCCTTTACCCTCCCCCTCCACATCTGCAAGGATGGCTGGAGAAAAGTTTGCAGAGACGAGCAAGAACCTCTTTCTCCTCACATTTTTTCTAAGAACTCCTGGGAGGTTGGTTGTGTCTCACCCAGAGCAGAGGACCCTGTGTCCCCAGTCACTGGTGTCTCTCTGTACCTAAGTCCACCCTGCCTTCATGCAGACCCTCCTCCTTAGCCTCAACCCCTCATCTCTCCTGCTTAGCTCTGCTCAAGTCTATTTCTATACAGCCCTAACCTAAATCCAGTTCCTCCACCCTCCAAATTCCTTGCCACTCCCCAAATTATTCTTATCCAAGAAGAATGAAATAACTGGGTTGAAAATAGGGAGGAACTTTCTAGCAACTGGAGTTATTGAGATATGCAGGGGGCTTCCTCCAAGCAAATGAGCTCCCTGTTTCTGGGACATCTACTCAGATGAATAGGATTTCCCTGGTGGCTCAGATGGTAAAGTGTCTGCCTACAATGCGGGAGACCTGGGTTCAATCCCCTGGTTGGGAGAAGGAAATGGCAATCCACTCCAATATTCTTGTCTGGAAAATCCCATGGATGGAGGAACCTGGTAGGCTACAGTCCATGGGGTCGCAAAGAGTTGGACATGACTGAGCAACTTCACTCAGATGAGACAAATTGAAGTTTTGTTATTTTTTTTTAAGAGTAGTTGTAATAAACAATGGCTAAAATAATTTCCAAACCTGAGATTCTGGGTTTCCATATTTTATGTTTTCTAGCACTGCTTTCGGAGAAGGCAATGGCACCCCACTCCAGTACTCTTGCCTGCAAAATTCCATGGATGGAGGAGCCTGGTAGGCTGCAGTCCACGGGGTCGTGAAGAGTTGGACATGACTGACTTCACTTTCACTTTTCATTTTCATGCATTGGAGAAGGAGATGGCAACTCACTCCAGTGTTCTTGCCTGGAGATTCCCAGGGATAGGGGAGCCTGATGGGCTGCCGTCTATGGGGTTGCACAGAGTTGGACACGACTGATACGACTTAGCAGCAGCAGCAGCAGCACTGTTTTAATTTGCCTTTAATATTTATTAAAGCAAAAGGTCTCCACTCTGATGTCCTGAACCATCTCTCTTCTCCAACTGGATTAGTTCTACCTTTAATACTGATGCTTATCCCAAAGACACATCCACTTCACTTGGAGAGGGGTCTCTATATCTACCTTCCCCCATAACCACCCTCTTCAAAAATCCTGAACCCAACTTCCTCTCAGGCTAAGGCTCATTTTGGACATCTTTTTCTTATTATGTCCAGGTTAATACCAACTGTTGATAGCTCTGCCTCAGACACTGAATGCCACTGATTTCTAAAAGCTGAATTCATAGACCTTCATCATTCAAGGTCTTCCTTTAGGTCCAGGGCTTCAGTTGACATAGGTCCTGAGGGCAGAGTGAAGGCACACAAAGGCAGGAGTCACACAGGTAAAGGCTTAATTTTCAGCTCAGTCGCTCAGTCGTGTCCGACTCCTTGTGACCCAAAGGACTGCAGCACACCAGGCCTCCCTGTCCATCACCAACTCCCGGAGCTTGCTCAAACTCACGTCCATCAAGCTGGTGATGCCATCCAGCCATCTCATCCTCTGTCGTCCCCTTCTCCTCCTGCCCCCAATCCCTCCCAGCATCACACAGGGTCTTTTCCAATAAGTTAGAGTTTTGCATCAGACGGCCAAAAATTGGAGTTTCAGCTTCAACATCAGTCCTTCCAATGAACACCCAGGACTGATCTCCTTTGGGATGGACTGGTTGGATCTCCTTGCAGTCCAAGGGACTCTCAAGAGTCTTCTCCAACACCACAGTTCAAAAGCATCAATTATTCGGTGCTCAACTTTCTTCACAGTTCAACTCTCACATCCATACATGACTACTGGAAAAACCATAGCCTTGACTAGACAGACCTTTGTTGGCAATGTCTCTGCTTTTTAATATGCTATCCAGGTTGGTCATAACTTTCCTTCCAAGGAGTAAGCGTCTTTTAATTTCATGGCTGCAATCACCATCTGCAGTGATTCTGGAGCCCAGAAAAATAAAGTCTGACTGTTTCCACTGTTTCGCCATCTATTTCCCATGAAGTGATGGGACCAGATGCCATGATCTTAGTGTTTTGAATGTTCAGCTTTAAGCCAACTTTTTCACTCTCCTCTTTCACTTTCATCAAGAGGCTTTTTAGTTCCTCTTCACTTTCTGCCATAAGGGTGGTGTCATCTGCATATCTGAGGTCATTGATATTTCTCCCAGAAATCTTGATTCCAGCTCATGTTTCTTCCAGACCAGCATTTATCATAATGTACTCTGTATATAAGTTAAATAAGCAGGGTGACAATATGCAGCCTTGACATACTCCTTTTCCTATTTGGAACCAGTCTGTTGTTCCATGTCCAGTTCTAACTGTTGTTTCCTGACCTGCATACAGGTTTCTCAAGAGGCAGGTTAGGTGGTCTGTTCCCATCTCTTTCAGAATTTTCCACGGTTTATTGTGATCCACACAGTCAAAGGCTTTGGCATAGTCAATAAAGCAGAAATAGATGTTTTTCTATCAAGAAGAGGTGGCAAGAATACACAGAAGAACTGTACAAAAAAGATCTTCACGATCAAGATAATCACGATGGTGTGATCACTCACCTAGAACTAGACATCCTGGAATGTGAAGTCAAGTGGGCCTTAGGAAACATCACTACGAATAAAGCTAGTGAAGGTGATGGAATTCCAGTTGAGCTATTTCAAATTCTAAAAGATGATGCTGTGAAAGTGCTGCACTCAATATGCCAACAAATTTGGAAAACTCAGCAGTGGTCACAGGACTGGAAAAGTCAGTTTTCATTCCAATCCCAAAGAAAGACAATGCCAAAGAATGCTCAAACTACTGCACAATTGCACTCATCTCACATACTAGTAAAGTAATGCTCAAAATTCTCCAAGCCAGGCTTCAAGAATATGTGAACCGTGAACTTACAGAGGTTCAAGCTGGTTTTAGAAAAGTCAGAGGAACCAGAGGTCAAATTGCCAACATCTGCTGGATCATTGAAAAAGAGAGTTCCAGAAAGCAACCCTTGCCCCCCACCAAAAATAAAGAAAAAACTCTATTCCTTTTTCAGCTATGAACTGAGAGGTCTCTAATAATACGGTTTACATTGGATAAGAGGAGCCTTCTCTGAGGTTTTGGAGTTTTATAGTGGTCCCTTGGTATCTGTAGGGGATTGTTTTAAAGACCCTACCCCCTACAGATACCAAAATCTGAGAATGCTCAAGTTTCTTATGTAACAGTATTTTCATGTAACCTATAAGCACCCTCACATATACTTAAATTTTTTTTTTTTTCTTTTGGCTGCACTGCATGGCTTGTGAGATCTTAATTCTCCAACCAGGGAATGAACCTAGGTCCCTAACAGTAAATGCACCAAGTCCAAATCTCTGGACCACCAGTGAACTTCCCCCTCTGATATACTTTAATTCATGTCTAGATTACTTATAATACCTAATACAATGTAAATGCTATGAAAAGAGCTGTGAATAGCATACTCCTTCAGGCATATACACATACACACATTTGTCAGTGAACAGCAAATTCAAGTTTTGCTCTTTGGAACTTTCTGGAAATAAAAAATAAAATTTCAATCCATGGTTGGTTGAATTTCTGGATATGAAACCTGTGGATATGAAGGGGCTACTGTACATAAATATATTTTAGTAAATTAGCAGAACCGTTGAACAAGTAAGGAATATACAATAATTTTCAAGTGCTCTTGGAATCCTTTTAGTCTTTGGCTCACCAAGCTTCATAAGGGGTACTTGGGAGGTATGGTTGATAGAATTTACTCCATCTAAGGCTGCTCAGCATCTTTGATCCCCACTGCCTGTATTTGCTGCTGCTGCTGCTAAGTTGCTTCAGTCGTGTCCAACTCTGTGAGACCCTCATAGACGGCAGCCCACCAGGCTCCCCCGTCCCTGGGATTCTCCAGGCAAGAACACTGGAGTGGGTTGCCATTTCCTTCTCCAATGCATGAAAGTGAAAAGTGAAAGTGAAGTCGCTCAGTCATGTCCAACTCTTAGCGACCCCATGGACTGCAGTCCACCAGGCTCCTCCGTCCATGGGATTTTCCAGGCAAGAGTACTGGAGTGGGGTGCCATCGCCTTCTCTGGCCTGTATTTGCAGATCTCCTCTATCAAGTCTTGCTGCTCCAAGATAGATGCCAAGATCTTGCTTTCATAGCCTTTCTTGTCTTTGGGGTGCAGGTCTAGGACTTAGCACCATAAATCAGAGGCTTCCTCACATGACTTATATTTAGAAGAGGAAATAAAAGGTACCAGCACCAGATGGAGGCAGAAACCTAAGGCACTAGCACTGTACCAGGGGGTGGTGGTGTAAGCTGTGGCTCTGGGTGGAGGAGTGGAGGCTGGGGGTTGTCTCTGCTGGAGTTCTCACTCCCGCAGGATGGTCTGCTATTGTTCTTCCAAGGCCCTCCTGGAGATTCTGAGAGACACCTAAATTTCTTTAATAAACCAAACGGAGTGAATGCTCATCTCTGCAACCGAGAACCCCAACTAACACTGAAAATTACTACAGTCAGGATTTAAGGTTTTTCTCTTCCCAAAAAACCAACAATAATAGTACCTGGCACCTACTGAGTGCCTACAATATGCCAGGAACTGTTAGGATATCTATATCTAGATCCACACATATACATACACACATATACATTCTTTTGCTAGTTCTGAAAGTTACATATTCTTGTCCTCATTTTCCTTTTTTAATCATGATTTATTTTTGGCTGCGCTGGGCCGTTGTTGCTGCACGGGCTTTTCCCTGATGCGGTGAGCAGTGCCACCCTCTAGCTGCAGTGCGCTGGCTTCTCACTGCTGTGGCTATGATGCACAAGCTCCCACAGTAGGGGCTCTGGGCTCCAGAGTGCAGGCTCAATAGTTGTGGCGCACAGGCTTAGCTGTTCCATGGCACGTGGGATCTTCCCAGATTAGGAATCAAACCTGTGTCTCCTGCATTGGCAGGTAGACTTTACCACTGAGTTCCCAGGAAAGCCCCTCACTTTCTTTTTTAAATGAGTAATTTTATTGTTCTTATTAAAATGACTCATGTTTGTTAAGATAAATTCAAGCAACATGGAAAAGTATAAAGAAGAAAGGACAGGTACCTCTGATCCATAAGCATTAATATTTAGAGGACAACATGTGAGACATCTCTCTCCGTGCATGGAGACTGATAGTGAGGGAGAGAGAATTGCTGGAGAAAGATAGTTGAGTAGGTATAATTTTATAAGCATGATGCTATAACATAGAAACTCTTTTTTCAATTGGAACAAGACATTTCGTTTTTCATTTGAATTAACAGAAGAAACAGCTGAAGTGAAAATGAAATAATTATTCAACTTAGAATAAAATGTGTCTTTACCATAAGCAATATTAGTTCCAAGGATACTCCTCCAAGATTAAGAAAAAAAAAATAATGAAAACTCATAATTAGACATGCTATTTTTATAAACTTATTTTACTTTAAATAGTATTTTTTGATCTATCTGCTATGAAAAATAAGGAAAACAGCATCTTATTCTCCTATACCTCCTGTTTTTGTTACTTCCATTATTTTTACTTTCTGTAACCTTTAATCTTAATTCTTTCATTTTCTTAATTCCACGTCTTTATTCTCTATCCAGATCGAGTATGTATCCCTCGTAGTTGATCCATTTGCAAATTCAGTGTTTTGGTTTCTCACTGGGTTAGCAGGACTTCACTATGGAGTGCTTTTCTTGGGCGCTGGGTTCCCTTTTGGATGACCTCTATTGCTTTCATGATTAAGAGGATAACCTTGTAGATACTGCTTCATGCCTTCAAGTTTCGCATGTTACTGTGAAGAAGTGTGGGACCAGTCAGATTCAACCCTTTTGAAGAAGACTTCCTTTACATACCAAACATTAATCTGGTCTTAAAAATGGAAAAACAAAAAACAAAAAAACAAAAACCCACCATCCCTCCATGAACAGGATTTGTAAACCACTGCCAAGATGAACTCACTGACAAGTTCCCAGGCCTCAGAGTCTATGATACTATGTACGTGCGTTCAGCTGCTCGGTTGTGTCTGGCTCTTTTCAACCCATGGACTACAGCCCACTGGGCTCCTCTGTCCATGGAATTTTCCAGGTAAGAATAATGGACTGGGTTGCCATTTCCTCCTCCAGGGGATCTTCCCGACAACCCTGGACCAAACTCGTGTCTCCGGCATCGGCAGGTGGATCCTCTACCACTTGAGTCACCTGGGAAGCCCCTATGACATTGTGAGAACCAGTGAAACCTGCCCTTATTTCCCCAGGGAGGATGACTATGTCCCAGTTCCTTCGTCTTTAGAAAGGAATCAACCTCAGTATGAAATGGGGACAGCTGATAAGGAAGTGAGACAAGATAGTCCACGGTGACGGTGATGGGTGTGGAGAGTCAGGAAAGCTGAACCTTGTTCCTCAATTAATCTAGTTATCACCGAGCTAAATATAGATCAGGTTCTATGCAGATTGTAAAATTATAGCACATTTCCCCAAACAAGTTTTGTCTTCTTGATGGTATTAGTATCACCATGATAAAGACTTAGAATAAAATTTAACAACTACTGTGAAGTAAGCAGGAGGAAAGGGCGGAGGAATAAATATTCTCGTTCTATGTGAACAATAGGGTTTCCCAGGTGGCACTAGTGGTAAACAACCGGCCTGCCAATGTAGGAGACATAACCTCGGGTTCAATCCCTGGGTGGGGAAAATTTCCTGGAGAAGGGAATGGCAATCCACTCCAGTATTCTTGCCTGGAGAATCCCATGTCCAGAGGAACCTGGCAGGCTACAGCCCATAGTGTCACAAAGAGTTGAACACGACTGAAGTGACTTAGCACCGCACAGCACATCTGAACAACAAGATACCTGCTTCAAGGATGCCCATAACACACAATCAATGCCTGCTTCATCCCACGGTCAGAGCTAAATGATGTATCCCAACATGGAGATACACTTTAGAGATATCCTACCATTTAATCTCTCAACACACCTCTGAATTAGTAATGATCTCTATTGCTATTTATGGAGGAGTAAACTCTGGATCAGATTAGTTAGGAAACCCATCAAGGGCACACAGCTAGTAAATAGTAGTGGTGAGTTTCAAATCTAGGTTCAGTTCAGTTCAGTTGCTCAGTCGTGTCCAACTCTTTGTGACCCCATGAATTGTAGCACACCAGGACTCCCTGTCCCTCACCAACTCCCGGAGTTCACCAAAACTCATGTCCATCGAGTCGGTGATGCCATCCAGCCATCTCATCCTCTGGCGTCCCCTTCTCCTCCTGCCCCCAATCCCTCCCAGCATCAGAGTCTTTTCCAATAAGTCAACTCTTCGCATGAGGTGGCCAAAGTATTGGAGTTTCAGCTTCAACAACAGTCCTTCCAGAGAACACCCAGGACTGATCTCTTTCAGAATGGACTGGTTGGATCTCCTTGCAGTCCAAGGGACTCTCAAGAGTCTTCTCCAACACCACAGTTCAAAAGCATCAATTCTTTGGCACTCAGCTTTCTTCACAGTCCAACTCTCATATCCATACATGACCACAGGAAAAACCATAGCCTTGACTAGACAGACCTTTGTTGGCAAAGTAATGTCTCTGTGTTTGAATATGCTATCCAGGTTGGTCATAACTTTCCTTCCAAGGAGTAAGCGTCTTTTAATTTCATGGCTGCAGTCACCATCTACAGTGATTTTGGAGCCCCCCAAAATAAAGTCTGACACTGTTTCCACTGTTTCACCATCTATTTCCCATGAAGTGATGGGACCAGATGCCATGATCTTAGTGTTCTGAAAAATGTTGAGCTTTAAGCCAACTTTTTCACTCTCCTCTTTCACTTTCATCAAGAGGCTTTTTAGTTCCTCTTCACTTTCTGCCATAAGGGTGGTGTCATCTGCATATCTGAGGTTATTGATATTTCTCCCAGAAATCTTGATTCCAGCTTGTTCTTCTTCCAGCCCAGCATTTCTCATGATGTACTCTGCATAGAAGTTAAATAAGCATGGTGACAATATGCAGCCTTGACATACTCTTTTTCCTATTTGGAACCAGTCTGTTGTTCCATGTCCAGTTCTAACTGTTGCTTCCTGACCTGCATATAGGTTTCTCAAGAGGCAGGTCAGGTGGTCTGGTATTCCCATCTCTTTCAGAATTTTCCACAGTTTATTGTGATCCACACAGTCACCTAGAGCCAGACATCCTGGAATGTGAAGTCAAGTGGGCCTTAGAAAGAATCACTACAAACAAAGCTAGTGGAGGTGATGGAATTCCAGTTGAGCTATTTTAAATCCTAAAAGATGATGCTGTGAAAGTGCTGCACTCAATATGCCAGCAAATTTGGAAAAATCAGCAGTGGCCACAGGACTGGAAAAGGTCAAGTTTTCATTCCAATCCCAAAGAAAGGCAATGCCATAGAATGCTCAAACTACCCCACAATTGCACTCATCTCACACGCTAGTAAAGTAATGCTCAAAATTCTCCAAGCCAGGCTTCAGCAATACATGAACCGTGAACTTCCAGATGTTCAAGCTGGATTTAGAAAAGGCAGAGGAACCAGAGATCAAATGGCCAACATCCACTGGATCATGGAAAAAGCAAGAGAGTTCCAGAAAAACATCTATTTCTGCTTTATTGACTATGCCAAAGCCTTTTTGTGGATTACCACAAACTGTGGAAAATTCTGAAAGAAATCTAGGTTATTCTCGTTCAAAATCTCACTCATATCACAAAGTCTCAATTGACAGTCTTGAGAAATATGAGCCACTCAGTAAGTGTTTCTGATTTGAATTTTTATAAAACAAACCTAAAAACTTAGTTGAAGAACTGTAATGATATAAATGTCCCGTGGCATTGAACGAAGAATCAAGGAATTCACATGAAGGGTAGTAACCAGTGTTCCTTTCATTCTCATTAATGTCCAAGCCCAGTAAGCAAGAGGCTATGTTCCTCTTAGTCACTCAGGGTCCCAGGCCAATAGTGGCTGCATCTCAACATGTATTTCCAAGACTGCTGAGGCTAGAGAAATGAACACCACACACAGCTCTTAAACTGTTTTCCCAGAAGTGACACATTTCACTTCCCTTCACATTTCTTTGGCCAAAACCAGTCATACAGCCATATTTCAAAGTGGGTGGCAAAGTGCAGTTACCACGTGCCTGGAAGGAAGAAAGCTGGAAGTATCTGGTGAACAGCGGAAAGTCCCTTCTGACCTCTAGGGAACCACTCACCTGTTTTCAGCCCCTTTGACCTTGTCTTTTTCCAGAATGAAACATAAATGGACACATACAGTGGGTAGCCATTTACAGATGGCTCTTTTCGCTCAGCAGGATATTTGTGAGACCCATCCATGGTGCTGCCTGTTGAGGTAGTTGGTTCCTTCTATTTGGTGAGTGATATTTCATTGTCCAGTTGTTTCATAATTCATCAGGTGAAGGGCTTTCTAGCTTTAGTGTTTAGTCCACAAATGCCTGCTTGGGCCTTGTTTACTACCAGAGATTTTTGTTAAGAGTTCCTGTTCAGTTACATGTTATGGCTACATACTTACCTAACATTAGCTAGTCATCAACCTGCAGCTACTAGAGGGCGTAGGTCTCCAGGAACTTTAACTTCCATATATTTCTTCTATTGAATGATTCATCCACCCACTCACCTGTTCTTTGTTTTACTGAATATCTGCTAGGTACCAGGCATTGAGCATATCATGTTGAAAGGTCAGTCTGGGTTCCTACTTGTATAGAACTTATACTTTTTAGCCCATTAATCCCTTCATGATAGGTGAAGCAGGCTGGAGGAGAGAAGGGGAAATGACAGGAACTCTTTGATGGCAAGTCCAAGGTCTTTGAAATGACACATTAATTTTGTAATTGTCTTTCTTTTGGTAACAAGATGGCCCTACTGAAGAGAACCCATCTGTGTATGTTTCTTTGTAGTTTACAGTGTTTTCATATGAATTCTCCCTTTTCATCCTCACAACAACTCTGGGAGAGGCAATACTTATTATCCCCACTTCCTCAAGCAGGTCAGGTAACAGGCTCAGGGAGATGAGCAGACTCTTAGGCCTGACATCACCATCTGGAAAAAAACATCCAGGAAACTATTAGGGAGTGTCTCGCACCAGCTTGTTGAGCCTAGGCCTTCTGGTGATGCTGTAAGTTTTTACGAGGTCTATAAATATCTACCTGCATTTCTTTTTCCTGGCATCTCTCTTGTATCTAACCTGAAGTTCATGTTTGTTTTGTCAGGTGGCTTCAGGCCAACACCTTCCAGTTATGAGGGTTTAAAAGTTGTCCTGGCTGATCAATATCAAGACAGGACTCTGGTTTATATAATCTCTATATCGTGCCCCTTTCCTTTCATTGCTTCCTAAACAATTGGAAAATGAGTGTGCCCTGCTGGAGTCATTTAAGTCCAAGGGTCTAAAAATATTTTCTAGATTATTACTTACTGGCAAATCAAGTCCTGAGGTGAAGGTTCAACATGGCCAGGTCAGAGGTATAGGCAGGACAAGCACTCAGGCTAGCGCATGGGTGGACAGCACCTAAGGAGTTTCCAGGGGAGAGTGGGTGTGGACATGCCGTGATGTTTACAGTCTGGCTGAGCTGGTTCGGAACGTGAACAGGGTCAGTCAGCAGATTCTGCCAAGGTCTCACGGGGGATTAAATGATGGGACAGAAAGCAGTGTGCTGCTCATTCCATTTAGAGATGTTTGGTGGGCTGCAACCCTGATCTAATCTGCCAAAAGGTCACCTTCATGTCCCAAGCTGCTATTACTGGTGTCTCCTAATGCCAAGGTTACTGTCACAAAGCATCTGAAAGGCTCATCCATCCCTGTCACAAAAGGCCCTCAATAAGTAATTAATGAACAAACAATCAGCCAAGCTGCCACACTCATTGACCATGTAAATATGAGGCCCACATCTCATCATCTTCAAGCTCCAACGTCTCTCCACCATAGAGCACAGATATGCTTACTTTATCTTCTCCTCTGAACCCTGAAGAGTGGGCACCCGACGGTGGGAGGCATTCAGGGGGAAATTTTCTGTGTCCGAAGATTGGTTACCGACTCTCTCCAACACACAGAAAGAACAGCAAACAAAAACAGGTGTTATGCCTGAAGTAGGCTTCTCATCCTTTAGGTCAATCCATCTGCCCATCCATCCATCATCAAGAGCATATTTCCTCACCCACAGCACTGAGCACACAGAAATGACTCAGCCCCTGCTCTGCCACAGTAGAGTTCATGGTGTAGCTCCATCGTTTAAATGATGCCCTCATGAAAACGAACCTGTTGTACTCTGAGGTGGTGTGTTTGTTATCACCAGAAAAACACAGTGAAAATGATATTGATTTTATTGCATTATTTTACTGACTAGAACGCCAGACTTAATAGAGGATATAAGTATAAAAATAATCAAATTCTTACAAATAATATTTTGCTGCTACAGTACTGAATAATTAGTGAAGGTTGCAATTATAATACAACTTTAAATAACATTCTTATAATGGATTTAACACAATCAACCAGGGGCTAAGGTTTAAAGGTCTGCAAAGAGAAATTTGGGACAATGTGAAAACTCAAAAAGTTAATTTTCCAGCTACAGGCTTCATTTAACCAAAAATCCAACAACACAAACATTAACAAAACTCACAGCAACCCCTGATGAGAGGTCTTTTAAGAAACAGGCAAAATAATATAGAAACCTGGGTTAGTTTCCCAGGTAGACTGGTTCCATCTCATCCCTGTCTAGTCCCATCCTTCCTACCCAAAAACTCTGCACCTGAAATGCACTATCATGTATCCAAGAGAGAAAAAAGAAAAGATAAAGCCAGAACCTAACATACAATTTCTTTTAAATGTGCTCTTTACAACGCCTAGAATTCAGAGCCAGTATAAGATATGTCTCTTTTTAGACTTCAATTGTCCCCTTGAGTTGCACAGGGTTTTCTGTGAGCACTTTAAATCAAATAGGATGGATTATAACACGCTTGAAAAGATACTTTAGCACAACAAATTAACTGACATTTAATACTTTAATCTTTCTAGTAGTTTAAGCAATTCCTTTCTCTGGGGATTCAAGAAAAGAAAAAGAATACATACTCAACAACTAACTCTACAAAACTGTATCTGTTTCCAAGAATGCACACGAGAACCTCTGAATGACGCTTTGTCAAGAAGGAAGGAATGGAATGTCCCTTCTAATCCCCACAAAAGTTTCACACAGAAGAGAATCTCTCTGATATTAAGGGTGGTGTTCAATAAGATACAAAATACTGAGATACTGAACTTTGCATTCTTCCTCTCTCTAAAGAAGTGCTCTAGTTTTGAAATCAGTGTATCTTAGAACCATGGGTCAAAACCCTAATTTGGGGTGTATTTCACTTCACTTTTTTTCCTTCAACTAAACTAAGCCAGGAACAGTTAGCCTGAACACCACTCTCGCTTCTGCCAGCAGCATTCAGTGTTACAGCAACAGGATGCCCCGACAGTGGGCAAGATGGCTTAATGGAGGCTCCAAAAAGTCACATGAGAGGACTGACCCTGGTGTGTCTACTCTGGGGACTGTTATATCTGAATGAACATCACCCTTCAAAGACATTTTCATGGGCAACCATCCCATCTTAACTTTGCAAAGATGATGCCCTCTCATTTGGGCCAACATTAAGAATGACCTCTTCAAGAACTTAACAGTTACATCTTAGTTCTTGACCTCAAATGCTGATAAACCAGCTTGATTACATTCTCCACTCAGCAATTTTGGCTCTAAATGACTTAGCTACTTCTGAAAACAAACTTTTGTCAAAGGAGGAAGATTTGTCAGCATCTAAGACATTCAACTGAATACGTTCCAGACTCTGATAATATTCACAAAAACATGCTTCCAATATGTGGGAAACACAGCCTCACCACAGGAATAGGGCAAGGCAGCACTCAGAAGGATGACTAAGTCTGGCCGCATCTGTCAAAAACCCAGGTCATCACCATACACTTCCTTCATCCAAAGCCACGTACCAGTATGCTCCTTGCTAATAAGCATGAGCCAGCCACTATTAACAATGACCACAAGCATCCAAGCAATACATGTAAGGACCTGAAAGGACTTTTCAACATTTTGTTTTTGCACTTTATGACATTAGTTTAGCTACTGCTTAACAATATTAAACACAACTTTTAAGCCCATTCTCTCAAGCTCTCTTTGATACTGTATGGTGAGGCATCTGCCAGGGAGATGAGGCAAGAGGTACAGTGGGAAGAGGGAGCCAGGCAGAGGGTATGGGTCCTGGCTCCCTAAGCCAAGGTACTGATCCCCTCTGAAGGTTCCCATGTCCGAGAAATGGGCCCTCTCGTGCCCACCTCACAAGGGTGTGGTGAAGCCAAGTACTCTGCACAGAGCCTGGCTCTGGTGGGAACACGTGAGATGCTCATTGGGATTATTTAGGCTTTCTAAAATGTCTTTAGCAAGGCTGGGTCATGGCGCAAAAAATAAAAGACACCAGATTTCAGACCCTCTGGAGCTTCAGTGGACTCCACAGATGATGGTAGGCCCCAGTGAGCACTGCCCTGAGAGTCACCACCCTCTGGCACGCTGCATGACACAGGGGTTCCATGCAGCCCCACACTTTCCTGAGGTCTGAGCATCTTATGGGCAGCTTCTTCAAGTGGGGCCCCACACAGGACCACAGCATTTCTGTGAGCAGGAATCACTCCAGGTGCGTGGACTAACCTGAACCTTTGCCTGGGCTTCTGGTCACCAGGGGTGCATCCAGCCTGTCCCCTCAGTCCCAGGGCCGTTGCCCCACCAGCTGTTTCTCAGCTCAGGGAGGACCTTTCTGAAAGTATTTTAACCCCAAGCAGGAATGAAGCCGGCCTCTCCCTTCCTCACGCAGGCAGGCAGCCAGCACTGGCACCCTAAGCCCCCACCCCTGCGAGCCGCCTAGGAACTGCATATGTGATATGACCTCAGCCTTGCAGGGTGCCTCCCTTTTTCACAGTAAGAGAAAAAACAACACTCTCAATCCACTTCACATGCACAAAACCCACTCCCAGGAAATCCTCTTTGAAACTCACAGCACACTCTGTTCTGGACGTTGGGATTCTGCTTCAGAACACTCTGGGGACAGAACGCTTCATTCGGTGAAGAGTATAGCTTCTGGACCCGGGCACAGGAGATGACCTGCCAGCTGTGATGTCAGCTGCAGGTGGCGGGCTTGTATGCCTGGGGACGGCCTCCACTGCGGCCCTGGGTCCCGGGGGCCGGCAAGGCTCTGCAGCAGGAGCCTGGAAGCAGCAGCCTCCTCGCGGCCTGGCTTGCTGGCTCAGGTGAACTGAGGCTAGGAGCTCGAGCTCTCCAGATAGATGAGAGCCCACGAGGCACAGAAAGGCATGTCTGGTTGCACGGATAGAGGCAAGACTCAAGATCTCTAACAGGTGATGCTATGTTAAGTTCGCACCCACTGACAAAAAGCAGGGTTCTTTGCATGTGTCTCATGAGATGAATGATCACATATGAAGAGTAACCTGGCTGCGGTGGGGTGACGGTGACTTGTGCAAACCACGGAACTCAGGAATTTGCACTCAAAACCGTTAGGACGAGAATTACACTAGGATTAGAGTCATTCTGAAGAGATTAGAGAACCCTGAAGGAAGAACCATGCCTGGGCTAGAACGGTCTCCAAAGGCTGCACCGTTTCCAGAAGAGTGGGTGTCACTGCCCTCCAAGCTGTAGGATGGGAACAGTTATTTTACTTCTGTGTTCACTTCATCCCGAACCAGGATGTTCAAAAGAAGATGACAAAGATCATGGGTCCACAGCAGCAGGTGAAGGCACAGCACTGGATATGCACCCCTGGCAGGACCCACGCTACAGCCTCATACAAATGCATGGAGCCTCCTCTCCTCAGACAGATGCTCCACTCCCTAAACAGCCAGCAGTCTTTAGTTCTTTGATGCTAACTTGAATTACACCCCCGTTTCAGGAGGGAACTCCGTAGTAGTTGAAAGAGTTACAAATTACTGTTTGAGAGAAAATAAGTTATTTCTTCAATGAATAAATAGCTTTGAGTGGTTGGCTGAACCAACCAACCAACACTGAGTTTGCGGGCGAGATCAGGGCTTCTAGCAAAGATGCCACACTGGTGGGTAAGCAGACGCATGTGTGGTTCCAGCCCAGCTCCCCTTTCTTCCTTGGGATCCGCACAGCTGGCTTCCCAAAGCACTGGCATCTCAGAAATGGACACACCTGTTCAGCCCATTTCCTGAACCACATTCAGCTGCTTTTCCATTAGTGGTGAAGTACCTACCAGCTTGGACCCAACCTGCATTCAGACTTCTGCTCCACACGCAGCGGCCTCGGCCTCAAGGGTAGAGGTCTGAGCCCACACCCTGTGCAGTGCCCCCAGAGCCAGCACCTTCCCCCAGGGTCCTTGCCCAGTGCCCACAGGGCTCACCATGGGGCGGCTGGATGCCTCGAACTAGAATCAAATGAAACTTGTTTTGCTCTGATTCAGACACGAATGGTGACATGAGAAGTAACCGCAAAGGAATAATCCTAGATAAATGTGTCCCTTTCACCGAAGAAAACAAACTGGAGCTGTGTGGTATGCCTCACAAGTTTCAGTTCCTCCATCTAGGGGTTTGTTTGGAAAATGTTGCACAAGAAGACTTAGGAGCGTGTGAAAATGCTGCATGTTAACCTGCAGCAACTCCAAACACTAGTGGCATGTCCTTCAGCATCTACTGTTCAGCACATAGCTACTGGGCAGGAAGACAACGAAAGAGCATTCCACTGTAAATGAATCACCAAATAGAGTCCTATGGGAGTGTCTGAGAAGAGGCCTTCTTTCTAGAGCAGTCTTGGAAAGAATCCGAAAGGAGGCCTCCCTCCCTCCTTCTGCATTTACTAAAGTGCAAACTGAGGAAAACCTGGGTTCCTGCACGGATGCCTAGTGATCAGCCCTAACTAACAGCCACTCCAGAGCTGTGGCCATGCCGCGGTCACGCGGGGACTTGACTGGATTGGCCCGTGTTCACATTCACAGTAGCAATGAAGGTGCCGGGTGAGCAGCCTGCAGTTCCACCTCCAGGGGCTCCAGCTGTCCCCTCCACTGTGGCCACGTCCCCCCATGCCCATCCCCTTTCTGCTGGCTGCTCAGGGATGGCCCCACTAGTCCTGGGAGTGGCCCCTGGGCGGTTCTCCCCTGGTGCAGTCAGAGCAAGGGGCCCCTCTTTCTTCCGCATTTAGAAGTAGTCTCTCCTCCTGCTCTCGTCACTGATGAAAGAGGGGTTATATTGTCCGGGGAAGATGCAAGAGTGCCGTGACCCTGGGAGTCCAGTGTAGGCCGGGTAGAGTCCATTTCGTTCAAGTTCAGGATTCCTCACACTTGAGGGCTGGTGACCAAAGAAGAAAGAAGAAAAGTCAATTTAATCTTAGGTTTAAATCTAATAGATAACAAAAAAAGAAACAACGAATGCTACATTTTGATGAATTTAAAATGGAGGCAGCTATACTTAGCATGAGAAACTCTGGGCAGGAAGAAGCAGAAGCTGGAATCAAGATTGCCAGGAGAAATATCAACAACTTCAGATATGCAGATGACACCACCCTTATGGCAGAAAGTGAAGAGGAACTAAAAAGCCTCGTGAAGAAAGTGAAAGAGGAGAGTGAAAAATTTGGCTTAAAGCTCAACATTCAGAACACTAAGATCATGGCATCCGGTCCCATCACTTCATGGGAAATAGATGGCAAAACAGTGGAAACAGTGTCAGACTTTGTTTTGGGGGCTCCAAAATCACTGCAGATGGTGACTGCAGCCATGAAGTTAAAAGATGCTTACTCCTTGAAAGGAAAGTTATGACCAACCTAGATAGCATATTCAAAATCAGAGACATTACTTTGCCAACAAAGGTCCATCTAGTCAAGGCTATGGTTTTTCTGATGGTCATGTATGGATGTGAGAGTTGGACTGTGAAGAAAGCTGAGCACCAAAGAATTGATGCTTTTGAACTGTGGTGTTGGAGAAGACTCTTGAGAGTCCCTTGGACTGCAAGGAAATCCAACCAGTCCACCCTAAAGGAGATCAGGCCTGGGTGTTCTTTGGAAGGACTGATGCTGAAGCTGAAACTCCAGTACTTTGGTTATGAAGAGTTGATTCATTGGAAAAGACTCTGATGCTGGGAGGGATTGGGGACAGGAGGAGAAGGGGACGCCAGAGGATGAGATGGCTGGATGGCATCACCGACTCGACGGACATGAGTTTGAGTGAACTCCGGGAGTTGGGGATGGACACGGAGGCCTGGCGTGCTGCGATTCATGGGGTCGCAAAGAGTCGGACACGACTGAGTGACTGAACTGAACTGAACTGATACTTAGCAGAGCAAGGTCTCACCTACAAGTCAGGACCTCCCAGATCGTCCCTTTATGGAACCTGGGACCCTTTGCCCATATTTTAAGGGCAGAGTTTTAGAAACATTATACAGTCAAGAGCAGCCCAGCATCCCAGACCTGGGTTAATTATTCTCTTGATTATTATCAAAAGTAATGATTATCTGATTACTATTTTGACTTTCAAAAAGGTGTTTCTCTCTGGAGCACAAAGGCTTTACTTTTTAAAGTAACTTTATTTATTTATTTACGGCTGTGCTTGGGCTTCAGGAGCTGCAACTCCCAGGCTCCAGCGCACAGCAGGTGGAACAGTTGCGGCCTGCAGGCTGAGCTGTTTCTCAGCTGGTGGGATGTTCCCTGGTCAGGCATTGAACCCAAGTCTCCTGCACTGGCAGGTGGGTTCTTTACCACTGAGCCACCGGGGCAGCCCCAGCACAATGGCTTTAGACCCTCTATAGCGCTTAGTGGTACCTTACCGTCCCAGCTGAGACAGGGGCCTGGCCTTTGCAAGGTTGTCTGGCCACCCATCGGCGGGAGTTAGGACCCCGAAGCAGGAGGCGAGCTGATTCTCAGGTGTCTCTCGGATCAAATCCCAGCTTAGTGGGTCGTGACTACCTACCTAATGCAAAAGGAGCCCCTAAACTTAGACTCTGCCTCTACAGACTGCTCAGCCGACTGTCTGAAATGAAGACGGGGCTCATTTAAGCTCACGACTGCATCTCTGTAAGACGACTCTTTAGCTAATGGCCTGGGAACACGCAGCAAAGGTGGGTGTTGTGATGCTGCGGGCCTGTCAGCTGCTCTGTCCTGGCGCTGCTCTGAGGAGCCTCTAGAGAAGGGTGTGAGGGCGCGGGCACCCCAGGAGAGATACTTGCTTAGTTTCAGCTGCAGTTATCAGAGGAAAAGAACTTGCCTGAAAAACCAAGGGGAAAGCAAAGCCCTTACGTGGAAATAGGGCTTCCTGGTGACTCAGATGGTAAAGAATTTGCCCACAATGCAGGAGACCCAGGGTTCAATCCCTGGGTCTGGAAGATCTCCTAGAGAAGGGAAATGGCAACCCACTCTGATATTCTTGCCTGGACAATTCCATGGACAGAGGAGCCTGCTGGGATACAGTCCATGGGGTCACAAAGAGTCGGACACAACTGAGCGACTAACACTATGTGGAGATACCAACAGGAACATTTGAACTAGATCGAGCTTCGTATCTACGGTTATCTTTCCCTTATTTCTTCTTGTTTCTCTTCTACGCCAGGTTCAAATTTTTCAGTCTGTTGAAACTACAGCTTCCACAGCATGGATCGCCTCTCCCATCCAAAGTCTAAACCCACAGGTTAATCTCTATAGCAACCAGAGGGGCTGTGCTTTTAACAGGACTGCCTAAAGCGATTAAGTCCTCACAGGCAAGGTTTCACTGCTTTACCTCTAACGGCTTTGCACGGCTTTGTACCACCTGACGGCTGTTTACTTTCCAGTTTAGGTATCCCTGCCTGTGTTTGCTTTATGGCTGATGCAGTGTAACACAAAAGAACTGAGCAGGTATGGGAACATGGACATGGGTTATTCAATGTGGGACACAAGAAGCAAGGGTTCAAGGTGGTCTCTCATCTTTCCAAACGACCCAGTGCAGGGCCAGACATAGCAAATTATTAAAAAACTATTGAATCTTCTAAATCTTTTGACAAGTGCTGGTTGAGGATGACACTGAATTATTCTCTTTACACTTTCTCCTAGTCCCTCAGTTTCAACTACCGAACCGCATGACATAAAGCATGGCAGACAAGAGACAAAAATGAAAGGGTCAAAGACTAAATACCATTAAGTTCTTTCTCTATCTTTTAACTTCCAGTCCTATAACTTAAAAGCAAGTTCAGTGACAAGAAGTTTATTGGTACAACCTGATAAAGTACATACTGTGCTCTGTAGAAGTACTCGTCATATCTCAACGTCGAAACTAATAAATACTGTGCAGAGATAGTAAGTAAATGGAATATTAAATTGTATGAGTCAAAGGTATAGGCCACCATTCTCTCTTACCCTTAATAAGCTGGAGCGTTTTTACTACAACAAAACAGAATCCCTTGCGAGTTCCCTGGTGGCCTGCTGGTTAGGACTCAGCACTTTCACTACCAAGGCTCACATTTAATCCCTGGTCAAGAAACTAAGATCCTGCAAGTTGTGCAAGGTGACCAAAAAACCAAACCAAAACGAACAGAAAAATCCCCAAACAGAAAAACAGAATCCCTTTAATTCTCCAAGGAAGTTGGAGCTAGGAGGTCACTTGGGCATGGGAATACACACCGAGTAATACACGTCCGTCATCTGGAGGAGGTTTTTGGTACTTCCATTCTCATGCATTTCAATAGCTTCTCGGCCCCATTCTTGTGAGCGAGGGTTCTTGGGGTACTCAGCATATGGGGACATCTGGAAATCCCCACTTTTGAAGATAAGTTTGCTTATGTCATTTTTATTCTTTCTGCATGGTAAAAAAAAAAAAAATTGGAAAAAGTTCTGTGAGGAAATGATATTTGTGAAAATACCATCTAGCTTTTCTACAAGGAAAAACAGACCTAAAGATACCACTCACTATATTCTTTTTGTATTTGCCCACTGAGAAATGTTGTTATTGTTATTATTTTTAGTATTTACCCATAAAAATGCAACTGGATGTAAACAAAATATGCAAAAAGCTTCCAACCCAAATGGTCAGGTTACTGGGGGGAGAGAGGACAAAGGCAGCTGCAGCGGAGCAGATTTAGACTCTGCTGGGGCACAGAGATCACCGCACAGTGGGAGTGGCCAGGGAAACAGGCATAAACTCACAAGGTGTTGGAGCTGGAAGGGCTTGACGGTTCTTTAGTCCAGGGGTTCCCAACCTGCTCCAGGAGCTCTGGGGGTGGGGCTTTGTGAAGGATATGACCTATCTTGGGGTAACAGTTTGCCTCTAGCAAAGCTGGGACTAGAATTCAGGCCTCCCAACTCCTCGGCCAGTGCTCTTCCACTTCATGAAGCTGTCAGGGGAAACCATGACAGAAACCGCCACCTGGCCAGGCAAAATAGTAGCCATCTCCATGAGCTACCTTACAGCAGGAGGTCCTGGTAAGGGACTCAGAACTAATGAGCTACCCAACCGGAAGAACTTGGGAGAGGCCAAAAGGAGAGAGGAGACCCCAGTCCATATGTCCTACCGACCTCCCAGAATCCTCCTTGCTGGAGTCCATCTTGGTTGAGTAATGCGTGCACCACCAGGAAGGACACTGAGTCAGAATGATTGGCCAGAGACAACCCGGAAGCTAACCCCCTCACCGTAAAATCTGAGACTGCTAGCCACATGGTAGAGCAGTTCTGGGCTCCCTTACCCTGCCCTTCTCTGCCCGGGCACCTCTTGCTTTGTCAGCATGTGTGTCTCCTCAGACAGTTCATTTGCATGTGTTAGCAAGAGCCCACTCTCAGGCCCTGGAAGGGGTCTCCCTTCCTGCAATACAGCTACTTCAAAAACCAAGAAAATAGTATGTTTTGTTGGCAGAAATGCCCACCCATGTATATACCCATATAAATTCTCATGTCAGCGGGGCAGGGGAAACCCTAGCACAAGTTCCTTACCATTGAGAGTCCTCTGACTGCAAACTGTTGGAGGATGTATTATTCACCTTCTGTAACGGGCCTCAGATCAGACAGTAAGATAACCTGATAAGTTTCCTCCCTCCACCTCACTTTGCTGTAAATGAACTTTCTAGGGAAGACACCACATCATTCAGAATCTTAAAATGTCCAGCATGGGCCTTAGGTGCTGTCTCTTTTTACAAGCTGAGAACAGATCTGCCTTTGTGCTGCTCCCTGTGGGGTGGAGCATCCGGTCTCAAACAATGCCTCAGTGATTCACAACGACCTTCTCCCAGGGACCAACCATCACAAACTCTCTTTCCCCAGATGGCTGTATTACCTGACAGGGCACTTAGATAGGCGGCTTCTGTGCCCTGCAGAACTCAAGGTCTGTCTTTCTAGCTCCTAGTCTCATACCCAGAACTTTATTTCTACTCGTGCGATTTCTCTTGGATGCTCTGATGGCAACTTTGTAAACGACAGGTCAAGACTGAAGCCTGCGTCCCTGGATGGGAGCAGTGGGCCCTCTGCAGCCTTCCTAGAGACAAAGATTATCTTAAAATGCCCTTCGGGTCAATGGTCAAAAAGATAATTTGCTCCTTTTGTAGGTCCCCTCCGTCAGCCATGTCAGGGTAATTCCTGCCATTTATTACCATCTAAACCAAAGATCTGAGTTTTCCTTTAACTGAATAACCACAGAGAAGGGAACTGACTCCTTTTTCTTTCTTTTCTATTCAAAGCCCAGTCCCACTGCTATCCAGGAAGCCTAGAGCCAAGCTTACTACTGTCTGCTTATCTACATGCCTGCCACTTCTCCACTGCCAAATATTTAGGCAACCCCTTTCATCTTTGTTTGCTTCTTAGTTTTCCCATTTAAAGTGTAAAAGTCAATGGCTGTTGGTATACTCAGGGTTATGCAGCCATCGGTTGTGCAATTTTAGAACAATTTCATCACCCCAGAAATAAACCCCACACTCTTAAGCCATTCCTCCCCAATTCTTCCCCTGCCCATCCAGCCCTGGGCAACTGCCAGTCTACTTTGCCTCTCTTTGATTTGCCTATTCTGGACATTCAAATAAATGGAATCATACAGGTGTGGTCTTTTGTGACTGGTTTAATGTACATAGCATACTATTTTCAAGGTTTATCCATGTTATAGTGTGAAGCAGTGTTTTATTCCTTTTTATGGCAAATAACACTCCAATGTTACTTGGAGAAGGAAATGGCAACCCACTCCAGTGTTCTTGCCTGGAGAATCCCAGGGACGGGGGAGCCTGGTGGGCTGCCGTCTATGGGGTCACACAGAGTCGGACACGACTGAAGTGACTTAGCAGCAGCAACACTCCAATGTATGGATATATCACGTTTTATTTATCTATCCATCAACTGATAGATACTGGGTTACTTTCACCTTTTGGCTATCATGAACAACTCTACTATGAAAACTTATGTACGTGTTTCTGTGTGAATACCTGTTTTTATTTCTTTTGATACAAGAGTGGAAATGCTGGGTCAAACGACAACTCTGCTTGACGTTCTGAGGAACTGCGACTTTTTCAAAGTGGCTACACCTCTCTATGTTTTCGCCAGCAGTGTATGAGTGTTCTACTTTCCCCACATCCTCACCAACACTTGTTATTTTCTGGTTTCTGTTTGTTTTAGTAACCATCTTAGTGTTTGTGAAGTGGTATCTGATGCTGTCGGTTTTGATTGCATTTCCCTGCTAAAGTCATTGAGCATGCTTCCACAGGTTTATTGGGTATTTGCATATCTTCTTTACAGAAATGACAATTCTAGTTCTCTGCCCAGTTTCAACTTGGTTGCCTTTGATAGGGACAGAGTAAAGCAACAAAACAGGTGATTAAATAGTTAATCCCACTAAGGGATCATAAGTAAAGAAAAAAGTATGGGAGACCCCCTATAAGTTAATGGTCACTCCAGAAAGCAGGTTTGCTTAACCACAAAACCAAGCTGCCTTGCTTTGAAACAAAACCACGCCACACAAGCCCAAGACATGCCCCCAGACCATAAAACAATGGTAAGACAAGACCCACATCCTGCCCAGTAAGGTCAGTAAGTTAATGACTCCCAAGACGTGTTCCCCTGTGCACACTAAAAACAAAAATACAGGGAAAAGAAAACATTACGCTCAAACCTGAGACGGTTTACCATTTTTAGCAGAGGTTACCACCCTTCTGCTAACTTAAACAGTGCCATGATAATCCTGGCTTGATCAAGCAGGAATAAGAAAACACCCCGCGTGACAGGGAGAAGGAGCTGATGATGGAAGCTTGACATCTGCTCAACAATGGCTGTCTCCCCTGCCCCATTCTTCCTTTGATTATAGAACTATGGCCCACTAAGTTCTTAGTGCAGCACCCTCCTGCCCACCTGCTTGTAAACCTCAAAAGCATCCTATTCTCATAAATCACTTTTCATCCGTCACTTTGCTGAATTCTTTCTGCACCAAGACAGAAGAACCTACACATTACCAAGTCCCAAAATGTGTTCTGTGGTTTCACCCTTTTATTACCCACTTGTAAGGATTCCTTATATATTCTAGATACAAGTCTTTTATTAGGCATATGATTTGCAAATACTTTCTCCCCTTCTGTATGTTGTCTTTTTTCACTTTCTTAATAGTGTTCTTTGAAGCGAAGTTTTAATTTTGATGAAGTCTAATCCCTTTTCTTCTGTTGCTTGTGCTTTTGAATATTCTTTTTTTTTTTTTTTAGTGGAAATCCCATTTGCTGTCCTTTTCTTTCCCCAGTGGCACTATCTACCATGAGTTTCCCTTTTCCCTTTTTTTAATAGTTCAGTCACACAATAGGATTTAATACTGTAAACCACCCCACACATTCTTTTAAAAGGGTAAAAAAATTGACCCTGGCTTAGCACAGGCAAAGAGAATTAGACTGTGGACCCTTGGCACTCACCTGCAACAGGTAACAATCAGGGCGATGCCCAGGATGAGTAGAAGCCCACCTCCTGCAGCCGCGATCACCACAGTGATAAGCTGATAGGCTAAACAGGTTTAAAAAGGAGAGAAGTGGATTGGGAGCAGACAAAGAACAAACAAAGGAATGCCCCCAAATGGTCCAGCTCCCCAGCCCACGGCTGCCCCATGCCTCCGCTGGTGACCGCTTTTCATTTTCTGGGCCCCCAGCGAAAGCTACTTGGGCCAGTTCTGCATTTTCTCCATCAAAGAGGGGGCAGAATGAGCCAGCCCAAAATATGTCTCTTTGGTATACTTATTATTTTGAGCTGATATTTTTGAGAAACTGCAGCACCGGAGAAGGTCTGAAAACTGAGTATTATTAATAGTTACCCTTTTGTAAGGGCAATGTACATTAGAAAGAGACTTGTACCAGGAAGAAAGCTAGTATCAGAGAGAACTTTTTCACCTGACTTATCTGCTTGGCACACAACCTTTGTTTCCCAAACATTTCCTCTTCTCACTTTCCTATAAACTGTACTTTCCCCTTTGAAACCCTAGACACCTGGCCTTTTCTCCAGCTCAGGAGGGTATGTGAGCCTCAATCATCTGGCTGCCTTTTGAGTCTCACATCTTTGTGGGGTCCCCATGTGTATTCTCAGAATTAAAAGTTTTTTCTCCTGTTACTCTGGCTTTTAATGGGGGTAGGGATGTCTCAGCCAAGAATCTGGAAGGGTAGAGGGAAAATGACTCTTCCTCCCCCAAACTATTTTGAGAAGAGTTCCCCATTCTTAGCCCCTCCTAGAACAGAGGCTCCCAGATTCTACCTGCAGACCAGCCTAATGGCATTGTTACCAATCCACCATCAGATGAGAAAAATAAGAGATGCATGCATGTATTTTTCAAAACCTAAACTTGTTTGGGTTTTTTCCTTAGTTTTAATACTTTCTAAAATTTGGTCCTTCTTACTTTTCTCCCTCACTTAATATAGATGCATTTTTTAATGTGTAAATTATGCCTCCAGTAAACCTGGTTTTTAAAAAGTAATTGGGGGAAAAAGATAATATTTTCTTGGTTACTTCCCATTCTTTGGAGTTTTTTGAAATTTTTGAATTGATGGTGATATAAAAAGTTTAAATACAGTTTTAGGTTCTTACTTGGTAAAATAAAAAGAAGGCAACCACAATTTTATAAGCATCACTGCATAACCCTGGATAGGAACTGGATAGTCCCAACACACATATACACACACACACACAGAATTTAATTATCAGAAATTAGCAGTCATATAAATAAGCACTTATCATGTATAATAAACAATATAAATTTTAATTAATTGATTTCATACCTGTGTATTTCTGGGAAAATCGTATTTTCAATATAATCTATTAAATATTCAGGTTATTTTTTGCTGTGGAAATACGATTATAATTGTGCCTTCAGGCTGTAAGGTTCAGTATGAAAAAAAAAGAGCCAATAACCGGATTTTCTATAGTAAATTAGGATGGAACCATGCTCTCTAGGTGTTTAGGTAAAGTCAAAGGATAATGCATGGAGGTAACAATGGGCAGATTGTGAGAGAGGAGCAAATCCAAGAGCAATACAAATACCTCCAACCATTCACCTGTCTTTTCTTGAAATAACTAGCACAGAAACCTGTTTACTATGAAAACTCATCAGTATTAAGATATCCGGGAAACAAAGTCAAACCAAGAAATGAGTTAATTCTCTACCTCACCTCCTGACACATGAAGTCAAGCTTCATTTTTTAAAAGTGAGGACAAAAGATAAACCTCACGCATGTGTCGACTTCTCTTTATCTCCACCAACACAACCCTAGGCCCCCCCCGACCCTTGACCAGACAAATGTAAGCACCTCCCAACTCATCTTTCTGTGCCCAGTGTTGCCCACTTAACTGAAAAACCAAACCTAAGCACGCCACTTCCCTGCTTCGAAACACCTCGAGTGGCACCCTTTGCTCCCAAGCAGAGACCCAAGTCTAGTTCCTGCTCTGCTTATCCCTCCACACCAAGTTCATGCTTCCTCACTTCCGGCAAAACAAGCGCGCATTTGTCTTGGAAGTGACCCTTGCAAGTGACTGCTGCGATTGTGGCAGGCTCCCCTTTGAAACAAGCACCCTAAAAGCCCCCTTTGTGTCTGAAAAGAGACAAAGACAGTGGAGACCAGTGCTTCCCAAACCATCCATGGTCAAGGGCCAGTTTTTTTGGCTCGTGCTTTTGGATATTATTTTTAAATGAAAATAAAGTCTCATTTGTTCCTTTGTCTTTTCCCCTGGGCACCGGCTATCATGAATTTCTTTCTCTCCTTTTTATTTTTAAAGAGTCTACTGCAGCCAATACTAAAATACGAGGCTATTCACTTTACAAAGGATCCCATGCTTGGGTGTCACAGTTGCGTTCATGTAAAGGATTTTAAGTGCTTACTTTGTTTCTGTACCATCTTGTTACCGTTTTGTCTCCGTTCACAGCTCCCCCTACTTTGAGGGGAGCTGTGTTATGAGGTGGTTCTATATGACTTCAGGTCCCCTTGATTGTGACAAAAATGAAGTTGTTTTTAAGAATGAAGCTATTGGGGAGCTCCCTGGAGGTCCAGTGGTTAGCACTCTGTGCTCTGATTGCCAGGGCCCAAGTTCAATCCCTGGTAGGGGAACTAAGACCCTGCAAGGCATGTGGCATGCCAAAACAAAACAACAACAAAAGAAATTGTTGTTTTGCTATAAAAGTGAAAACATGTTTCAGGATGTCATCACCCACATCTACGGCTGCCCACACCTCTTAATAGCACAGCTGGGAGCTTATCAACAGGAGCCTACGAAGAAGCACCATGAGTGAGGAAAGACACAGATTCTACACACTCAAGAGTTTGTGACGCCTCTCTAAGAGCATCCAGTCTGGAGAAGGCTATCCTTTGCTGATCTAAACAGCTTTCTGAAGACCTTGGGACACCAGCTCCTCCCACCTCCCAAGGTAAAGGAGACTCTTCTACCAGCAGTGCTGGAAGTCGTGCAGCAGTTTAGTCCCATGAAGATCATCTTGCTTGCCAACACAAGTGTCTTGGTTCCCTAGAAACCTGCTCTGGAAACAAGAACTCTGGCTTTTGTGCTGACAACTGGAGATCAGCTGAACCGTCTCTCCTGAGAATCAACTTGTTGAAAGGAAACCTCAGTTAAGTTTAGACTTTATTCCTTTCATCTCCCCTTTCCTGGAACAACAGTGTAATTAATAAATATGTCATTAGTTTGGACTGTTATTTCCCTATCGACTTACTAAGAAACATTATCTCATACGCTATAGGGCAGTGCTTCTCCAACTTTTCCTGTCCATCTGAATCACCCAGTTCAGTTCAGTTCAGTCGCTCAGTTGTGTCCGACTCTTTGCAACCCCATGAACTGCAGCACGCCAGGCCTCCCTGTCCATCACCAACTCCTGGAGTTCACTCAAACTCACGTCCGTTGAGTCGGTGATGCCATCCAGCCATCTCATCCTCTGTCGTCCCCTTCTCCTCCTGCCCCCAATCCCTCCCAGCATCAGAGTCTTTTCCAATGAGGATATGTTAAATCTCAGATGCCTGGTCCCCACCCCAAGAGATTTGATTCAGCAGGTCTGGGCAAGGTCCAAGAAGTTGTATCTCTGGTAAGCTTCTGGGGGATGGAAGTGCTATCAACCTGCAGGCCAGACCTTGGGTGGCACTGGCTTAAATTATGCAGGAGAGGAAAGAACACAGGACTGAAAGCCAGAAGACCTCTGTGCATGTGAGCTCAGAGAAAGCGTCTGGGAGGGAACTCACAAAATGTTCGGACATCAGTGCCACCTCGGGTACTGATGGACTGGTACTTTCTTCATGTTTTTCTGCTTACCAAACTTTATTCATGTCTTTATATATACATATAGACACAACCTTCTCTAAATCTAGAAATTATGTGTGTATATGTGTACATATATAATTTACTTGATACACATACATTTTTAAAAAGTCATTTGATGTTCTCTGGCAGCTATTTCACTGGAAGCTTGTAATAAGCTTGTAGATAATGTAGTCATGGATCTTTCTTCTCACGTTGCTGTTGTTCAGTCGCTAAGTCACGTCCAATGCTTTGTGACCCCGTGGACTGCGGCACGCCAGGCTTCCCTGTCCTCCACCCACTATCTCCCGGAGCTTGCTCAAGTTCACGTCTATTGAGTTGGTGACGTTATCCAGCCATCTCATCCTTTGCTGCCCTCTTCTCTTTTTGCCTTCAATTCTTCCCAGCATCAAGGTCTTTTCTAATGAATCGGCTCTTCACATCAGGTGGCCAAAGTATTGGTGCTTCAGCTTCAGCAACAGTCCTTCCAATTAATATTCAGGGTTGGTTTCCTTTAGGATTGACTAGTTTGATCTCCTTGCTGTCCAGGGAACTCTCAAGAATCTTCTCTAGTACTTTTTTTCTCATACCTGCAGTCAAGTCAGCTCAGGAACTGCAACTGATCTTTCACATTTAAGGACTGATTTAGATTTACAATAAGGTCACACAATGATTACAGTGCATGGGATTTATATCAATGCCTACTATAATGTTCACTAATCCTGTAGGTTCCCTGAATGTTCACGTGAGAGTGAAGGTCATGGGTATTGTCTTAGGGTGGTCTGTTCTGTCCTTCCTCCTTTGAAGAGATCCTGCAGAATGATGATCCTGGAATTCTTTGTTTTCCTTTGTCTTCCACATTTGTTGACATTTCTTTATTCTTCTTGTGGTTTGATCATCAGTTCAGTCACTCAGTCGTGTCCGACTCTTTGTGACCCCATGAACCGCAGCACGCCAGGCCTCCCTGTCCATCACCAACTCCCAGAGTTCACTCAGACTCACCTCCATCGAGTCAGTGATGCCATCCAGCCATCTCATCCTGTCGTCCCCTTCTCCTCCTGCCCCCAATCCCTCCCAGCATCAGTGTCTTTTCCAATGAGTCAACTCTTCGCATGAGGTGGCTGAAGTACTGGAGTTTCAGCTTTAGCATCATTCCTTCCAAAGAAATCCCAGGGTTGATCTCCTTCAGAATGGACTTGTTGGATATCCTTGCAGTCCAAGAGACTCTCAAGAGTCTTCTCCAACGCCACAGTTCAAAGGCATCAATTCTTCGGCGCTCAGCCTTCTTCACAGTCCAACTCTCACATCCATACATGACCACAGGAAAAACCATAGCCTTGACTAGACGGACCTTAGTCGGCAAAGTAACCTCTCTGCTTTTGAATATGCTATCTAGGTTGGTCATAACTTTTCTTCCAAGGAGTAAGTGTCTTTTAATTTCATGGCATAGGTTGCTGTTTTTGTCATTGCTGTTGCCATTTTTCATTAAGCCAACCCATTCCGGGCCTTAGTCTTTCCTATAAGCCATATTTGTCCTTGCTTATATGGTTATTTGGAATCTATAGGACTGTCTGCTTAGCCGACCCCCTACTGTGAACTATCCACTCCCTTCCACATGCAGGGTTCAGTGGGGCGGTCATGCTTGTACTTTAACACCATCCCAAGCCTCTAAAGTTTGGTCTGGGAGGAAACACAAGATCCCAACTGGATCAATTAGTTCCTCCCAGAATCTCATTTTGGGAGACAGAACCTTTTATTTAAAAATGACCAAGGTACTGACACACACTTGAAGCTGTCTGCTGAGCCTATTTTCCATTGTGAGGTAGCAAGTTTGTGCACAGACCCACAGTAAGAGCCAAGACAGAGATGAAGATGGCTCCATGTTAACATGTGCTCTGAAAAGAAGGTACCAACCTCCTCTGCTGAGACTCCCAACTCCCTGATTCTTGCCACTCCTGAAGCTGGAATCTCATGATTTCTAATAATCCGTCTTCATTGTTCGAGCTAGTTACATTTATTTACCCCAGAAGAATCTTAGTCAAATGTGATACTGATTTATAAGAAATAATTTTTATCTGTTCCCCATCCTTGTTCCAGGCATAGCTCCTAAAACTCTAGGAATTTCCTAAGCTTGCAGAGCAATGGTGTCTTTTCTTACATTAGTGACAGCTGGATAGCCCTTAGGTAACTCTTGGATGGATGTTTGCTGCCAGGGAAACCAATTTGTGATTAGCCCATTAGAACTTTTGATCCTACCCCCAACCTCCTGGGAAGGAAGAGCGGCTAGAGACTGAATTCAATCTCCAATGGCCAGTGATTTAATCAACTGTGCCTGTGTAATGAAGCCTCCCATAAAACCCCAAAAGGACAGGGTTCAGAGAACTCCAGGTTGGTGAAGGTTGGGAAATGAGGGGAGGATGGGAGGGCTGGGAGAGGGCACGACATTCCCAGCCCTTCCCCTAACTTGGCCCTGTGCACCTCTTCCATCTAGCTGTTCAGGAATTCTCTCCTTTTATAAGCTGAAAAGAAAAGTGAAAGTCGGTCAGTCATGTCTGACTCTTTGCGACCCCATGGACTGTCCATGGAATTCTCCAGTATTTGCCAGAATACTGGAGTGGGTAGCCTTTCCTTTTTCCAAGGGAATCTTCCCAACCCAGGGATCGAATCCAGGTCTCCTACATTGCAGGTGGATTCTTTACCAGCTGAGCCACAAGGGAAGCCCATGAATACTCGAGTGGGGAGTCTATCGCTTCTCCAGCAGATCTTCCCAACCCAGGAATCAAACTGGGGTCTCCTGCATTGCAGGCAGCTTCTTTACCAACTGAGCTACCAGGAAGCCAGTAGCTCAGAACTCAAACCAGTGGAAATGCTATGTGTGGCAGGAGTCACTCAAAACACACTGCTCAGGAGGAGGACGAGATCATTAGTCATCCAGCAGTAAACCTGAAGTCTCGTGCATCTCTTAATAAGCTGGCATCTAGTAAAATGTTTCCTGAGTTTTGTGAGCCAGTACAGCAAATCAATGGGCCCTAAGGAGGAGGCCACTGGAACCTCTGATCTACAGCCAGTTGGTCAGAAGCACAGGTAACAGCCTGGATGCGGGACTGGGGTTTGCTGGGGAGGGGTGTGGGGTGGGAAAGTCGGCAGACCCAGCCCTTAAGCTGTGGGATGCACCTGGGGACAGTGTCAGAACCGAGATAACTGGCTTAGTGATGTGGGAAAAAATACATCGGAATTGATGTCAGAACCGTACCAACCCATATGCCTTCCTTTAAACTCAAGCCTCGTTACAGACCTTTCTAGGTGGCCACATTCACTTCATTTTAAAATTCATCCAGTTCTCCCACTTGCCCTCTCACTGTGTTCATTAGTGACGTGTGGTTAGAGTTCTGCCATTTAAATCTTTCGACTCCTCTTACATCATCTCTCCTTTAGAACTCTGTTCACAGCGTTCTTTTTTTCCTTTCGAAATTCCCCTTTCTCGCATCTACAGACTGTAAGCGTGGCCGTAACACACAAGAGTAGAGAGAGTTGCAATCCCCTCTTCCAGGGCTGCTTCCTTTCAGTTCTGACACCAAGTGAGAGGTGTGCTGTTAGCTGCATGAGACTTCCAGCTGACTGCTGGATAACTAATGATCTCTTCCTCCTTCTGAGCAGTGTGTTACAAGAGACTCCTGCTGACACATAGCATTCCCACTGGTTTGAGTTCTGCTGCTGCTGCTGCTGCTAAGTCCTTTCAGTCGTGTCCAACTCTGTGCGACCCCAGAGACAGCAGCCCACCAGGCTCCTCCGTCCCTGGGATTCTCCAGGCAAGAACACTGGAGTGGGTTGCCATTTCCTTTTCCAATGCATGAAAGTGAAAAGTGAAAAGAAAGTCGCTCAGTCGTGTCAGACTCTTAACGACCCCATGGACTACAGCCTACCAGGCTCCCCCGTCCCTGGGATTCTCCAGGCAAGAACACTGGAGTGGGGTGCCATTTCCTTCTCCAATGCATGAAAGTGAAAAGTGAAAGGGAAGTCGCTCAGTCGTGTTCGACTCTTCGAGACCCCATGGACTGCAGCCCACCAGGCTCTCCCATCCCTGGGATTCTCCAGGCAAGAACACTAGAGTGGGTTGCCATTTCCTTCTCCAATGCATGAACGTGAAAAGTGAAAAGGAAGTCGCTCAGTCGTGTCCGACTCTTAGCGACCGCATGGACTGCAGCCCACCAGGCTCCTCCGCCGCCCAATGTAACTACAAGGTGAAGACTTCATACACCTGCCACCAGACTGTGGGTTGAGATGGGAAGACAAGGCAGAAAGATCTGTCAGTTGAATGTTTGCTTTCAGTGGAAGAGGAAGAAGACGCCAAGACATGCGGGAAACAGACTCCACATCCTCCTGGCTGCTCAGGGAGCCTGGCAGGGAAGGAATTTCCACTGCAGAGACGTGGGGCATTGGAATGGAAAGAGTGCCTTACAAAAGGATGTGTTGCGGATAAGGAGGAGGGATGGATTAAAATGTCTGCAGCCAGAAAAAAGTAATCTAGGAAAATTATCTGACGATGTTCTATCCTCACCAAGTGACAGTGACCACAAACAGAAGAATGGCAAAAAGATTTTAAATTGATAGTAAGAGGGGATGGTTAAGTAAATTATGATATTTGCAGAGTAGAATTTAACAGAACTGTCTAAAGTCACCTTATAAATTTATGCCAATGAAAACACTGCACAGTTTACTAAGTTCAAAGGCAGGTTACAAATCAGTATCTTCTGCGAGATCCAATTTCTATTAAAAAGACACACATACAAACCTCTGGTATACTGCTTCTTAAACTGTGCTGCTGCTGCTGCTGCTGCTGCTAAGTCGCTTCAGTCGTGTCCAACTCTGTGCGACCCCACAGACGGCAGCCCACCAGGCTCCCCCGTCCCTGGGATTCTCCAGGCAAGAACACTGGAGTGGGTTGCCATTTCCTTCTCCAATGCATGAAAGTGAAAAATGAAAGTGAAGTCACTCATTCGTGTCCGACTCTTAGCGATCCCATGGACTGCAGCCCACCAGGCTCCCCTGTCCATGGGATTTTCCAGGCAAGAGTGCTGGAGTGGGGTGCCATTGCCTTCTCCATCTTAAACTGTGAGATGTATGCAAATCTGCCTATTAACTGAATCCAGGAGTCTGGTTAAAATTCTGATTCTAATTCAGTAGGTCCAAAGTGAAGAGGTTTGAAATCCTGTGTTTCTAACAAGGTCCTGGGTGCTGTTGGTGGTCCTATCCACCACATGTCATAGCAGGGATATACAGCAGGGTACTAGCAGTGAGGTTTAATGGGTGATGAGACTTTAGTTTTCTTCTTCTCTTGTATCTGTCTGCTAATTAATTTGGATTGCAGAAGGAAACTTAATGTACAAGTATTTTTTTATGTTATGAAAAGACAAAATTCACCTACTTTAAAAAGAGGAAAAACAGGTGAAGCAAACCATGTGGTCATGAGAGATATAATAAAATTGCGAGAAGGAGCCTCTATAAAATTCACGCAAAGAAGGAAATGTGCCTGCCTGAGAAAGGCTGGGAGGGGGACAAGGGGAAGTGAGGAAACTCTGACAACTCTAAGAATTCTAGAGCCACAGGAGAGTGGCACAAGAAAACAGAATTGCTGGGATCTGTGGTATAAACACATACTTTACATGGAAAGGAAACTGAAAGGTGAGCAGTGATAAGACGCGCAGCCCTGCCCTGCCCGGCGCGGGTGCACATGGGGACTAAGGGATGTGAGAGGAGAGCTTGTTCTGCCCTCTCCAGTGTGAAGGATGTTCTCTATGAGGAGCGACAAGTGAAATCTTGGCCCAACTAGAAAGCTAACAGGCTGCAGAAAGGCAGGTCAGAGGCTATGCCTAAAGCCAGAATACAGTAGAGCTGGCTGATTCCCAGGAACGCAGGTGTGAGGGAGCCACAGGGCCACGCGCATGGTTGGACAGAGCAGGGTGCCCTATCTCACAGGGCTTGGGCAGCAGAGCACGTGTCCCCAGAAGGCTGCAGAGAGCAGTGGTTCTTTTCTACGAAAGGTCCAGCCTGAGTCAGACCCCCGACAAGGCATTTAAACTGTCTTTGGTGGCGACAGCAGAAGTGACGGGGGTGGGTGGTTATCTCTGTTATTTGGCACAAAACACGAGGTGACAAGTCACAGACCTCACAAGGCATTAGCCATCAGCATAGGTGGGGGTGAAATCCAGGTGCCCCGGTTCCTTAACCCACACCAGGGCTGATCGGAGAGGGCATGTGCTGTGTATTATCAGTGACTATTAATTGCTTTGTGACACTGACAGGCAAACAGATGTCAAAGTCATAAAGTGGTATTCACGCCATCAGAGTTAACCGGAGTCCCTAACAAAACGTGGCCCAACAGAACGGGGCAGAGAGCCAGCCATCCAGGCCAGAGTCTGCCCTCTGCTGGAAACGACGGTGATGACTCTGATAAAAGCGAGGAAAAGGCAATCTCAGGAACAGAGAGAGATCCTGCTACTTCCAAGACCCCACCCACATCATGCGGAGACATAGGAACGCACAGAACGCTCAGTGGATGTGGCGTACATCATCTCCACATACGTGGTATTTAATGATCTCTGAAAAGCAAATCACTACCTGCCATCAAGAGCAACGCGCTACTCCCTTCTCTTTCAACCCTTTCGAGGGTTTTCCACGGATCCATTTTTGCTCTTCCATTCACAGAGAAATAGGAAGCCTTTTCTAGTGAAACCTAGTCAGGGAGCTGTTTGACTACAAGCAAGTGAGAAGTACTGGCTCATCCTACGAGGGGCTGAGGAGCCCCAGGAGGCCAGGCAGGTGGGGCCTGCTCCCTGCTCAGCCCCAGCTGGCTACATCTCTCCACGCACCGTCGAGTCTCACTCACACTCTTATTAAACCGAGTACCCCTGTGATATTGTGCTATAAGAAAGATCTACCTAGTCTTCACCCTCCTCCCCTGTTTCTTCCATGAGAGCTTTAAAAACACTTGGAATTTATGACTGATGGGATAAGGGGAGCATCTCTTGTTAAATAAAGTCATGTCTACTTGTGGGAGAGTACACTTAAGACTATGGACTGCTGGCAGATTCTACAGAATGAGGGACAAAGCTATCCTAAAATGCTGTTATTATTCCCTCTTCATCCTATACCCTAGAATTTCTTTCAGTAGTTTTGCGGGTCACTTAAACTTCTTAGGTCTCAGGATAAGAAAATGTCAGTGAAAGTGATCTGAAATGAATCCCAACTGCTTTTCTCAGAGAAGTAAATTGAGTGTGAAAATGCCACATGGATGGTCAGTGCCCCTCGACCATTGTACTCCAGGGGCGCAGATGTCAGCTGAGAGCAGGGGCCTCCGCAGTCTGCGTCCAGCCATGACCCCCGCCCTGACAACACTGGTCTAAATGGCCTCATGCCCTCTGTCCTCCTCACTGCCTCCTGACTTGATTTTCTTGATCAAAAAATGCCTTCCTGCTCTAAGACTTGCTAGTTCTACAGAGGCTACTGACTAGAGTCTAAATTCTCAGGCTCTATCAAAAACCCCAAGAATTTGATCCTCACATACTCTGCCAACCTAATCCTTCACACTCTACCTTCCTCTCTGTCCTCAGCCACACCTGCTTACACATTGTCCCCCAAAATCACAGGCCCAGGCTGGCCCAAGACCTTTGTTCAGGTTGTTCCCTCTGCCTGGATTCCTCCTCCCTCCATACCAGTCACTGCCAGTCTTCTTCCAGTTCCAGCCCCTCTAGGAAGTACCCAGGAGGCTCTTCTATTCTCCTGGGGGTGGTCCCTCCCTCCCAGCCTCATTTATGGACTGATACTCCTCTGTCCAGCTATCTAGGAAGTTTACCTAGGTAAATAAATAAATGTTTACCTCCCCTACAAACCTCCAGCCCTGGTGACCACTCTGCTCTCCAGGGTGAGGGGAGGGGACAGACATACGTCAACAGCCCTGCCCACATGGAACTCGGGACGCCTGCACACTTACGGTTTCCACAGTTGAGACCACCAAGGCCGAATGGGCAACTGCAAGTTGACAGGAAAAAAAAGAACAAGAATTAGTTTCAAATATCAGAAGAAATTACTGACGCAATTTACCTACATAACTTCTAAATAAGGTTTGGAACAAATTCGTCAGAATAAATGAACATGCTGCCTACCTCATACAGGTTTCATTTTCAAGCCTATATCCATCTTCACAGGCTGAAAGAGAAAACGAAAACCCATGATCATGTCTATTAACTTATCTTGGCCCAACTGATGGTTAATAAAACCAACCACCCTAAAGTTCACAAGAATATTCTAGAACCAAAAGGCTACAAAATAGCTTTGTTGTAGGTTATTTAGTTGCTGAGTCATGTCTGACTGCAACCCTATGGACTGTATGCCAGGCTCCTCTGTCCATGAGATTTTCCAGGCAATAATACTGGAGTGGGTTGCCATTTCCTTATCCAGAGGATCTTCCTGACCCAGGGATTGAACCTGTGTCTCCTGCATTGGCAGGTGGATTCTTCACCACAGAGCCACCTGGAAAGCCCACAAATAACTTTAGAATATCTAAAACCTGGCCTAAATACTGCTGCCAGCTCAATCTTTAATTTCATCAAAAAGACCCCCAAAATTTAACCTCTTAGTGCTTCTAGCTTCTCAGCTATAAAAAAAAGGGAAAATAATCATTTTCTTATAGTTTCTTGGAGGGGATTAAGGAAAATAAGGCATGCAAATGCCTTACCACAGCACCCAGCATACAGTAACCACTAACTGTAACTGTAATTATTATCTAACATTTGCAGTTATTTTTGGAAGCTCTCTGTGGTCCCTGAGTAACTTCCTTCCATAAACACAAAGGTAAATGCCTCACCTTTAATGTAAGGGTCTTTAATGTAAGTCAAGCCTTCTTTAACCTGCCTTTGGCTCCGTTAGCGCCCTTCCATCAGGCAGTGAGAAAGCCATGGTCCATGGTCAGTTTCCTAAGAGAACGCTCACCCTGCAGTCTGTGTAGTGGATTCTGAACATACCTAGCTGAGCCCTAATCAGCACATCACACGAGACTACAGCTTTGAACCCTCTGGCACTGCGGCTTATAGACCACTGCTTCACTGCAGGCTGTGGGCCAGCCATTCCCCTGCATCAGCAGTTCCTGCCCTGATCTGATCAGTTTCAGCACTACAATAAGCTGATAGAACATCACGAGCTGTAATGTGTGCTTGGATGAAAGTAGATAATAAAAAATAGCTTCTCAGATAAATTCACTGCTGCAAGGAATGACAGAAATTTGACTCATGGTTAATGTATGATATACGCTGCCCAGAAGAATCACAGTTAAGTAAAGGTACATAGCACAGAGCAGTAATCTCTAGACAGACAGCACACACTGATGGCAACGTTTGAGTGCCAGCAGCACGTGGCTCAAAGGCTGCAGGCCCCACAGACTGGGAGATCGCTCACAGACTTCCCTTCAAGAATCAGTGCATAATAACATTTAACTACGTGGGCTTCCCAGGTGGCGCTAGTGGTAAAGAACCCGCCTGTCAATGCAGGAGACGTAAGGGATTTCTGGATTGGGAAGATCCCCTGGAGAAGCCCAAGGCAACCCACTCCAGTATTCTTGCCTGGAGAATCCCATGGACAGAGGAACCTGGTGGGGCTACAGTACACAGGGTCGGAAAGAGTTGGACACGACTGAAGCGACTTGGCACGCACACATGTAGACGTGCTTGATGTTGTTCTATTTTTCACTGTTAGACACTAAGTGATTCTGCTGCTGCTAAGTCACTTCAGTCGTGTCCAACTCTGTGCAACCCCATAGACGGCAGCCTACCAGGCTTCCCTGTCCCTGGGATTCTCCAGGCAAGAACGCTGGAGTGAGTTGCCATTTCCTTCTCCAATGCATGAAAGTGAAAAGTGAGACTGAAGTCGCTCAGTCGTGTCCGACCCTCAGCGGCCCCCTGGACTGCAGCCTTCCAGGCTCCTCCGCCCATGGGATTTTCCAGGCAAGAGTACTGGAATGGGTTGCCATTGCCTTCTCCTAAATGATTCTAACATCTATTTTATTGTCATAGACTAGTGACATATCACTAGAGTCTTGCAGAATGGTGTGGGAAATACTGTTCTAAATAACCTAAATTCTCTCAGCAGCTCATGAGAGCTGTGAGCCTGCACTGCACTGTTTCAGCTCCCCTGGATTCACTTCTCCTGAGCTACACTTGCTTTATTAAAGGCAATCTATTAGTAGCAGCAGCCCCAGGCATGGCCTAGGGTATTTATCACAGGCTATCATGGATCACATTGCCATAATACCACTCAGTAACCTCGTGATGTGGACTTTTCAGAGAAAATTCTCTTGGGTCCCAGGATCTAGAAGAATGGGGATGGTCCTAAAGAACTATTCTTTATTTTATGGTTACTATTTTTTTTCCCCCAAATCACATTTCTCTCTTTGCCCAAAGTCTCAGATGCTTAGAACTTGAGTGAGTGCCTATCTTTACTAAACGAGTGAAAACTTAAGGTATATCTTTTTGTATGTTCACATTCCTTCTAGCCTCAACAAAGTAGTCATTGTATTTCTCCTTCAACCTTATTTACCTTTTAAATTAATCTCATTTTGTTACAGTGAATTTTCATTAGGTGCTTCAAATCATTTTTGCAACAAGGTAGAGTACGATCATCGGAGAAGGCAATGGCACCCCACTCCAGTACTCTTGCCTGGAAAATCTCATGGATGGAGGAGCCTGGAAGGCTGCAGTCCATAGGGTCACTGAGGGTCAGACATGACTTCACTTTCACACATTGGAGAAGGAAATGGCAACCCACTCCAGTGTTCTTGCCTGGAGAATCCCAGGGACGGGGAGCCTGGTGGGCTGCCGTCTATGGGGTCGCACAGAGTCAGACACAGCTGAAGTGATGCAGCAGCAGCAGCAGAGTAAGATCATACCCCATTTCAGGAAGGAGGCACCAGGCCCCGCTCCCAAATCTTTGATGACTTTGAGTAGGCCTCACGTAGGATGCGTGGGTATGGGTGTGGGTGTGTTGCTCGGTTGCATCTGACTCTGCAACCCCATGGACTAGAGCCCACCAGGCTCCTCAGTGCAGGGAATTCTTCAGGCAGGAATACTGGGGTGGGCAGCCATTCTCTTTTCTAGAGCATCTTCCCCTCCCAGGGATCAAACCCGAGTCTCTTATATCTTCTGCACTTCAGGTAGATTCTTCACCATCTGAGCCACCAGGGAAGCTCTTACTCAGGTGGGACCTTCTCTAAGGAGCAAGCAGAGCACTCCTGTCTCCCTGGAGTGGAAGTGCATGCCTGGCGGTGCCCACACTACGGCTGGGCCACGGGAGCAGGGAAAGCTGCCCTTGGGTGGCCCTCGGCTCTGACTGCAGGTGCCCCCGTGGCCCATCCCCACCCATCTTGGCCCCAAGGCAGGCTGACATCACACTAGTCTGTTCTATTCTGAACATTTCTTCCTGGAAATGCTTTTACATCAGCTCTACCCACCCAACCCTCATTTGCTGGGTAGGAGCTTTCCACGCCATGGCTGTCATCCACCCAGATGTAAGGTCCATGTGTTGTCCTGCCTGTGAGCTGATGGGCTGGGCTGTTTTCAAGTAGCTTTAGAAGTGGCCTGGCTTCCTGGTATGATATCTCCTTAGTTCCGATGGGCCCATTTAGTCATTCGTCAAAGACCGACTGCTACCATGGGCCTGGTACCATGGGCTACCATGGGCTGCTCTTGGGCTCTGGGAGGGAAGCCTTGTCACAAGGCACTCCAGTGGGCCTGAGGACCCAGCTCCTCATCTCCATACCCTAAAGGGACCCTGACCCACACAGCACTGAAGATGAAATCAATGTGGCAGTATTCGTATATGCCCAAAGTGGACTCCCCCTATTGATATGAACATAAGCAAATTCAGGCCTTCTGGCCTTTTAAAATAAAATCAGTACATGGTAGAGTCTTTAGGCTTTTTTGCTCCCTTGCAGAAAACCAAATCAAGATCTGCCAACCTTGTCCTATCATATTTGCTGCCTACCATCCATTTGTTCCTTCAACAGACATTTGTGGAACCCCACAATGTACAAACATATTCTACAGACAGGCACCCACTTCCCTGGTGGCTCAGACAGGAATGAATCTGTCTGCAATGCAAGAGATTTGGGTTTGATCCCTAGGTTGGGAAGATCCCCTGGAGAAGGGAAAGGCTACTCACTCCAGTATTCTTGCCTGGAGAATGCCATGGAAGTGTGCTGAGCAGCACTGTGAGCTTCAGACATCAGCCTAGACATGAAGTATTAGTCACTTTGAAGTATTAGTCACTCAGTAGTGTTCGATTCTTTGGGACCCCATGGACTGTAGCCTGCCAGGCTCCTCTGTCCAAGTGTCTGCAGTCTAGTCAGAGGAAGAGACTTGCTAACAGGTGGTTGGGATTCATCAGGACATCTGCACGATGGAAGGAAGCTACAAGACATCTATCGGAAGGACACCTGCTTTAATTTTACATGATGCTTTGAAAGTCTGGTAAAGACATTTTATGTGAGATAGTAGGAAGCGTGTGTGTGTGTACAACAAAAAGCAATATGAAGTTACTAATACGCAACTGTTAATTGTAGAGATTTAGAAAACACACACCCACATGCCTTTATCCTCAGTTTACACCAGGGATTTACTCACATTTGAGGTGTCCTAAAGAGTACTCCTTTTAACCATCCCTGTGCTCCAGCACCAATGGCCAGAAGATGTCACTGTAACCCCTCAAAACCCAGCCACGGGTCTGTGGCCCAAGGAGCTCCAGGATCCATTCAAGGAGCCCTGATGGTCACGGATGAAAACCTAACCAACAGGATGCCGCAGAAACCAGGCTAAGTAGGGCCTTGGCCGTAAGCCCGAAAGCTAACCGCGGCTTCCCTATTCTGATTCTTGGGTCACTACTTAATACACATGCATTGCTGGTGCCTGTGTCCCTGCATCTGGTAAATCTTCTGCAGCTCTGCTATTGCTAATGCTAGTCTGTAAGCGACACAATTAGGAACCTGTGGACTTGCCGAGAGAGGTAAATGACTTAGGCTAGTCAGAAGCAGAGGCGGCAGGGCTACTCCTGAGACCACCTGAAACTGCACAGGCCCTGCGCACAGAAGTCACCACTCCCCGGCCCCCCAGAGGCCACACAGCCCACAGCACATGTGGATGTCAGCAGAGGTCCCCTGCCCGCCTGAGGTGGGCTCAGTGCCCCAGTTAAGACAGGCCAGGAGCACTCTGCATGAAACCAGGTAAGAAGGAACTAGGAAGCTGCATCTCCACATCAGAGTGGTGGACTGACGGGGTGCTGAGCAGTGCCGTGAGCTTCAGCATCAGACCTGCTACCCCAGCGTGGGGCCCCCTCTCCAAACCCCGCCCAGGGCTGCGTGCAGAGCCGAGAAGGTGCACTTTTAAAGCACCGAAGTCAGAGGGTCCAAGCTCAGGATACAGCACTGCCCTGAGATGTATTTTTACCCTCTCCTCTAACAGGAAGTCCTGACAGAAATCAGCGGCATGTCACCTTTCCCGAGGACACCATTTTTACTCAGATTCCAGGACATCTGTCGCTGGCAGGTGTTGACTGAGCAGGAAAACTGGGCCACACACATTCCCATGTGACGCGAGGCCTAAGGCTACACGACACCTTTATGTTGCCAGTGTTCCTGCGACTGTGAATGGCAGCAGGCTTTTATAAGTCAGGGCATCCAGTGCTCTGGATTTTAATTCATTTTATTTTAAAGCAGTATTCGTGCACTGTATTCACTGAACAGTTGATATCTGAAACTAGATGAAATCTTCAACCAAGAGATTAGCAGAATCAAATTTCTGACATAAAATCTTTAAAACCAGAACCCACTGGTTCAACAACAACCTGGGTAAAACACGAGCAAATGCGATGGCTTACAAAGTACCTCCATAACCACTGCCTCTTTAATTCCTAGAATATCTCATGAAGTCTCACTGCACCCGTTGCACAGAAGAGGGAACTTGGGCTCAGCAAAGCAAAGTGCCTTTGCCCGAGATGATAGAGGATGGGCAGGCAGAAGAGGGTTCTGACTCAGGTCTCCCGAGCTGCCAGCTACTGCTAAAGGGTACACCCTTGCCTTCATGCTGGTATTTCTATTGTAAAAGATTAGCAGACAATAGAATAAAGCTTTAGGAATTAAAACAGTAATTTTTCTGACTTCCTCTAAGTAGGAAAAAAAAGAAAAGGCCTGGCCACCCCAAGCATTCCATTCTCTTTTCTTTTCCTTTGAATCTGATTGGCCAGACTAGGGCGCACCAGTCAGAGATAATGCTATTATTCCAAGGAGATAACAAATTCAAGCCCGCTGGGAGCCAAACAACCAGGACCAGTTACCCCCAGATTAGAACGGTCACCCCCAGAGCAGAGAGAAGCCCCTTCCCCACCCCTCGGGCCCCGGGGCCCCAGACCTGCCGCTACCTCGACAGGAGTGGTCCATCTTGTTGAACTGGAAGTAACCAGACTTGCACTGGCATAGCGCGACCCCATCCAGATCGGTGCAGATGGAGGTCTCCTTGTCACATTCTGGAGTCTTCCGCTTGCACAAGCTGCCCGCTGAAATGGAAAAACAAGACAGTGAAACAAAACAAAACCTCCTCCATGTCAAACATTTAGATGCATGAACTTGCTATTTCAAGAGGCTCAGAGAACAGTTTCCAAAAGAGCCTACGTGAAGCGCACTCCTCTCAGGGGGCCCTTCTGCGCTGCCTTCTTCCACTCCTTCCCCGGGGCTGGCCCAGCCTGTTACTAAAAGTTTACCCAGCGTGCCACAGGGAAAAAGCAAACCCAGAAAAAATGGGGTGGCATCCCCAACTCCAGCGTCCCTTGCAAACACACCCCCCAGTAGGTGGGGTCCTCTGCACCTTCTCACTCAAGGGCTGCAGTGGAGAACCGGCCCAAACCCAGAAAGCATGCCCCTGCCCTCTCAGGGAAGAAGACCTGTCTCAGCCCGCTGCTGCCAAGCAGACTCGAGAAGAGGAGTGGAATGTAACCTGGGTATCTGGCTCCATCACTGTCTGCCTCCCCACCGCCTGGGGCCGGCTTGGCTCTGGGTGGCCAGCGCCTGGCGGGGCTGGTCCACACTCAGGCTTGACACACACATGCTGAGGGTGGCACTCAACAACTGGTTACCGGGCTGAGAGGGCGCTCACCCTTCCCTGCTCTACCCCCTCACTTTAGAGCCTCACTTCTTCCACGTGTGCATATCCACCTGGCTTTGTCCAGCCCTGGGCACGTGGGCCATGCTCATTTCAAGGACGACAAAGAATTCTTTCATGATCATCACAGAGCATTCACTGTGGCGCGTGTGGCCCTCTCTGAGGTTGCACACAGTGAATCCTTGCTTGGGCTGTAGATAGCAGGCCCTCTGTGAGGCTGCACACAGTGAATCCTCGCTTGGGCTGAAGATAGCAGGCCCTCTGT
>NW_024070186.1:86974707-87219918 GCF_014754425.2 Oryx dammah | reverse complement strand
GGCTGTAGATAGCAGGCCCTCTGTGAGGTTGCACACAGTGAATCCTCACTTGGGCTGTATATAGCAGGCCCTCTCAGAGGTTGTATACAGCAGGCCCTCTCTGAGGCTGTAAACAGTGAACCCTCTTTTGGGTTGAATGGGTTGTATATAGCAGGCCCTCACGAGGCATGAAACAGCAGGCCCTTTCTGAGGTTGTACACAGCGCACACAACGAGGGTGCTTTTACCATCTAAGATAGGTCTGAACAAAAAAACACACATAATTGGGATTTACAGATACCAGAACAGAAACATAAACGGAGGGATAGTGGAGAGTATCCTTTTTACACCATTTACAGACTGAGGTACATCATTGTTTTTGGTGGGTGTGAATGGGGACAGAGCTGAGGAAGGGCCACAGGTGCACACCGGGCAGTGAGGTTCGGGCTCCCTTCTCCCACCTTAAGGACACCACCACCTGATGCAAAACCCAAACCAGGTGCCTGCTCTTCACGCGGCAAAACTGCGCCCCCCTCCCAACCTCAGGTAGGCTCGTGTGACCGGAGCGGACACCCCCCAGGGGCCCCGGCATCCGTCCCCTTGCCTGAGTCCTGAGAGCTGGGGGCCTATGGGTGGCTTGCTCACAGGGAGGTTAGTTTAGGACACAAGCTTCAGCTCTCAGTGCTGAATTTCCTGTCTTTATCAGTGGAAGCTGGCGTGCTAAATCAGAACCCTATTTGTGTGTGTGATAGAATTTCCTTTGTTTATTGTGAAAGGTTTGTATTTAAGGGAGAAAAATGAAAAATGGAAAATCTCACCAAGCAAACTGTGAAGCTGGCACAGAGGGCGTACTAAAAGGCCACAATCTCTCATCTAAACTTTTTGAAGTCTTCATATAAAGAAATACCTCCAGCACAAAAGGCCGTCCAGGCCAGTACTAGTTTGCGCAGCAGCCAGTCTGAGCTGCCTGGCCTGATTAGATATTTTCTGGAAGGCAATGTCATGTTTTTCCTCTGCCCTGCCCACAAAGCCCGCCTGCGGGCAAATACCACTCGCCTTGCTGAAGCAACTCTGCCATGGATCGAAGCAGATTCCCTCGAAGACAGGGGAAGCTGGCCTTGCCTTTGTGACGGAGGGGTTGCTGTCCTCCAGATTCTTAATATTTTGTCATCAGTCCATCAGATGGAACCACATATAATGCAGTTTTCATTTTAAGCCTGGCGATGTGATTGTTCTGCATCCACAATCCCCATGGTCCTTCCTGGGCATAACATCCGCAGACAGACAATGAGAACTGATGTAAACCTATGGCTGGGGCACTCCCCTGGGGGATTTCCAAGGACTCGAAACCTCTGGAGAGGTGAGAGCTACAGTTCTTTGAAAGGCGAGGAAGTAGATGTTTTGTGAATTGAAAGGGAAAATCCCGCCCGTCCAATGGCAGCATCCAGAGTAGCCCACGGCCTCTCATATGCTGGGAACAACCAGATATCAAAACCTGACCACTTCTGCTCATCCAGCCCAACTCTCTAGCACTCAGAGAGGTGAGTGAGACACCAAACACACGCTGGCAAAACCTGGAGAAGCCTGGAGGGAAAACAGAGAAGGGAGGCCGGGTTCAGCCAGGAGACACGGCTGTCTTTGATCTCAGGGGCTCGCAAAGCAGAGGCAAAGAATGGGCACCAGCCCCCTGTGTGGGCAGGAATATATGGGAAATCTCTATATCTTCCTCTCAATTTCTCTATGAAACTAACACTGCTCTAAGATTTTTTTAAGTCTTTAAAACATAAAAAGCATGGGACTTTGGCAAGGAAGCAAGGGAAGACAGGAGCTTTCCCATAAGGAGGGCCACAGCATGAGCAGGGCAGCCATCGGCAGGGCCTTACAAACCCAAATACATGGCCACTTGATTGGCAAGACATGAAACGTGTTTACTAAGGACAAAGTAGTAACCCGATATAATGTTGACCATGCAGGACACACAGCATACGTGTTTTATGAACTGAAAGGTGCCCTTTCCCCTTTCTGGGAAGGAAAAAGCGGGACCTCTGCATCACTGGCAAGAAAAAGAAAGCCAAATCAAAGAGTTCCTGCCTCAAAAGGCAGAATACAGTATGAAGCGGCAGGGACTTTTTAGCTAATTCCCCAATGAAGCTGAATGATAGCAACTTCAACTCCAGAATGTTGGGCTCTTTTCTTTTTCCTTCAAGTGAATAAGTAGCCCTGAAATGGGCCAAAGCTCTAGCATTTATCCCAGAACAAAAGGTGAGCTCCCGGCTCTACAGAGCACAGTCCAGAAGGAGGGCTTTCAGGACCAGCTCTTACAGAGCTCTGGCCCACCAGGAAGGTCCAGGATCTGCTCGCAGACAGAGGCCAAACCTGCTACCTAGAGTTGAGCATCTGGGCACCAGATGGGGAGGCTGACTCTGACTCTGCATCCCTCACCAGTCCTGTGCGTAGTAAAATGAGCCAACCAGAGCCAGCTCAGACCACTTATGAGACACAGCGGGGGCAGGCCCCCCTGCATGAGGAAGCACTTTTGATTCCAGCAGAATTTTCCCATCCCAGAGGCGAAACCTCCCTTCCAAGACCCAAATATGCCTTCCAAACTTGTTTCTAATCCCTTTATTCATCTGTTTCACACCAGATGCTCTGTAGAAGCTTTTGACAAAAACAGATAAAGAACAAGAAAAGAGAAATCACAGACGGCACCATGAGCTATCTGGCCTCTAATCTTCATCTTGTTTCTGTGCATTTAGAATCTGCAAACAAACACACAGGAGGATGGGAGACACTGCACGTGCTTTATTTACCTAATGGCATGTCATGATGAAGGTTTCGGGCCATTGACAAGTGTTGTACATTCTGTGTGTGAACTCTACCTCCCCAGAGGGAGGGAGCCTTTCAAGGGAAAGAAGAGTGATTTCTGCTTCATTACATCTGCTCCTATATCCCTTCCAATACCAACGCTGTAGAGGAGAAACAGAAAGAGCATGCCAAGGACTGGGAGACTTCAAGGCTGTGTGTACAGGATCGTGTGTGTGTGTGTGTGTGTGTGTGTGCATGTGTGGGTCGGTGCACATACACACAAAGATATACACACACAAACCCCTTGTGGTTAATGCCCATTTCAAAGACAGGCCAGCTCTATGACCAGTTTCTTGGACCTGCGCCAGAAGGCTTTACACTTCTACCCTAGGTCTGTGCGTAACTGGATGGGGGGTCCTCCCAGAGGGGCCCTCTCTTACCTCTAAAGATCCGCCTCTGAGACCCCAAAAGCTGGCAGACCTCAGCAGAGGCCCAGCAGGAGTTGACGCATTTCTGCATCCTGTCGGCCAGGTCGAACAGCGTCACGTTGGAGGCCAGGGAAAAGGTGGCTTGCAGTGACATCACCACAACACTGGACTCCCTACAGGCAAAGTATACATATTTTAATCGTCCTAAATTGATATGTGGGTCCCAGGATTTTTGGAAAATGAGTGTCCTCCCCATTCTCCAGTGAGGTCCTGGGAGAGCATGAAGGTTCTGCGACCTTGGCCTGGGATCACCCCTCGTAGCCTACAATGAACTGACCTAACTCAAAGATAGGTCCTCTTCCAAAAGGTTCTCCATGAGAAATTACATTACAGTCAAAACAGGGGCCAGTGTTGTTGCCATCACACTTGTTAGAATACCCTCCCCTTTCTATAGGACTGGTCCACAAACAAGTACATATAATCCTGCTACTTACCTAGAAACATGAGCTGTGGATCGGGTATAACCAGGTAATGTTGAGAAACACACATTTAACTGAAAGAAAGAAGTTTGTCATTAACTGTGAGTCAGACAAAAAAGCCTTGAACCTAGAACCAATTTCCTATTTTCAAGATCAAACAGGCATTTTCCAGTCATGGAGTTATCAGCAGGCAGCCTCACACAGAGTGGTGTCCTTTTTTTTTGTTCCTTTCTTAAATGCCTTTCTGCTCTTATTCTGTTGTTCCATGAGCACAAAGGGAGAGAGGCAGATAGTAAATCAGTGGGGGAAAATCTTGGCAGGAAATGATGTTCAGAATAGCACCCCTGGATGCAAAATATCTTCAAAGGAACAGATCTCGTCTAAGATCTGCTCCAGGGTTTCAAAAAACCTCAGAGGCAACTGTTTATTTGGACTTTGCACAGTGAACAAGACTTCCTGAAAAGGCTGGGTTCCTTTCAGCTCCCTCAGGTCTGGCAGGCCTTACACAGACCCTTCATAATCTACAATGAGTTGACCTAACTCACAGATAGATTCTCTTCAAAAAGGCTCTCCATGGGAAATTACATTACATGGGTCAAGAGCCCTTTTGCTGAGAGCAAATTAAGAGTGACTCCCTGTGTTTGCCTTGTGCCCTTGGAAAGAGCAGAAAAACCCGTGTGGGGCATGATGTACCATGCCTGCTTACCCACTCCGCCCATAGCATGAACTGGGGCTTGGGGCTTCCTTTCATGCCGCTGAGGGTCTCAATACCTTGACCAATGCAATCTACCTGTCTTCAAAGCCTGTGTGTCAGACATATCTCATCCTTCACAAGGTGGATTCCGACACAGGATGCTATCAAACCCTTTTTGTCTTTGTATTAACATTGCTTTATATTCATAAGGCAATGATTTATTATTATTAAACTTTCTTTTTCCCCAGGAAAAAACAGAAATAGCACATTTCAGAACAGAACAGCATCTCGGGAAAGGCCATTTGAGTCACAGCCTAAATCCTCTCTAGTCATAGCCTACATCTTCGCTATTTCTTGGGGGTGGGGATGTCACATCACTAATAAATTATATGTTGATACTGGGTGTGTGTGCACGTGTGTGCTGCTGCTTCAGTCCTGTCCCACTCTTTGCGACCCTATGGACTGCAGCCCACCAGGTTCCTCTGTCCGTGGGATTTTCCAGGCAAAAATACTGGAGTGGGCTTGCCTGGGTTGCGCAACAATCAAATCTGTGTCTCCTGCATTGACAGGCGGATTCTTCACCTCTGAGCCACCAGGGAAGCCGGTTGATATTGGGTAAAATTGAGCAAAGCAGATGGGTCATTGAGGACCGTGTAATGGAAAGAACTATATCTCTGCAGGAGGTTCTCAGCCCTTGTACTATCTTAGAAGGAAATACTGACCAACAGCCCAGCAAAGAGGCAGCTGCAGTGGGTGCCAAGAACACTCACTATAGGGTTAGTAGACATAAAACCCTGCCATTTAGCAAAGAATTTGACCTTAACCAAAGAGAGGTCCAGCCCTTGACTCCTGGAAGGTAATCTCTAATCCTTTGGAATGCCCTGCCTTTGTAGATCTCGAAGCCATGGTCACTCCAGATAGTCTAACAGTATGATTTATGCTGGGGGTTTTGAGTTACAAGGTACCAGCTGGACCTCCAGAGGGGCTAGAGACTCAGGTCAGGACTACAGGCAACTATCTGTGTTTTGGCTCCAGACACCAAGGCTCGGTGAGTCTGCCTGGCCGGCGATGCTCCATGAATACTGTATACATCGTTGCTGAGAGGAGTTAACCCCGTCTATGACCTCACAGAGAGAGGATGGCTGGAATGAATTTGAAACCCTTCTGGACTCTGCCCCATGCATCTCTTCCCTTGGCTGTTACCTGGCTCTTTCCACTGTAATAAACCCTAATCTTGAATTTAAGAGCTTTCAGTGAGATTTCTGAGTACGTCTAGTGCATTATCAAAACTGCCTCTTGGAGATTCCTGAACTCACAATTGGTATCAGAAGTGACAGTGGTCTAGTGGATTGTTTCCTAACTTTGCACCTGCTCTGTGTAATCTCAGGCAATGTCATTAACTTCCAGAGCCCTCCAGGCTTTCATCTGTAAAGGTGTTGGCAATACCTCTTACAGGAGGTAAAGTGCCTATTACAGAGTAGATGCTCATACAGAAAGGGAAATGGAATCTAATTTTTACACAAATCAAACCCATGGTCTTATAAAATCTTATAGGTTTTGGCTAACATACTCTTACCCATAAAGAACAAGTAAAATTAAAATCAGAAATCAATCTCTAAAACTTATTTTAATGGCAAATTTCAAGTTTCTGAGCATTAACTCTTAGACTCTGGTAGCAGCTAAGAAGCAAAATACTGTCTGAGCTTCATTTCTGACTCTTCTCCCTTCCTCTCCATTTTTACTTTTTTCCTGACAAAAGGGAGGCAAGGAGGGAAAGAAGAAGAATCAAAGGCCCCCAGATAATCCATTCAGTGAATTCTCAACCCTGGATAATGGGATTAACTTCCACCTTTGTCACTCATTCCCTTGAGAAATAAGCATCATTCTCCCCAAGTTCTGAGACACACACAAAAAAGTCACATAGCAGGTCAACAGCAGATGGGACGGCAGGGCTCTCTGGGTCTTTCCTCTTTACCAACAGCTCTTCCTGGTGCATGTCACCTAAGTGTGTGACATGGAAAAGAAAAAACTGCCAAGGCATTGATAAAAGCAGTTCAGGAAGACACATTACAAGAAATGCTCCTACCAGCATCACTAGTTCTCAACACCTCCCTACTATTTCTGAGAGGCCTTTAATTCTACCCTGACATTCGCCTTCCAAGTATGATAGAAATGAACAGTCTGGGAGATACAGGTGATCCTCAGGAGGTTCCCACTCTGAAGAAAATCTGTTCTAGAAAACAAAGGACTAGCAGGGAGATGCCTCTTGGGAAACTTACCATTTTGGTGATCTCATTTTCAACTTCACGGAGGTCGGAACGTTTTTCCACGGTGGTATTAAAAAATGTTTTCTTTAGTTTAAACTCTGTCACGAAGGTTCTAACTGAAAATGAAAACATAACCTGTTAGACCTCAGAAGGTCAACCTGCACAAGTGTGAGCATCTATAAATCTCAGGGCACCCAGCTTTCCTCCACCTTCCAGGATGCTCTCCAAACATTTCTTTATCCTGGAGGGCAGAGACCACCTCTCTCTCCTCAAGGTTCGTCTAGCAACGTGAGCACCTACTCAGTTGAGCTGAAGGCTCAGACTGAGCAGACATTTGGGTGAGAGACTCCAAGGAGCCTTTAGCCTACGTGAGCATGAGCCCTTCCTCACCTCTCCAATGGGCTTTCATATCTTGGATGCTCAGTGAAGCTGTGACATAGAAGAGAGGTGAGCTAAGGACACAGTTCAAGGAGGAGGAGAGGGAGACCTGGGGCTGGAAAGACTTGTCAACCCCTATAAAGCTTTGGATGAAGCAAAGTTCTTGCTTTCTAGGTCTTTTATGAAGTTAGTTAGCAAGCCCTAACTTCAAGGGTGCGCTCTGATTTCCTCTTCTCATTAGTCACCTCTATCCAATCCCTATTCCTCTTGCTCAGAGGAAATGTCTGTTCTATCATTGATAAAAGAGGCTTCCAGAAGCTGGGTTACTTCCCAGGATCACCCAGCTCCCAAGGGCCAAAATTAACATTTAACATCACGTGAGTCCATCTTCCAAGGTCTTCTACCCCCTAAACCCGCAGACCCCTGAGGAATCTGACAGTCTAAGGGCAACTAAGTGGCTGCAGAGAAAGGTGTCAAACATCTGCAGCAGGACCCCACTCCAGGGAGCTGTCAGACTCCATGATGATAAGCTGTATATGAAAACAACCCATATTCAAGATACCGTTGGGTTCAGACACAAAAGGATGTAGCCCCATTTTCCAAGGTCCATTTCACTCCTAAAATAAATTTCTAGGTGACATCAATTTGTGCTGATTGGGCCTGAGGGGAATGGAACTTACAATCCATTGGGTAGGCAATCAAAAATTAGGGTAGCCTGCCTTATATCTGGCTCTTATCTTCCTTTAGATTAAATTCTTATCTCTCCCTCTGGACAATAAAAAAAAAATCTCAACACAGAAACCCATGAAGCTGCTCTTTCACAGAAAGCTTGCCTGCTGAATTAAGAAAAAGGCCCACAAATGAGCCAGGGAAAACATTTAACATCTTATACTTACTGTCTAAAGCCCTTAATCCTTATTTAACATCTTTTTGCTTGTTCTACAGTTCAGTGAAGCCAGCTGCTTAGGACTCTTTCTGAGCAGCAGGGAGCTCTTTGAAAACATTCTTGGCCAAATGAAAGCGTTTCAGCACACTCTAATTTGCATGTTCCTCTGATGTTGATGAACAATGAAGCTAAATGACTTGAAAAGGGAAAGATGATTGTTAACACAGTACGCGGCTCTCCTCCTGATCCATGGTGCCTGTGGGACACTCCACACACAGGCTTCCAGAACAGTCCCCCAACTCTTTCATCCTCAGGTCTAGGTCTGCACCCAGACTCTCTGTGCAGAAACACACATATGGTAACCGGCAAGTACAGATCTCTCCTGAATCCGCGCCGTAAACATGGGCTCTGCATCCGTGTGAATATGAATAAGGCTCCACAGTGTCCCCCAGGCACAGTCACATCTTCACACTGCAGTTACATCATCTGGCTTTAGGGCAATTTTTTCGCTGGTGATTTACATATTATCTAAATGATTCTTAAAAGATCCATAATTATTGCTCTGTATTCAGAGGAGTTTATCATTTTCATTGCTTTCAGTTCTGGTCCAAGAGATTAGAAACCTAATGTCAAAGGATACCTCCCATCTGAAGAATCCTACCACTTTCCCAGCTTGCTCAAATACATTATTTTATTTGATCTTCATAATATCCTACAGTAGGAAGCAGAGCAGGAGGTAATCTGATTTTACAGATGAGGAAGTTGAGGCTCAGGGAGTCAGTGTGCTGTACATGCTGACCCTGGAACTGGAAACCTGGCATTTGAGTCTCTGGGCAAGTATACTTTTCCATACTGTTTCAAAATCATTTCCATCTCCATTCTTAAACAGAAAACTCCTCGCTTATTTTTTACAGGGTGCAGCGAAATGGAATAGGTTACGAGGATATCTTAACTTTGACTGATGTTTATATTCTCAGATTTTTTTCCTTAAAAAATAACACTTTGACTTGATCCCTGTATTTTAAACAATTTTCAAATTCGACCCTTATTTTAGTAGGGTACAAGTTGTTGAAATACATTTCTAGCCCCAAGATGGAGCTATACCTGCCTGGGGTACCACATCAGCAAGTTCAACTTTCAAGTTCCTAAAAATGCTCCCCTTGATTAGTAGCTCAGTGCATCCGTCAGCCCATCCTCAACAGTGAAGCCAACTCTGGGCTCTATACTTCTTTCTACATAAGGTCAGATAATTGGAGAAGGAAATGGCAATCCACTCCAGTACTATTGCCTGGAAAATCCCATGGACAGAGGAGCCTGGTAGGCTACAGCCCATGGGGTCGCAAAGAGTCAGACACGACTGAGCGACTTCACATGCAACCCCAGACAATCATGCCCTGTTTCCCCATTGCTGCTTCTATGTTCTATAAAACTCAGTTCAGTTCAGTTGCTCAGTCATGTCCGACTCTTTGCAACCCCGTGGACTGCAGCATGCCAGGCTTTCCTGTCCATCACCAACTCCCAGAGCTTGCTCAAACTCATGTCTGTTGAGTAGGTAATGCTATCCAGCCATCTCATCCTTTGTCATCTTCTTCTCCTGCCTTCAATCTTTCTCAGCATCAGGGTCTTTTCAAATGAGTCAGCTCTTCCCATCAGGTGGCCAAAGTACTGAAGCTTCAGCTTCAGCATCAGTCCTTCCAATGAATATCCATGACTGATTTCTTTAGGATTGACTGGTTGGATCTCCTTGCAGTCCAAGGGACTCTCAAGAGTCTTCTCCAGCAGCACAGTTCAAAAACATCAATTCTTTGGCACTCAGCTTTCTTTTGGTCCAGCTCTCACATCCATACACGACTACTGGAAAAACCATAGCCTTCACTAGATGGACCTTGGTCAGCAAAGTAATGTCTCTGCTTTTTAATATGCTGTCTAGGTTGGTCATAGTTTTTTTTCCAAGGAGCAAGCCATCTTTTAATTTCATGGCTGCAATCACCATCTGCAGTGATTTTAGAGCCCAGGAAAATAAAGTCTGTCACTGTTTCCATTTTTTTCCCCATCTATGTCCCATGAAGTGATGGGACCAGATGCCATGATCTTCGTTTTCTGAATGTTGAGTTTTAAGCCAACTTTTTCACTCTCCTCTTTCACCTTCATCAAGAGGCTCTTTAGTTCTTCACTTTCTGCCATAAGGGTGGTACCATCAGCATATCTGAAGTTATTGATATTTCTCCCGGCAATCTTGATTCCAGCTTGTGCTTAATCCAGCCCAGCATTTCCCATGATGTACTCTGCATATAAGTTAAATAATCAGAGTGACAATATACAGCCTTGACATACTCCTTTCTCGATTTGAAACTGTTCCATGTCCAGTTCTAACTGTTACTTCTTGACCTGCATACAGATTTCTCAGGAGGCAGGTAAGGTGGTCTGGTATTCCTATCTCTTTCAGAATTTTCCACAGTTTGTTGTGATCCAGACAGTCAAAGGCTTTGGCGCAGTCAATAAAGCAGAAGATGCTTTTCTGGAACTCTCTTGCTTTTTCAATGATCCAGATGTTGGCAATTTGATCTCTGGTTCCTCTGCCTTTTCTAAATCCAGCTTGAACATCTGGAAGTTCACGGTTCATGTCCTGTTGAAGCCTGGCTTGGAGAATTTTGAGCATTACTTTGCTAGCATGTGAGATGAGTACAGTTGTGCAGTAGTTTGAACATTCTTTGGCACTACCTTTCTTTGGGATTAGAATGACAACTGACCTTTTCCAGTTCTGTGGCCACTGCTGAGTTTTCCAAATTTGCTGGCATATTGAGTGCAGCACTTTAACACTCAGTAAAACTCACTCTTGCCGAAAATGGCTCCGAAAGTGTTCCTCCCATGGTTTGCAAGGCCCTGTACTTCCCCAGTCCATGAATTACTCTCCCTTTAATAAAGGACACCAAACTCAAATTGTCTTAGTTTTGTCATTTGACACCACCTTCTTAAAAAGTCTTGATGATCCTCCTCAGCTCATGGGCAGTAGAAATCACGCAAATAACAATTTCAAAGGATACAGACATTTGTTCTCTCAAAAAAACATTTACTAAGAACTTTTTCTGTGTTAAATACCACAGTAAGAGATTTAAGATGATTCCAAGTTGTGTCACTGTACCTGACAGTTCCCTTATCCATCTTAGATAACCCCATTCCTCACTTCTAATTTCTTCTTCACTGAACTTGGCATTCTAACACAGGTTACACACCCTGGGTGCAAGAAAGTTCTTAGGACAAACACAGCCTTGTGTGATGGAAGAACTGTGGGCTGCAAACCTGGCCTCTCATGAAGCAGTTACAGAAGCTGCACCACTAGTTACTTTGTCAGGGCCTTACTTTTCATTTGGGTTGTTTGCTTTTTAACTTGTAAAATGGAGATTATATCTAAAACCAACCAGCTTCATGGACTCTATTAAATTCAAGGTCAAAATGTAACAAACTGTATGATACAATTTTGGCAGTAGCTTTGTAAAAATGTATCTACCTATGGACAAGAACATGAAGATAGTTTTTAAAAATGAAAAGTATGTGCGAACATGGTAGGACATCAGGGTTTTATTCTCTTTTTTCTCTCCCTAATTTTTTTTTTTTTTACTCTTTGGTTGAACTATCCTTTTGATCTTTTTTTTCCCCCTAACTGTAGGGTAGAACGTTAAACAAATAGTGTTTGCATAAATGATGACATATTTATGCAGTCACTACAAAGTTTGTATAATATTTTTAATAACATGAAAAATGTTTAAGATATAAAGTTTGTACAAATACCATATGACTTCCAACTGTATAAAAATATAATGTACACTAAAAAAAGACTGCAAATAGAGTGCTATGTCTCCAAGTGGTGGAATAATAGTATCATCTACTCCTTCTATATTCCTTCAATGTATACCTTGGGCAAATATTGATTTTGATTAGGGAGAAAAACAATAAATGTTATTCTGCAAAATACATTGTAGTGCAGAGAAAATTCCAAGACAGACGAACTCTCTTACCCAAATTGCATATCCCTTTTTCCAGCTGGTACCCCACTGGGCATCTGCAGGTGAAGGATCCCTGAGTATTGTTGCATGTGGCTAGGGGTGGGCAGGGGTTCGAGAGGCATTCGTTCACATCTGTGGAAGAGGGAACACAGGACCACAGTGAATCTGCAGCAGGCAGCACACTCATAATCTGGTATAAGGAGCACTTCTAAGAGCCAAACGGCACCAGGTGTGGAGAAGACCAGGAACGAGTGGACATCGCACTTGTTCTCAAGGGGCTACCAGTCTACTGAGGGTGGGGACAGCCAGGGGTACAAATAAATATAAATGTAAGGCAGGATTTGAAAGTACAGAGGAAGTAAAGAAGGTGATTATTCTGATGGGAGAGAGAATTAAGGACTGTTTCAAATAACATCTGGACAAAGACTGGAAGGACTTGAATAAGCAGATGTGGGTAGGGGGATTCTAGGCTGAAGCACCAGCACAGCGAAGGTCGGAGCAGTAAATTGCGGGAGTTTTCAGGGAGCCGTGGGTGGTCCAGGTATGCAGAGTCCACAGAAGGCAGCCGGCTCATGGGGGCCTGTCAATGGCACTGTCTGACGTTACTCTGCAGACAACGCATAAGCATGTTAACCCTCAAGTAAGCAGGGCATGAATTTAAAAATCTTACTGCCCTATGTTTTGGAGGAAAAGGAGTCTATTGCCTGCCTCAGTGTGGCACTACATTATGGACCGTCGCAGATGACTTTTCTTCTTACCCACACTGCAGTTGTCCCCTTGCCAGGAAGGTGAGCACACACATCGGTACCCAGGATGTGTGGTGGGATCCACAATGCACTTCCCATCGTGAAGACAAGGGTGAGTGGTGCAGCTGTTAACTGAAAACACATTTCCAGAATAGAGCAGTCAATCACACAGCAAAGGTAAAAAGTCAGCTCTAGGTAAATATTTAATTCTCCCAGCTAATATTTGATTCTTGCTTATTTCTGTGTACTTGCCCTGAAAAGGCCATACTACGAAATAGAACGGGTTCCCAGAGGTGCAGAAGAGAAGCATAGGGACTGGATGTCGGCACTGGCTGTGTACACACAGGCGTATTAAACAGCTGGATCCCTGAATACAGGCGCTGGTTCAAATCCAAATGCTGCTTACAGATTCCTGAGCCTGGAAATGATGACACTGCCTTGGGATACTTAACAAATTCTACTTGAAGCAATGCCTATTTAAAACACACGTTAAGGGGGAAATGACACCTGATCAATTACCCTCCCTGCTCCTAGTTTTCTCTTTTCCAAAGATCTCACACTGTAAATGGGTCTCCAAATAACCATGCAGTCGTTCAGATAAAAGCCCGCAAGTGAGCACTCTTCACACGGTGTGACCATGAGCCCATCTGACTCCACCAGGCCCTGGCGAGGCCCAGGCCCCACTGTCCTCTTGGACTGCTGGCTCCCGGGGCAGTGACCACACTCTCTGTTTTGGTCTCTATAACTGGCCTGGTCACACTCCAGTTATACCATAACTGCCCAATAAAGGTTTCTGAGACACATTGAGAAAAATCCAAACTCATAACAGAAGGAGAAAAGTCATTTCCAAGGAGAAAAGTCAGTGGTAGAACGAGAAAAAGAATACAAAAATAGAGAGTTCTAGCTCCAGAATTACCCTGAAGACAAATAGGCTAAACCTGAAGATGGTGTCCTTGCTCCTCATGGCTACTTGGGATATACCTAAACGTGTGCACAGCACCTATATATCCAAACACTGCACCCACGGGCTCTGTCACAAGACATAGCAACAGCCAATATCAATCCTCCTCCTACTGGTCTACAGTTATCACTGCAGGGGCTGTAATCGGCTTTAAGGAACACTTGTGAATTATGTTCTATCTAACATTGGAATATACTTGGCATCTGGAAATGAAGCCTGTGAGTCCTGAAGCAGGACCGCAAACTTGCCAGCTTCTGTCTCCTAGCGGCACGCAGACCACTGGCACGAAGCGGGCACTGATGCATCAGGGCTCTCAGGGCTGCATGGGCTCTATGGCTGGACTACAAGGTGGATGATGGCTGCCTAGTTAGACCTGCCTCCAATGCCCTCCCCTTCTTCCCTCTTTCCTTCAGTCTCCATTTCACTTTTTTATCAATAGAGTTTTCCTTGCCTGAGTCTAGACAAACTAAACATCCAGCAAATTTTGGCCCTGATATCAAAGGAGGTAGCATCCTACTCCCTACTACCTGTCCTTAAGTGACAGAGAATCACGTGGATGGTTTTATTTCTCTTGTCCCAGCAACTTTCACATGGATAGAGAGATACGTAACCTCAACTGCAATGTCACACAGTCACTATGGGAAAGGTCGTTGAACATGTCCCTTCACCCGCATTTATCAGCCAGTGCCATAGTCTTAGGGAAATCTCAGGGAATCAAGAGATGCTTCCCTGGTGACTGGGGCACCAGCTGACTAACCCAGAAGCTTGGGATTCTGATCTGGAAGCAGGCACTTGCTCACTCTGTGTCTCAGACGGGTCACATAAAGCTTCTTGACTCGTTTCCCACCCTTCAATCTCACTTCACTACCCCACTCGGGCCTTGTTAAAGGCATGCTTGAAAAGGTCATGAAATTACAGTGCATCACAAGCTACTCACTACTAGTGTCAACACGGCCAAGGGCATCTTCTCCCGTCTGCCCTCTGTGACTCAGGGGTGAGAAAAGGATGAGAAAATGGCCACTGGCGCATTCTCTCCTGCTTTAAGCGCTTCCAGAGAAAGCACTGAGATCACACCAGAGCCCCACGCAGTCCTTGACGCGTCCACAGCCGCGTCCTACCTGCAGCGGGAGACGACGGTGCTGTGGGTGACCGGGTGCTGCTCTGCGCAGGGGAGGTGGTCGACGGAGGAGTTAACACCTTAGCTGTAGAGACAGGCGTGGTTCCGGGGAACGGAGATGTTTTGAGGAAAGATGAAGCCAGGCTGCCGTCTTCTGTAGGGCCAGGCCCCGTTGTCGATTCTTCGGTCAGGGGGAACAAGCTGGTGGCAGCATCTCTATCCGCAGGGCTCTCTTCTGTGGTGACAGCACCTGCTGTCGTGACTTGGACCACGAGAATTTCAGGACTGGTTGGCGAGAGCTGAGCCACTGTCTGTCCTGTTTCTCCGGCCACCGTCTGTCCTGTTGTGGGGCCACCCGTCAGAGCTGCCGTGCTTGACGGGAGGCCAGGGCTGGCCACAGGAGAATGAGAGGTCTCGAGGGTGGTGGCTGCCGAAGCTGGAGACGTGTGGGCTAAGTCGGTGCTCGTGGCTGGAAGGGCTTGCTCAGTGAATGTAGAAGTGGAGTAGTCGGTGAAGGCCAGGGGTGAAGGGATCCCCAGAGTAGACATCACCGTTACAGCTTCCGTGGCCTCCGTGGGCAGAGTCTGCAGGCGTGGTGGCTTCGATTCTGTAACGATGTTCTCGAGGTATGGGCTACTCTGGTTCTTAGGGTCTGCTGTCTGACTGCTAGGAACAGACGACGCGACTGCTGACGTCCGAACCGAAGTCACGGGAGCATCCCTTGCCCTGGGCAGGACTGGGGTAAAAGGTGCAGGTGGGAGGGCTGTCTGTGAGTCAGACAGCAAGGCGGGGGCAGACGCCGTCGGGGACAGTGACGAGGGTGGAGGCGAGGAGGAGAAAGGAGTGGGTGCGTCTGGGCTGGACTGCAGGGGATGAATGGAGGCCCCAGCAGATGGCAAGGCTGACGAGAACGACTGGTAGGACTGCGACACTGAGGGCAGGGGCAAGGGCGGCTCCGATGAAGATGATAATGCTTCACCAACAGATCTGGCATCGGCGTCCGGAGGAGCCAGAGTGGTTGGCGTATTAAGGGTGGGTGCGTGAGACGGAGAGTTGGCCGTGGGCAGAACCAGCGCCTCAGGGGAAGGCTGAGCATGTTCTCCTTGGTGGGATGAGACGTTACTCCTCTCAGTCTGAGCCTGAGAAGAGGGAGAAGAGTCTGAACTCAAAGAGCTTGAGATCTTAACGGAAGAGGTCGAAGTCTCCCTTCCATCCAGGGATGAACTGTTGTCTGTAATGGACAGTAGTGCCCGTTCCCCTTTGGTGAAAGGAGATGAAGCACAGGTGTAGTTGGTGTGTTCACTGGAGGTCCCGCAATCAGGATCTGTGCTGCTCGCTCCATCGTAGCTAATCCCAGTGACTGCTGAGGGAAAACCACAGTTAGGCCAATCAGACAGGCATCTGTGAACCTGCACTCTGAGACAGACTTTCAGTGTCCGGCCCGTGAACTGCCCCCCGGGGGAGAGACACTTTCTCTGGAGAGACTGTGCAGGGAGGCAGGCAGGGTTTGAATGATCTGCCCTCCTGTGAAGAGCACAGCAGCACCACTGAAAACGGTAATAAAAGAGAAGTGGGGCCCCAAATAATAGGGAACAGGTCCAAATTCCTTCCACAGACCTTTTTTTTTGATAAAAGCAAATTAGTATCTGAAAAGCTCTTAAGACCCCAAATAGAACAATTGTTGTGCCTAAATGGAAAAAGGAAAACCCTCCCAACTTTCCATTCTGTATAATGAGATATTTCTTTCCCAGGAGATCGGCCTCAGCCACAACCCGGCTGGGCTCCTTGATTGCAAGCATCCTGGCTCACAACAGTGCCAATGTCTCGGGTAAGCGTGGGGGAGGATGGGGGGGAAGGTGGGAGAACCCAGACAGTGCTCTCCACAGGGAGCTGGTAAGACACTTGGGTTGACAGCAAACTCATTCTATAAAGTGAAAGTGAAAAATGTCATGTCAGACATGTCACTCAGTCATATCTGACACTTTATGACCCCGTGGACTATAGCCCACTGGTCTCCTCTGTCCATGGAGTTCCCCAGGCAAGAATACTGGAGTGGGCTGCCATTTCCCTCTCCCAGGGATCTTCCCAACCCAGGGATGGAACCCAGGTCTCCTGCATTGCAGGCAGATTCTTTACCATCTGAGCCACCAGGGAAGACAAAACCAGCCTAGCACCACAAGCACATTGACAGATATGCTGAGGAAACATGCAGAGAGACCCTGCCCATCACCTCCACGCCCTCCGAAGGTCCTTGTGGCCGCCAGTGAACCCGAGACCGAGACCGGGCGGGCGTCCCCAGTCACTGTCGTGTTTCCCTGCTGCGTGGCACTCTCTGTTTCTCCAGCTGTCGCCGCCGATCGCCCCGCATCCCCGGGAGTCGTGCTACCGTTGGTGAGAGATCGCAGTGTGCGCTCCCCAACTCCAGCGAACGTAGCCAAAGTGTGCGGGCTGTGAGTGCGGACCCCTGGTGCTCCCCAGGAAGCCCCCTCCTCGGCTCTGGTACCAACACCCAGCTCAGGACTGTCTTCGGTGGCTACAAGAGGACGGGAAAGGGGAGGGCTGGTCAGTGCGGTGTACAGAGGGGCTGCGTGGGCCACAACGCTGTCCTCCGCCTTCTCAGGGTCTTTGTCTGAAACTGACGAGGTGAAAACCCAACATGTGCGTCTTTCCTGCTAACAGAGCAGTGACTGAATCCTCCGGAGGCAGTGAGAGATCAGCGCTGCTGTTCAGGTGACTTGGATTTACGCTGTTTCATTACTCCAGTGAACAGGATCAATATAATATTTCTTCTTGGTGATACATAATAAATAGTGTTTATGTCAGGAAAATTGGTGGTGGGGGGGGAGTGAAAGTGAAAATCGCTCAGCCATGTCTGACCCTTTGTGACCCCACAGACAATACAGTCCGTGGATTTCTCCAGGCCAAAATACTGGAGTGGGTCGCCTTTCCCTTCTCCAGGGGATCTTCCCAACTGAGGGATAGAACCCAAGTCTCCCATATTGCAGGCAGATTCTTTACCAGCCGTGTCACCAGTGAAGACCTAAGTGGGCAAAAAGCTAACAACCCTGCTGGAGCTTTCCACCTGACAAGACCGGGGAGGGAGGCTGGTATTACCCTAAAGGCTTTTACCTCCAGGTGGGACCAGCGATAGCTGATGGACACAGGGCCCGCCATTCTATAGTGTCTGCTAGTCTACAGTGTAGCTCTCCACCCTAGCCCCTTAGTGAGAAATGGCATCATGGTTAGAGGTTACAGGTGAGCTTGTTGGTTTTTTTTTTCTTGGTGGGACTGAATAGGAGTAGGTGACACATGAATAAATATCCTTTTCCTTTTTTCTTGGATATATATTTTATGCTATAAACTTAAAGAATCTTAGATTATTATCAAATAAATCCTTCTTTTCAGAAATGAGGGAAATGAGGACCAATTCTTTTTGGCCTAACTGCTTCATAATCTGGATCTAATGAGAAAAACAGGCTCTTTTTCGATTCTTATTCCAATTCCTAAGTCAGTTTAGTCCTTGAGAGACCTACCTTGGTGGAAAATGGATGTAAAGCTGAGTATGAGGTCAGTTCACTTCATGATGCTAGTGCTAAGTGGCTTCAGTCATAACCAACCCTTTGCAACCCCATGGACTGTGGCCCCCCAGGCTCCTCTGTCCATGGGATTCTCTAGGCGAGAATACTGGCGTGGGCTGCAGTGCCCTCCTCCAGGGGCTCTTTCCAACCCAGGGACTGAATCCACATCTCTTACACCTCCTGCAAAGGTAGGTGGGTTCTTTACCACTAGTGTCACCTGGGAAGCCCTCGCTCCATGACAGGTGTGTGTTAACTGATCAGCAGGGATAAACACGGGCACAGGCACACACAGGGAGCTGGGGCAGCACCAGGAGAGCCAGGACCTGGTCGCAGATGTGATCTGACCCTCGCGGGGGGACTTAAAAGAGACCCACGCAAAGTCCACCAGGAGAAGCTGGAGAGCTGAGCGTACCTGACCACAGTTTCCCTGACAAAGAGGACAGGCCTGTGATGATGTTACACAAACTGTAGGCCAGCCACCCCTCTCAGGCTGGAAGACAACACAGGGGGCAGTCATCCCCTGAAACAGAGGGGCTGCATCTGAACCGAGAGGGAGGGATGAACCAAGAAATCTGAAAGCTGTACGGCAGAAGCTGTGAGCTGTGGGTGATTCCAGGGACAAGAGAGAGAGAGTTATGTAATCCCAGAGCAGGTGGTTTCAGGAACATGGCTCTTCCTTATCTGGTACCTCAGAACTCCACGTGCCACTCACACTGAAGTCACATTGTCCACACACACCAATTGCACCCTGACTGCAGAGTATAGGGTACTGAAGAGATGGAAGAGGGAAATTCTATGGGATGTAAACTCCAGGCCTGCAAAAGCGAAACTTCTGAGACAACAGGGGCAGGGCAGAAAAAGATACCTTGTGTTTAAGTTACAGAAAGAGTGTGTTTTCCATGTCTGGACATAAAACAACACAAATAGTCTCCACCCACAGATGTGGTATTCTTTACAACAAAGCATATGCTTTTCCATATCACATCAGTAGTAAATAATAAATGTTAATTTTACTCATTAATTAGAGAACTCATAGCAGGGAAAAGAGCTTCCACTGTTAGTGGTAGAAAGGTAAGAACTCAAACCTATTATAAGCTTAAATGATAAGTTACTGCATTTTTGGTTTATCAACATACAATTTATTTTGATAAGGCTGATGAGAATTGTTCTCAAAATATTTTCCAAAAACATTCTTAAAAAGGAACATCAAAGGAAAAGTTTTCTTAAAGCAACAGACTAGAATTCATCAAAATTAAAAGATTCGTGCTGTTCATGGGATAACAGCAAGAAGGTTAAAAGACAACCCACAGAATAAGAGAAAATGACTGCCATCTTTCTGATGAAGGACAAGTATCCAGAATATATAAAGAACTCTCACAACTCAATTAAAGAAAGATAAACCACCCAATTTTAAAAGGGTCAAAAGATCTAAACAGACGTTTCCGAAGAATATATACAAATGGTCAATGAACACATGAAAAGATGTTCACCATCATTAGTCAGCTGGGAAAACTGCAATCCAATACCACTTAAGACGCCACTTAACTTCTAGTACAATTGCTGTTATTGTTACTCAACTGCTAAGTCATGTTCCACTCTTTGCAACCCCATGAACTGCAGCATACCAGGCGCCCTCGTGCTTCACTATCTCCTGGAGTTTCCTCAAATTCACATCCATCAAGTCGGTGACGTTATCTAACCACCTCATCGTCTGCTGCCCCCTTCTTCTTCTGCCCTCAATCTTTCCCAGTATCAGGGTCTTTTCCAATGAGTCAGCTCACTAGAATTAAAAGAGCTTGACAACAACAAATGGTGTTCAAGGTGCTAAGAAACTAAAACCTTTCTACTTTGCTGGTGGGAATACAAAATGGTGCAGCCCCTCTGGCAAACAGTTTGGTAGTTCCTCAAAGGTCAGAAACAGAGCTGCCATCTAACCTGGCAATTCCAAGGCAATTCCAAGAAAACACATGTGCACACAAAAACATGTACTTGAATGTTCGCAAAAGTACTAGTCTTAATAACCAAGAGGTGGGAACAACCCACATATCCAGTAACTGATAAAAGTACAAATTAAAACGTGGCACATCCATACAACAGAACAGCATTTGGCAACACTAAGGGATGAAGCCCGGACACACGCCACAGCATGGATGAACCTTGAAAACCCGATGCTAAGAGAAAAACACAAAAGGCCACACATACTATGGTTCCATTTATAAGCAACATCTCCAGTAGGCAAGTCTATAGAGGCAGAAAGTAAACTTATGGCTGCTGTCAGAGGCCCGGAAGAGCAGAGAATGGGGAGAGACCACAGTGAGCACAGTTCCTTTTGGGATGATGAAAGTGTTCTGGAATCAGACAGTAGTGATGATGGCTCAACTCTGTGACTATACCAAAACCACCACTGAATTGTACATTTTAAATGGGTGAACTGTACAGAATGTGAAATATAGTACAATAAGGCTGTTTACAAGAGGGAAAGGAGAATGTCTCTTGATGAAAGCCCAGACCTGGCGTGAAGAACCACTTAAGAGGAGGTGATACTCTCACCTTCCAGAAGCTGTGTGACGGCGGCAGTGTGGGGGTTTGGGGTGAGCTCTAAGGGTTGGAAGGACGCTGCAGAAGTCCCCAAGCTGTGTGCGGCAAGTGATAACAGCAGCATCTTGGAGACATTACAGAAAAATTGGGGGATATACAGGTATATGGGTATCAACCAGCTAGAAGGATGGCCTGGAGATACTGAGAGGCCTGCAGAACTATTTCATTATCGCTGAAGATCAAGCTCAGGCAGCCCCCCACCCTCCTCGGGGTGCGGTTCCGTGGATGGAGACTCACTTGAGCGCTCCCCGCGAGGAGCCGAGGAGCCCAGACTTTCTGAGGAGGATGAAGACAAGGACTCGGTGGCCAGCTCAGAGTAGCTCATTTCATACAGTGCTGAGTGGCTTCCTCGAGACTGTGGGGCGGAGGCTGAGAAGCGGGTCAGAACTGAAGCATTCACAACCTCAGGATGGGAAGCAGAGCTTCCTGCTGCACCTGCAAAGGGCTCGCGGCCGGTGGAAAACCAGACAGCGGTGCTCTCTTCACCTCTGACTGGTGGGAGAGAGCGAGAGGAGGCTTCTGTCTGAGACACAGGGCTGCCGTTCCCTGCACCAGAGCCACTGGCCAGCTGGGGTCCTCCGGAGGCTGAAAGGTATCAGACACAAAAGGCCATTACGTGGATGTAAGATAGATCCCTCCACAACTAAGACATGAGTCCTCCCTAAGAGAAGGTGCCCTTTGCAAGGACCTTGTACAGGGTTTACTATACGCGTGACCTGACGTACGCTTTCATGTTCTAAACAATTATTTCAAAACTTTTCAGTGTCAATAAGAGAGCAATACCAAAAACTGGTGAAGAGCAGAGCTTTTAAACAGTATGTGCAAAGTCTCAGAGTAACTTACAGGCCTGAGTGTTTTATTATTTCCCCTAAAACATGGGGTAGTGTGAGCCAGTGGGTATGCTGCTACATCCATCAAATACAATGTGCCCAAATATTATGCTTAGTCAGTCCTTTCCTAAGGCAGTTCTATTATTAATAAAGATTATTCTAATTCTGAAATACAGCAAAAAAAAAAAAAAATTAACTATGGGGCTCACTAAAACCATGAACTTGAGGAGTATATTTATATACTCTGCACATTTTATTTGTCAAGATGATCTGTACATAAGATAACTGAAGCTGGCTTTAAAGAGCGGCTAGCTCTGAGTCTGAAGTTAAAGCTGCAGAGCCACAAGATGCATCAGCACCGGGAGCTCGGAGGTGGGAGTCTCAACTCTGTGGTGAGTGAGATAAAGATCACGCACTCACTACTTAAACCAGCTGAGCCTCAGTTTCCTCATCTACAAGAAAGCAGGAGGAATGATGCCTGTTTGACTAATTCCACAACACTGTCATGCTGAAAATCAAAATGTGATAATGTGGTCTATCAGATAAAAGAGAGAGTGTTATCCAAGAACACAGTTGTCTTTTTTTTTTTTTTTTAAAGATTACAAACGGTCTTGAAGTGACCCCTTGAGAAAATTCAACAATTTTTAAATGTCCATAATAAATCAAATAGAGATTGAAGACTTACTTGGAGAATCATTTTGCCAAAATTCCCTTGAGACGTTGGAAGATGTAGGACCAAATGCACTTTCTGTGGACAGCTCTGTGAATGCCCCATCCCCTGGGCTCCCAAATACTCCACTGCTTCTTCTCAAGTCTGCCTCCGAGGGGGAAGAACGGACTGATGATGAAGTTATGGCAATATCAGAGTCCTCGGAGAAATGTTCTGTCTCATTCAGAGGTCGCAGACTGATGGCTGAAGACTGGGGCGTCCTTCGGACACTGTTGGAGAACATGGTGGCAACATGGACACTCTTTGTCCCGCTCACCGAGGAGCTGTGAACAGCAGTAGAGCTGTTTAAATCCTCTGTGCTTCCAGAAGCTAGAACGGAAGAAAATATGCTTTAAGACTAGCCAGGGTGTATCTGGATACAAATGATGTTAATTACATCGTGGTAGATGAATATATGTAATGTGGATCTAAAAGATAAACACAGCTAACACACTCATTCTCCCTCTTTTCACAGCGCTAAGTGGAGAAGCATGAGGTCCTTCGCTGAGCACAATGAAAGCTTCAGATCAAGCCAAGAGGAAGACAGCAGAAAGCCTCTAGACCCAACTTGCGTCAGTCTATACAGAAGAAGCTAAAAACTTCTGTTCTTGAGTTCCACCTTATAACTTATATAGGACAGACCACTGTGACACAGTCTGTTTTGTTTTCTTTTAGCCACGTAAGCCTTTTGTTCAAATGCTATTATAGATTAAAGCCTATACCTAAAAATGCATAAAAGTGGGTGCATTACAGGGGACCCAGTCACCAGCGAGGAGGCCTTGGGCTTTGCATCCACAGTCGGAACAATGGTGGCCTAGAACAGTCATTCCCAGCCTTGCCACCATCGACAGTTCTTTATTACTTGCCACCTCAGGGCCATCGTAAAACTGACATTTCGAAAGACCATTAACCAAGCTGCATTTATTAAGTAGCAGAGCTTCTAATCAGCAGGAGACACTCATCATTACCCCACTGATTTAATTCCACCCAAAAGCAACAGGCTCCATCCCTGGAGTTAACCTCATGCAGCTTTGGAGACTGGCTCACACAGTACTCCAGTGGGTCCCAAGGACTCCAGGTTGGGAACAATGTTTCTGATGAAATGGGAGGCAGACACTGGATCAGTTGTCAAGAGCCTCAAGAACTGAATGACACACCATTGGTCACAGTGGACAGTCCGCTCTACAGAAGTACAGTGGCTTGCTGGTGCTTCCCTTCCACAAAGAACTTTCCAAAGGACACCCTGAGAAATGACCTCCAGAAGGGTACACTGAAAGCCTCACGCCAAACAGGAATAAACTGCAGGGAAGCTTGGTGAGTGGGCAAGAAGACCCAGAAGCAAGAAGGAAGAGTGCTTTTTTTCTCTTTTTAAGCCAAATTTTTTAAAAAGTACTCTGTATACCTATAAAATGAAAGGCTTCAAATTGTTAATTATGACCCAGGAAAGGAAAAAATAAAGTCTTCATTATAAACGTTTCTTTGAAGACCAGTCCAATACACAGTCATAACAAAAGCAGAAATAAAAGTTAAATACATACATAGAGAGTGAGCACAGGAAACAAAAAGGCTCCTTTTACTTTTGAACAAAACCACAGAACCAGGTATACCTAGAAAACAGGCTGTGGCTCTGGTTGCTGGGCCTTCAGGGAGACAAGGAAGATGCAGGCAATCCATGAAGCTAGTAATTAAAATCAAAGGAATAGAGAGACCCAGAAACAAAAATAGTTGCAGTCTATAGCCATCCCTTCAGTTCAGTTCAGTCGCTCAGTCGTGTCCGACTCTTTGCGACCCCATGAATCCCAGCACGCCAGGCCTCCCTGTCCATCACCAACTCCCGGAGTTCACTCAGACTCACGAACATCGAGTCAGTGATGCCATCCAGCCATCTCATCCTCGGTCGTCCCCTTCTCCTCCTGCCCCCAATCCCTCCCAGCATCAGAGTCTTTTCCAGTGAGTCAACTCTTCGCATGAGGTGGCCAAAGTACTGGAGTTACTTAAGAACAAAAACAAATGGACCTGGGGTTTTTGAGCACAAGCATCCATTCTCCTTGCTTAACCCTGAAATAAACCTTTCTCTGCTACAAACTAACAAAAAAGGTTCAGTATTTAAAAAAAAAAAAAAAGAAAAGCACAACACAGACATGTCCCAAATCCTCACTCACCTACTTAGCTTCTTGGGCCTAACTTCATTAGAGTCACCATCTATATCCACCAATTACAGCCCCATCGGATTGCTAAGTGCTCTTTCAAAACACTTTTCTTCCCAGTAAATTACATTATTTCATTGACTCAGTGCACAGTGACGGTTTTATTGGACTCAGCCTGAATACCTGTCCAGCAAAGCAAATGGCCTCAGAAATACACCCGTAAACATCACAACAGCTGAAAGTCACAAAAGGAAAATGGCTAGGTTTTCCCTGACCCTGAGGCTCCATGGAACACTGTTTCACCATTTCATTATCATCATTATTACAAGCTGCCTTTTCAACCAATAACAATATGCCACTACTTTACGTACACCTCCACAGATTGTGCTACCTAAGACTTTATTTGTGTAATCTCATTCAATCCTCACAGTAAAGCTACTAAGCAGTATGGATACTTCTGTAGAGTTGGTGCTTCTTAATAAAAGGAGAAAAGCTTGGTCAAACTAACCTACAATCACCACTTATGTTACCAAATGAGCACCTGCTGAATACATCTGGGGGAAATGTACCGTGTTTCTAATCAGCAGACCAGCACTACTGATTATTTAATAATTGCCCTTCCTTGCTCATTTTCTATTCTTGAAGCAGCCATTCAAAAATGAGAAGACCATCCATTTGGGAGCAGAAACAAGCTAAATTCCCTAATATTTGTAATAAGAGGTGAAAAGAACGCCTGCTCTTCTGGGGAAAGAATATGGGTCCCTCTCCCATTACAACACAACGTACTGGAGCCTCAGGCACATATTACGATGCTTGCCCTCAACTTGGCTGTGATCCAGAACTTGCCAAAAATCTTGCTGAAGCAGCTGATATTTGGGAACGGTATTGCTAAATCTACAACCTTCTGAGTTATTTATATTCTCTTCCTCTACAAAGTGAAATCACCACAAAGCAATTTACCTGGACCATATCAGCTCAGCTGCCCACAGAAACACTTTCATGAATTGCGATCCATTACTACACCCTCCGTTCCTATTGAGTATATATAGAAAACATTACCTTTTAAAGAACATTAGCACAATTTCCACAAAACAGCAATTGAAGGCATTTTCTAGTATGATCCTCAATATTCGTTATATAAAATTCCTCTTAGAAGGTACTGCCCCCAAAACACTGAAGCCTATGGATGAAATTATATTACTCACTTTATCTCACAATATATCACACCCCACCCAGTTTCGCTTTGTGCCCTGGTTTCCAGGAAGCTCAGTACTAAATTTAGTGCTCAACTGTAGCCACTCTCACATAATTCAACATACACAATCTCTTTTCACCTTTAAAAGAGAACTTTTTTCCCTATTAGTTGCTTTGCTTACTTTCCCCCCTAATTATCAAATAGTACCTGGTCATTCAAGAAAATATAAAAAGTAGAGAAGGAAAAAAAAAGCAGGAAGCAAAATAATTTCAAATGGCTTCCGATCTCTTTTTTTGAAATCTGAATTAGCTGTCTAGGCCTATACTTGATTTAATGCAATTTATTAGCGTGTAATTTATTTTTGGAAGCAGGCAACTCCTGGCTCCCCAAGCCTCAGAAAGGCTATGTTGTGTGTACATCTGTGTGCAGCAGAATGAAAAGTGAAGAGTCACAGAATACAAAGGCTGATGTGTCTGGAATAACAGACATTGAAACTAGAAGGATCTTCAGGATCAGCTGCTCTAATCCCTTCATGTTTCAAATAAGGACCCCCATCCTCCCCAAGCCATGTTACTGGCTGGCCATCCTAGCACTCAGCTAGTGAGCAGCATCAGTCCTTTGACTGATCCAAATGCCAGGACTTTCACAGGGTCACATTCACTAGTGACAAAGCAGCCAAGTGTCACAAAGTACACACCCCCGCCACACTCCCTCTTGGCTTCGATTCCCCACGGAGAGGCCGGCTGGGTTGGGTGACTCCCAGTTTGGGTCTGCCGAGTCCTGCTGGCTTTCTCAGTACTCTTGTCTGCATGCCTTGAACTCCTAGATCCCACAGTCAGGAAATCTACATCTCAAAATTCAGGTTTCAGGGGAGGTAGAAGATACACTAGGGCTCTGGTGAGCAGGCTAGCAGGGACCAGCCCAGCACTCAAAATAAAGCAGAGCTTTGGGACTTCCCTGGTAGCCCAGTGGTTAGGAGTCTGCCTTGCAACACGGGGGATGCATGTTCAGTCCCTGGTCAGGGTACAGAGATCCCACACACCGAGGGGCAACTAAGCCCATGGGCCACAACTAAAGAAGCTCACACGCTACAACGAGGACCCAGCACAAAAGACAAACAGAATAATAAAGCAGAGCTGCGTCTCCACACGGCCTCAGGCCCTTGTTCACGTCCCCTGTACATCCCTGCAGCAGGATGGGGCTAGCCAGCGAGATCCAGATGGCGGGCAGTCACATCCTGAATGCCTGGGTCTCCCTGCATTGAATAGCACCCAAAGTCCCCTCCAGTATCTAAGAGGGAGGTGGGATTCTACCTGGCACAGAACAACTGGTTCACTAAGAAGGAAGAGCAATGCTCAGCGAAGCATTTAAGGAAGAGGAACGATATGGTAGACCACTTCAAAAATTAAAAGTATGAGGTTCTAAAAGGATGAAGGAATTGGAGGGCTAAACACTTTTCTGAAAGTACAGATGACTACAGTCAAGGCCAGTAGTTGGAAACACAGACTGATTTTCAAATATACCACAATAAATATACCACAGCAGTGGGTTGAATTTAAAGTATAAATATTAAATGACCCTGACCAGAGTCAAGTTTAGCTTCCTAGAAAATGCTTCCTTGCCACCATTTCGTAAAGTGGTTCTTAAACCACCGAACCACAGGACTTTGAAGCCGGAAAGGATCACAGCTTTTATCCAATCTAACCAACGTTTAAGAATAATTTTAAAAGCAATCCCCTAAAAATATGAATCATAAATTATATACATACCCAGTTGGCAGGAAACTATATAGAGTATATGAAAGTGGAATGGGCTGCTTTCAATAGGTATTCCAGAGAGGATCTCCGTTTTCACTTTGATGACATAAACCCGAACCCCTAGTCCTGTAAAGTATTTCTAATATCCTCTGAAATGGCAACGTCTGAAGCCATCTAAGCTCCATTTCCCAAGGATTCTTCCAACCCTCTGGGCCCTGCTCCCTACGGCATGCAGATGAAAACACAAGAAGCACGCACAGGCTCAGAATGAAACCTCGTAGAAGAGAAATGGTGGGCGAAGTTTCCAGCACTGGCCTGTGGCTGGATGAACCCTGTAATATCTGGCACATGCTCATCCCCTTCCTCATCAACTGTGCCTGGGGCAGGGGAACCCAAGAGAAGTCACAGACACAGTCTGTGTCCTCAGAGGATTACAGTGCAGCTGGGTAGAAGGCTAAGATGGATAAGGATAAGCTAGTGTGACCTGGTACATGGCTCAGAGGGTTGAGGAAAGGCTCAGTGGAGGTGGGACACCTACATGGAGACTTAACTGATGGCCAGGGGTTGGAACACAAAGGGCCCAGTGGTCCACTGCTACAACCTTGCAAACACCTGCCTGTATGGGTTTTCTTGAAATGATGCCCAGAGAAAACTGTCTGTTATCTTTGCCATTGAAAGAAACATTTCTGCAATAATGAGGAAATACAAATATAACTCTCTATCGAATGGCACAATGTTCACTGTTTTATTCACCCTAGAACTGGTCTCTAATGCAAGAACACACACCACCATGCTCAGCCGTGTGTGTGTGTGTGTGTCTGTGTGTGTGTGTGTCTGTGTGTGTGTGTGTGTCTCTGTGTGTGTGTGTGTGTGTGTGTGTGTGTGTGTGTATAGAGGAAAGGGGAAAAAGCAGGGCCTGGTGGAGAGAAAGGTCTAGAGCAGCTACCAGACCAATTATTATTTTCTTCCTTATACAAGTAAAGAAAACACATTTTAAACATGAACTTCAGCACTGAGATAAATTGTGCAGGTTGTATTTTTAACCCCCAATACGTTGCACTGGTGCTTAAAGTCTTTCCCCTTAGTCTCTGTGATGAGTATGTAACTGGCTGGACATTCACGGCTATTTATTTCTATTCTGCATGACTTCAGAGGGTGAAGCTGGGACAGAAGCACTCACGTGAGGGATGGTCAGAGGGAGAGGAGTAAGCCAATGTCCTGGAAAGAGGCGGCCAGGAGGGCTCTGGTCCTGAGGAATTTCTCTGCCTGGGGAGTACGGTCTCTTCTCCCCCCTCCACAGCAGGGAGAGAAGACTGGCTCAAAACTGAAGTGGCAGCCATCTGGGTGTGCACAGTCACTTCTTCGGGGAGCCCCTGTCCCCCTGCAGGGGAACCCCAGGATGTTCCACTCTCCATGTAAAGAGGGGCAGTTCTTGCTTCTGAACTGCTGGATGGCGGGTGACGCTTTCCCCAGGCTGAAAGTAGACAGACACAATTAAAATTCCACCAGCAGACTTCCAAACGTCTGAACCATCTTTGAGTGAGCTCACCTCTGACCTCTATAAAACAGACATGAGAAGAAATTAGGAACAACTGTTCATTCTTTGAAAAATTTCCTCCTGAAGCAGAGACCACAGACCCACACAAAGGCTGTTTTCAGATCTCGCAAACAAAGGCTCTGCATTTTATGGTAAAATTATCAACAAAGGAGCCCAAAGAAGCTAAATATCAGACGACATGGAACCAGAGGTCGGTTTTGGATCATGACACATCACTCACATTCCACAAAGCTGGTCCCAGAATTTACTTAAATTTAACATAGAATTTCCACGATCTGAATGACCAACAAACCCAGGCAGCATCACATACAGTTTCTAAGCTCTATATCCATCATTCACAAATGGAATGTAAAACACTGCCCAATGAGTCCCCCAACCAGACCTCCCATCACTGGGGTGGGATGGAGTCATCTTTGATGGTTTCAGCCTCTTCCTTTAGGTCATCACCAAAGTGTATCAGTTTTCCTTTGTGAAGAGTCTTTACTGATTCCTTCCACTCCATCCCCAAAGCCACCAGACCATTCGTTAACACCAGGCCATACATTAGCACCTGGTATCTGGCTTTCTGTGTCTGCTTGGGTGCTCCCTGGGACTCTAGGTTACTTCTGCTCCATCTCCCACCCCAGACATCGTCTACCCATCTGCCAGATGCACCTGCCCAAATTCACTTTAATCATGTGACTGCCTTGTTCAAAAATTTTCAGTGCATTCCCCATCCCACCAAATCAAAACCGCTTGGTTTCCAAAGTGTTGGATAATTGTGCCTAACCCCACCCACATGACTGTTCTATCCACTGCTCCTCTCCTCTGTGTGTGACTTACGTCCTCCCCAAGGGAGGCTGCTGGCCTCACCACCCACAAAGAGGCCACATTCTCTTCCTTCCTCTGTATCTTCCTTCGCTCACATGATCCGGGCATTGCACTCCTCAGCCACTCCTCCCACCTTGCTCAGATACACAGGCTTAGGCTGAAATCTCAGCTCTGAAACCTGTTAACTGTCTGACCTGCACACGTTGGACTGATGGATTTCTCTAGCTTCAGTTTCCAAATTCCTAAAATGAGAGTAATGTGACCTCATCACTTGCTGTGAGAACAGAGAGCCGAAATATGTTAGTACTGAGTGGGTATCTAGTCAGTGCTAGCCTTCTTTGTCTTCGTTTCTTCAATCAAATCTTGCTCATCCAGCCTGAGCCCCTTATTGAAATCCTTTGCTAAAAATGGCAAAACTTTTTGTGCTGTGCCGACTGGCACGAGAACAACCATCTGAGCTACATCAACACAAACAACACAGCCCAGCAGTCTACCAGACCTGGTACCTAGGAGACGGCTGAGTGTGGCAGGACCGCCAATATGGTGTGGATTTGGTATGGCCATGGAATGTAGATTCCACAGGACTGGTCAGGCCACTCAGCAAATCTGCACCCTCCCCTGGTCTACACTTAGAACTCAACTAACCACAATGAGCCACAGGTGGAGCCTAAGCAACAGTGTGGTCCTCTCTGTCCCAGGACCCTTGGCTGAGCATCGTGACTCAGGATGCGGGAAGGCAGAGACCATCAGATATTTGGTTTCCCAGGCCTGGATATTCATGCACGAAATAGTGTCGTTAGCATAAACTCACCTAAGGTGCTGCTCTGAGAAGTCAGAGTCGTTGTTCTTCCAGGCCCATAGCGGGGAACGGTGAAATCTGTTCTCCTTGGAGAGTCATTTATTCCTCTAGCAGCTGCTGTTTCAGTTTGTAAGGTGATGTTTTCTGGAGCATCCAAAGAAGGATCACTCTTCCTGGGGGTCTGCACCATGACGCTCTCTTTGGAGACCACTGTTGAAAAGTCCACTTGATTCTGATCAAAGGTAACATTTTCTATTTGGGGTTCAGTGTTGCTTTTTAGCCAGTGGTTTTTTACAACAGCTGAAACAAGAGGAAAACGAATCAGTGAGAACTTATTGCTTTCTGAAAAGAGCATAAACCTTCGGAAAATGTACATAACCATGTACATAATGGAGAAGTGGGTTCAAGGAGAATAATTTCACCTTTCTTTTTCTCCAACAGTAATTATTCTTGCAATCCAGGGGAAGAAATTAGAAAGCAACAATATTATATAGGATTAAATTTTATAATAAACAGAATGAGTGATGAAAATTGATAGAAAGAGACCAATTTGAAGTTATTGCTGACCACATGGCTCCTTGAAAAAACCATTTTTATGTTCCCATTTAGGAATGATATTTTTCTTTCTGCTTAGGATTGAGGGTGGTGTTGAGAAAGCTTTGCAGGGATGAATGAGGTCACTTCTACCTATATGAGTCAGACAAAAATGGCCAACCATTGGATCAGCAAATGTTGCAGGCAGAACCTACAGTTCAACTCAAAATATCACACACACACACCAAAGGAGCAAGTTATCTTCTAGATCAGCCCTGTCCCCTGTCCAAGAGGTATATAAAGTAAGCCACAAATGCAAGCCACAGAAGTAACTTTAAAATTTATAGTAGCCACATTTTTAAAAGAAATGGGTGAAAATAATTTTAACAAATATTTTATTTACTCCAACATATTCAAAATAATACTTCAATATGTAATTGATATAAAACTATTGAGATATTTTGCATTCTTTTTTTGGAATTAAACCTTTAAAGTCCAGAGAGTAATTTGCCAGCCACACTTCAAGGACACAATAGCCACATGAGGCCATACAGACAGTGCAATTCTAGAGCAGAGGTTTTCGATATTGCCCCGCTCTGATCCACTCCTACCTGAAGCAATGACGCACAGACTGGAGTTGGAGGGGTGCTGATTATAAATTCTTCCATAAAGAGATTCTGATGACCTATCCTAAGGGAATCATTTCCTCCCCAACCCCCTTGAGAATTGCTTTTTCCATGCTTCCTATTCTGTTTCCTGTAACTGATAATTAACAGAAGCTTCCTAAGGAGGAGGGCGTTTCCTAGGCATCTGAGCTCCCCTGGGGCCTAGCCCCAGACAGGCAAGGTCCACACTCAGCTAGAAATGGGATGTGGAGTGGTGTTTCCAGGGCAGCCGCCAAGTACATAAGTTCAACGTGGGACTCTAGGGTTATGGACAGCAGTGAGCGACCCACACAGCATGTAACCTTTGTTCTTCCTCTCTGAGCTGCAAAGGCCAGTTGACCTCCCAAGAGGACGGAAAGGATCTGAAAAATGCCTTCCCTACCCTCTTGGTCAACTTGGCACAATGAGATAAGTTATTCTCAAAAGAAGCCAGAAAAAAAGTGATTGTCAGGAGGCAGAAGGGACTTAAAAACCCCTGCTCCAAAACTGGTAAGCCATGAGCAAAGAGAAGGAAATGAAGTTAGCTCTATTTACAGCCCGCAGATGAGTATGAGGCTTGACCAATGGTCGGCATGGCTGAGCTTCTAGAAGCAGCAACGTCTTCTTCAGGGAGCAAGAGATGGGCGCCCCAAGATCCAATCAGCTCAAGGAATTCCAGTCTTCAAATGGAAAAGAATGGCCACGTGAAGACAGGACATGGCTATCACTGAACCATGCTGTCTCCCTGGAGGGCTGACGAAAAACAGAAGGCAGGAAAAATGCACACTATGAACCAAACTAAAAGGTAGACTATTGTCCTGCAGTATCCTGAATAACCCTGCCACTAACAACTAAAAATGCTGAATAAAATGCTTTTTTAAAAATACTTCTAAACGCATTGCTGAGTTAGCAAGCAAATCTGGTGAGGTAAAAAATGAACTGAGAGCTGGAATTCAGAGAGGTGAGCTAACTCCAAAGCTGGCAGCTGCTCATCATTTGTGACCTTCAACTTCTGTCCTGATGGCCACAGGGATGCAGGAGATAGAAGGGAGCCTCAGAGGAAACTCCTATATGAAGTCGGGACCAGGGCTATACCTTGGATGCAGGGCAAGTAGAAACAAACCTGCCCTGCCGAAGAGGACAGCAAGAAATCTGGCCCCTCAATCTTGGTTTCAGGTGAAAGAAAAATAATAACTCACCCAAGAATTGATAACCATAAAGCTAGCCCTTATGTGGGTGTGCAGCACATACAACACCTGTGTGGTCTAAACCTCAAGCCAAGGGTGTATTTAAAAGTGATCCTACAGAGATTATGATGCCAAGTGAAGTAAGGCAGTCAGAGAAAGACAAATATCATATGTTATCACTCATAGCTAGAATCTAATTTTTAAAAATGATACAAATGAACTTATTCACAAAACAGTCTTACAGATATCAGAAGCAAACTTACAGTTACCAAAGGGGAAACATAGTGGGAAGGGGTAAATCCCTAGTACAAATAAGATAGGCAACCAACAAGAACATATTGCATAGCACAAGGGACTCTACCCAATATTCTGTGATAACCTATAGAAGAAAATAATCCAATAAAGAATGAATATTTGTTAACTGAATCACTTTGCTCTACACCTGAAACTAACATTGTAAATCAACTATACACCAAGAAAATTATTACAGATATGTTTTAAAAAGTGGTCCTGAACCTTGTGGATATACTAGAAACCACTGAATTATATATAGGTATACCTCATTTTATCGTAACTCACAGATACTGCATTTTTTTTACAAATTCAAAGTCTGTGGTAATCCTGTGTCAATCAAGTCTATTGGTATCAAAAGCATGACTTTTAACTAAAATATGTACATTGTGCTTTTTAGACATAATGCTATTGTACACTTAACAGACTACAGTCTATTTTAAATGTAACTTTTAAATGCACTGCAAAACCAAAAATTTCATGCAACTTGCTTTATTGTGATAGCCACTTTATTGCAGTGGTCTGGAATTAAACCCACAATATCTCGGAGGTATGCCTGTACTTTAAAATGCTGAATTTTATGGTATGTAAATTATATCACAAACCACACACACACACACACACTGTTAATGGGGAGGAAAAACTGGTACTGATATACAGTGTCTCTGAGCACTTGGGAGGAACAAATGCGAACAATCTTTAGGTGAACATACCTTCACCTTATTTTTATTTTATTATTTAAAATTGGATAAAATCCTATTTTATAAAATTGGATAAAATCCTAAGGAATAAGAAATCACAGTAAAAAAAAAAAATCACAGAATAAACAAGAAAAAGGCATTTGTGGGCAAAAGTCAGCAAACTAGACAAGCAAAGACTTCAACTACTGGAATTATCAGACAAAGAATGTAAGTATATAAAACTCCATGAAGATAAATAACAAAAAATTGAAAATGAGAGAAAAAGACTATAAATAATGGCTAAAAGTTGAAAGACATCTGCATGGAAACTCTAGAATGAAAAAATAATAATTAAAATTAGGAAACTCAACAGCAGATTAGATACAGCTGAAAAGAGAATTAAGAATTACAAGATAGATGTCAAGAGAATGCTGAGATATGAAGAGACAGAAAATATGAAAAAGAGATGAAGAGACAAGAAGATACAGTGAGAAAGTACAACATATATCTGACTGGAGTTCTAGGAGGGGAAATGGGAGAAGGCAATGGCACCCCACTCCAGTACTCTTGCCTGGCAAACCCCATGGATGGAGGAGCCTGGTAGGCTGCAGTCCATGGGGTCGCTAGGAGTCGGACACGACTGAGCGACTTCACTTTCACTTTTCCCTTTCATGCATTGGAGAAGGAAATGGCAACCCACTCTAGTGTTCTTGCCTGGATAATCCCAGGGACGGGGGAGCCTGGTGGGCTGCCGTCTCTGGGGTCTCACAGAGTTGGACACGATTGAAGCGACTTAGCAGCAGCAGGAGGGGAAATGAGAAAAAAGAAAAATCGTAATATTCAAAAAGGTAATGGCTAAGAATTTTCCAGAACTGATAGAAAGTATATGTCTTCAGACTAAGGAAGTCCAACAAATCCTTAGGAAGCTAAATAAAAAGAAATATAAGCCCATATCACAGAGAAAGGGCAGAAAAATCACAAACACTAGGTCTTAAAAACAACCAGGAGGAAAAAATGACAAAGCAGCTACAGAAGATGATAATTCAAATAATAGTTGACTTCTCAATAGCAACGATGGAAGCCATTGTGGATAGATATTTTTAATGTGCTGAGAGAGAAAAAACTGGAATTGTATACTCAACAGAATTATATTTGAAAACTGTCTTGAAACTATCTTTCAAAACAAAAACATTTTCAGTCAGATTTGGGTTAATCAACTACGTCCACTAAAGGAAATGATGGAGAATTTATTTCAAGTAGCAAAAAAAGCAATTTTAGGTGAAAGCTATAAGGTGCAAGAAAAAATAGTGAGCAAAGCAAATGGTAAATATGTGCGTAAAACCAAAGAAGCACTGAATTTATAAAACAGCAATTTCTCATTTGTTGGATTAAGAAGACAAGACAGAGTAAACATAACACATAAGTCAGGTGGGACGATCAGAATCACGTTGTGTAGGAGAAAGGTAACTTTAAGCTGTGTCAAAATGCATTTTAAAGCTGACCCTAAAGAGTAAAACTAGTAGAGCTCGGAATGATATAAAATTTCCACCAAGAGAAATCAATGATTATAGCCTAAAACCAAAAAAAAAAAAAAATCAATAAACAGGGACATAAGCATGCTACTTAGAGATATGGACATAATTCCTAAAAAAATCAGTTAAAAGGGCTGAAAGTGGGAAGCAGAAAATAATAATGGTAGGAGTGGTCAGTGTTTTTTATAATAGCCGTACTCAATCTTTAAACCATGCAGAAGTTTGGTAAAAATAAAAATAAAATTTTATAAAACAAGCCTTTGATGTCCCTGGCCTGGGATTCCCAAAGAACAGTATCCCACTGCACCCCCACCTCATCCCCCACCCCTGCTTAACTCTGGAGGTATCTCTACTCCTTTTATTGGAGATGAACTATTTCTCAGACAAGGGCCTCACTAACCATGTGGTTGGGGCAGGCAGAGCCCAACCCACTCTCTCTGCTATTCAAGGTCTTGATTGCGATTGTTAAGTGCTTTGCACCATTCCAGGCTCTATCTCAGGAAAAGTAATCAGCCAAGTGCTGAAATATTTACTGACGTCCAAGGACGACTCCTTACAGAAGCCCTGGGTTGTTTAGGGTTCCTGTGGCTAAATTTTGCCTGAGGTGTGCTCCTTTTTTAGCGCAGGTGTAAAAACCTCAGTGGGAGAACGATTCAGAGTACTCTACAGGAAACCACCATATGCAGGGGCAGGTATCCGGAAAGCTGCCCTTCTTGATGGAGAAGAGGAATCAGCTCTCGAGAAACAGAGGAGAAGGTATGCCTCAGGCCGCGGAGCCTGGGCCAGCCAGCCAGTGAGCAGAAGCGGCTTGCCCCACCAGATGCACGGGCGCAGCCTCTGGGTGGAACGGGGCGGCCCGAGGCGCAGGGGGGCTGGCACTCCTCACCTCACCCATCCCTCTCCCTGGGGGGGTCAGAGGCGATTACTCAAACCCCACTCACATCCTGTGGCAACTGAGCCCCACGACCAGCCTCACAGTAGAGTTTAGATGGCCATTTCCCAGGTGTCTGGAACTGGAAATTACCATCCTTCCCTCTGTGCTCAGCTCCTGGTATTGGGCCATCACTTTCCCTTGTACCATGAATGGAGATTACATTAACAAGAGAGCTTTACTGCTTTGCCTGTTTTATTTTTTTCCAAGTTGACAACTTCCACTTCTGTAATGTCTTAATGTTCCAAAACATCTGTTTGTGAACCAGCATCATCAGGGGTGCTAGCACTGCCTGGGAGTAGCATTTCCTAATTAGCAGCTGCTACAGAGTCAACTCCTCGCCCCCCAACCCCCTGATCTGAGGGGTTTTGGCTCGCACTGCTCCTGAGCAGCAGAGTGGGGGTGTGTGGAGAGCCTGCAGTGTCGTCCACAGAGGCAATTTCCTCCAGGCAGCCCGGCCACCCCCGCCCCCGAGGCACTACCTGCCGCTGCCGCCGCTCCAAGTCAAGTGTTGCCAGCTACACCCTCTGCTTCTTGGGCACAGAGCTGAAGCACAAGTGCTTTATGTTCATTTCCCTCCATTTAGATTCAGATCGCACGCCACAGTGCTAAGTGTTTTCACCCGTGTTAGCTCACTCAACACATGTGACAGCTGGTCAAGCGGGTGTCATGGCACATGAGGGAGACTAAGGGGTAGAGATTGATTGTTTAAGGTCACAGCTCAACAGCAGAGAGAAAACAATCAACGCAGGTCTCCTTCCATCACACCTCAGCCTATTCAGTGACACTGGGCCTTCGAGGCACTAACCAACGAGCAGGGCCAGAGGAAGTCTCGCCAGCCTCCAAACTGTAGCCTTAAGCCCAGCTGCACTCCCTGCTTCTAAGAGCAGTGAGACGGTGCCTATCACATGGGCTCTGGAATCGGACAGACTTGGCCTGGCAGCAGCTGCGTGTTATTAGCTGGAAGACTGAACAAGAGGACATCGAAATTAGCTTCTAACTCAGAGATGAATTTCATGAGTAATGAAAAGGATGATAACAAAGAAGGAGTAGTGGTGAGATGGAGGATGAATTTATGGGAGAAGAAAAGCCCTTTTACAAAATATGAAGTCTGGGATGATATTATGACTTCCAGGTGTAAATGTCTGACGGGCAGTTAAGATGTGGGACGGGCGATCAGGAGGAAGGGCAAAGGGGCAGCAGGTGAAGGGGAAAGCAGGGCAAGGACTGAATGGAGCAGAGAACCAGAATTGGGTGGGAGAAGAGCCAGTGAAAGAGACACAGATGACAAGGGAAGGACAGGACGACACTGAAAGCAAGAGTCAGGAAGGCAGTGTGTGCAGAGATACAGCAGAGAGAGGCCACAGACACCAGGGCTGCAAAAAGGCCAGAGTCAACCGAAGTTCCCAGGACTTTGCTGAGTGTTGCTTGGAAGATGGAAGGTGAAGGTCAGAGGGCTAGGGGTTAAAGCTCCCCAGGGAGAGGCTCTGGGAGGTCAATAAGACACTGAGCCCTGACCGCAGTCAGCTGTGGGATTCCCCATTCCTGCCACCTTTTCTGGGATCCTCAACCTGGGGAACGCTCTTCAGAGCACTGCAGAGCTGGGTGCCTGTATCTGCACGGTTGTATGTGCCAACATGGCTTCTTAAAACTATGACAGCAGTTTCTTTGTAATTTTCAAAGACTTTCCTAAAATTCAATTGCTCACACAGGGAGGGAAGAAATGAGACTTTAAAAGAGAGAGACTGTGAGCCCTTTCTCTTTTTAATTCCTTTGGCTGGAAACCACAAGAGGAGGAGGATATTGTTCACAAGAACTTTAAGGGAGAAGGAAACTAGGCTCCTATTTTCAGAGATGTTATCAAGAAATCTCATACATTCACAATCTGAAAAGTACTTTTTATGGGATAACTTTGGGGAAGGGGGCTAAATTATCCTATTAGATCCTGACACTGAGTGCAGTAGGATAGGAATTCTTACCCCATTTTACAGAAGAAAAGGCTGAGGCTCAGTATCAGGGTCACTTGCCCAGAATAACCCAGACAATAAGTGTCAGAGACTAGAGGCCAGCTCTTTCATTCCAGTGTCTTTCCTAATTAACGCACCTACGTGAACACGAGTCAGGACAGAGAGCAGCTCAGCCAGCTCTTCCCAAACTATATAATGTATGGTGTGTGACCTGTTTCACTAGCTAGCACCCAAGGGCTTTTATTTGTTCTGGGCAGTTGGGAATTCGGCTGTGTGGTCTTTGGTGCCCTCATCCCTTTTCAGAGGTGATCTCTGTCCTCAAGGACCCCAGCAACCAACTACTCTGGCCCTCACATGACAGGACTGAGGCCCAAGAGGGGCAGTAACAGTTCTAAGTCCACAATTCAGTCAGTGCCATTTATGAGTTTTTAAAAATATGTTGACTTTCACACTCAATAGGATAGAGATTATCCAAACAAAATGAAAAACAAGAAGTGTTAGCAAGGATACGGAGATATTGGGATCCTTGGTGCTTTGCTGGAGGGAATATAAAAGGGTGTAGCTACTGTGGAAAATGGTTTGGTGATTCCTCAAAAACGGAGACATATAATTATCATACAATCCGGCAATTCCACTGCTAGGCATCTATACAAAAGAACTGAAAGCAGGGAATCAAGATGCCAGATAAGTGTACACCCATGTTCCCAGCAGCGTTATTCACAGTAGCCAGAATGCGGAAGCAGACCAAGGGCCCGTCATCAGGTAGACGGATAAACGAACGTGGTGCATGCATGCGACGGTACATTACTCAGCCTTACAAGGGATGGAAACTCTGACACACGTCACACCATGGTGAAACCTGAAAACATTCTGGTAAGTGAAATGAGCCAAACTCAAAACGACAAATACTACATAATTCTGCTTCTTTGTGGTACCTAGAATAGATGAAGTCATACAGAGAGAAAGTAGAATAGAGGTTAGAAGGGGCTGGAGGGAGGGAGGAATAGGAAGTTAATACTTGATGAGTTTCTGTTTAGAAAATGAAAAAGTTCTGGGAATGAGTGGTGGTGATGGTTGTCCACCACGTGACGAACGCCAACGAATGGCACACTTAAAACGGTAAATTTTATACTACAAATGGTGTGCGTGCCCAGTCACTCAGTCGTGTCCAACTCTGCAACCCCAGGGACTGCAGCCCCCCAGGCTCCTCTGTCCATGGGACTCTCCAGGCAAGAACGCTGGAGTGAGGAGCCATGTCTTCTTCCAGGGGATCTTCCCGGCCTGGGGATTGAACCCACGCCTCCTGCGTCTCCTGAACTGGCAGGTGAATTCTTTACCACTGAGCCACTGGGAAGTCACATGACATATTTTTTCACAATTAAAAAATACATATGTTTACTGAGCATCAACCACACACAAGACACTGGAATCTTGCGTCAAGGAGCTTCAAGAAGGCTGAACTATGGAAATAAATCCCTCTGGTATTGCTGAGATGATGGCCCAGTGAGGCAGAGCGGGTGCTGGGGGAGTTTGGAAGGTGCGGAGCTAAGACCAGAACCCCACCCTCCCTCCCCGGCTGCTGCCCCCTCCTCCAATCCCAGGCCTTCCACAGCAGGGCCCTGGCAGCCTCAGGGCCTGCACCCCAGGAATCCTCCAGATGAGGGGGATTTCAGGCCGGATGGCCAGTGGCGGGATGCTCTGGGACCGGCAGGAACCTTGGGGGCGTGGGGGCGGGGGTAGCTGCAATCTCCCCAGCAAGGCAGCCGCCTGCTCAGCTGGGCCACTCTGGGCAGTGTTTTGAAATGCTGCTGCGGATGTAATGATTCTGGGTGGAGGACGTTTAGGAGCCAAATGAGTTTGTGTGAACAAAAGACTCAGCTCTCAATCTGGACTGTCCAGGGCTCTCGGGGAGTTTTGTTTCCTTCCTTGTTCTTACCCTGAAAGGAGCAGCCCCAAGAAAAACCATACACACTGAGAAGTGTTTGGACTCAAGATCCGATGATGTGATTTTTTTTAAAAAGATTCCCCTGGAAAGGCCTCCTGTCATGAGAAGCATGAACTTTACAAGGCACATTATCCTCCCCTCCCAGTGAAAGAGTCGGCTTTTGTCCAGCTGACCATCCTCCAGGGACAAAGGCAGGCCTGCGGGACTGACTGGGAGTCTGCCTGACCTGGAGCCCACCCGGGACTGGGATCAGCTTCCAGAGAGGGAATCGCCCCTGAGGTGGCCTCGGGGGTGCTAAGGAAAGAGGTTGCCTATCTATGCAGGAATGAAAGATGAAGGACCTTGGTGTGACCTCATGCTTCTTGCTTTAAAAATAATGCTGTAGGTTTAAGGGGGAAACAAGACCTTTAGAAGGACAAAGGTCAGAAGATTGCCATTGATTATATAAGTAAACAAAAGGCTTTCTGCAGGGAGCCTGTATACCTTGTGCCTTGGTGTTCTCTGTCCCGCTTTACCCTCTGAAAAATAAACATGCACAGAGGAGCTGAAATGGAGGCTCCTTTGCAAAGATGCCGTTTTGAGAAAGAGGCAGAAGCAAGCGGCGCCTGGAGGAGAAGGTTCGGGGTGGGAAGCCGGCCTCCTTGCCTCCTGCGTGGTCACTCTGCCATTCGCTCACACCCAGAGAGGAAGCCTGGTGGCAGGGCTCCACCAAAGGAGGCCTGCCAGGTTAGCGAAACAATAAAGAGGCAAGGAAAACATCCTGGTTCCGAGGAGGAAGGGGGAGAGGCATGGGGAGGGGGCAGGAAGCCTGGGCGCTACCGGGGCGGCGGGCGGACTGAACTAGACGCCGGTGCCTTTACACAGCCTGCAGTCCCGTTATTCCACCGGCCTACGAGAGGTGGTCAGGCCTCCGAGGAAACCAGAGAAGCGTCATTTGTCCGGAAAGTTTACAGGGTTAGAAAATGTACACATCAGACCCACGTTGGGGCCTGGACTGCAGAAGAGAAAAGGTGGTCGCTGTGGTCACTGCCTCTCATAGGACCAGGGTGGGGGGCTCGGCATGGGCCCACTGGGAGCCGGCAGGGGCAAAGGAAAACCTATTTGGGGAGATAAATTAAAAGTTTACTAACAGCCTTTTAAAATTAAGATTGAGGAACCTGACACTCGATTCAAATAAAACCAATACTTGAAAAATCACCTGCCATAGCCAGTGAAGAACAAAGTAAAATGGAGAAGAAAGGAATGGGGCTGAAAAGAGAAATAAGACAAAGGGGAGAAACTTACAGAGGGAGGGAGAGGTAAACCCAGGGAGAATTTTTTTAAAAGACGCCCACCGGAGTAGGGTAATTATTGGTTATTATTACGGCAGCCCAGATGAGGGGAGCACTGGCTTCCAGCAGGCGCGTGCCAGCACTTCACAGGGACCATCCAGCTAATCCTCTTGGCAGCCCTGGGAGGTAGGCACCGTTAATATCCCTGTTTTCTGATAAAGACACTGAGGCGCAGTGAGGTAAGTAAACTGGCCAAGGTTACATGGCAAACAGAAGCCCTGGACATCAACCCAGGTCTGTCCAACTCCAAAGAAAGACTGATTAAAACGATGGAAATAAAGAATGAAGGTTAGAAAAGGAAGAAGCGAAACAAAGACACCTGTGAACGGGAAAGCGGGAAAGGGCTGAGGCAGACCTCCTGCTTCCAGGACGTCCTCCAAGGGACCCGGGCTCCACACTGCAGCTTCACTACCCAAATGGGATGACACACCACGACAGCTTGGGTCGCCCACCATCAGAATGGAGTTATGTGAACTTAATTCCATCTGATTAACAAGTGATGGGATTCAGGAGGAGGAAGGAAGAAAGGAAGAAAGGGAGGATGGGAGGAAAGAAGGGAGGGAAGAGTCCACAATGATTACCCATGAGTGAGGAAAGGCAGCAAAACAAAGATGACGGGGGTTTTCAACGTGCATTGAAGAGATTAACAGGACCATTAACAGGCAAAGGGAGGCCAGGTCTAGGGGAGCAAAAGGGCGACATGTCTGCGTTTATGACTGTTATCTAAGGTGTTGGAAGTGAAGCAGGATAAATGTGTATGAATGTGTGAATGTCTGACTGCTGGCTGAAGGCATGGAACTGGGTTTCTGCAGAGAAGACGGGTTGTATGGGAACCACCCCCTCAGTGAAAACAGGTGAAGCCCTGCTGTCTCCTCTCCAAGCCTTCCTTCCTGCCATCCTCCTCCATAGAATACCCCGCTCTCTTGCCCTTGGCTTTCTGGCAAAATCTGACTCATTTCTCATGCCCAGCCCAGAGACTGCCACCTCCAGGAAGCCTTCCCAAAGACAACTCTCTCCCTCAACACTACTGTTTTACTTTTTTATACAATTAGTAACTTACATGATCCCATTTCTGTGTTCCCTGTGAGAGACTGTGGCTAACAAGAGATGCTTGATAAATGTTTACTGCACTGAGTTGGAGGGAAAAGCTCAAGGGCGGGGCTGTGAGGGATACCCCATTTGGTGGGAGAGGCAAAGATGAGGAGAAGCTATTCAGCCAGTTCTATCTTAGAGGATAGACAGAGGCTTGAAAAAGGCCACCGAGATTTTCTAGAATGTTCTTCCTCCCTCTACCTCCTCTCCACCTTTCCCTTATCCTCTCACATCTACCTTCTCCATGGAGCCCCACCTCACTTAAGAGTAGTAACAATGTCCGATGTGTTCCCCTGAAGCATCAATGACTGACTCAAATGCAGCACACACATTTACAAAGCTCATCCATGAGGATGGCTCCACTTCACCCCCTACAACCACACTGTGCGGCAGACACAACTGGTGTTATCACCTCCGTTTTACAGATACAGACACTGGCTCAGAGACGAAAAGTCCTGCCCAAGGTCCCCATCAGTTCATTATATTATGACTCATTACTTGATATGTCTACATTTAAATATGCTTTCACAGTCATAATTACATTTGCTTCTCCTCAAAAGCCTTGTTAGGGAAGCATTAATAGACATTATTATCTTCATTTTTAATCTAAGGACAGTAACACCCAGAGACATTAGGTGTCTGCCAGTGCCCCATACCTAGAAAGACCTAGAAAGTGAAGGGGTTAAGAGCAGAAGTTCTCTGACCCTGTCAGAGCACTTGAGCGACCACTGGTATCTGTCTTTCCAGCCCTCCCAGCAGCTAGAGACAGCGGCACTCTATCACCGCATGGCGTGACGATACTATAAATAATTTCTAGCAAACCACAAGAATTCACCTCCCCTGAGGCAGATCCCCTTCAAGGAGGTCCCATCGAGACCACACTTATTCCAACAGTGCTGCCACTGCTCGCGCTCTTTTCTAAAATTCCCTAATTTTCAACAGAGCCTACAGAATATTCTCTGGAGTTTCCTAGATAACGGCAATTTTCCTCCCTCGATAAAGGGGTTAGATTATTTTGGAAACAGACACAAATTCAAGGCCCATTCTAATATAAGAGATGGAGATAAGTTGAACCCATTTTGGATCTGGGAGAAGGTATAACTGCAAAAATAAAACAAACCAGCAGCCAGTTGCTTGTGCCCCACAAACCAGCTCTGAAGTGGCTCCCAACTCCTTCAAACACTTTGGAGGTGTGTGTCAGTAACGTCCAAAGGTTCTGACCTGAAGAAGAACACTCACTGGCCACAGAGGCCCAACTATGACTGACTTTCAAAGGCTTAATGTTTTGGAGTCATGTACACCTTACACACTGTTTTTGTTGAATCCTAATTGCTTCATGTGTGTTAACCAGGTCTCCTCAGATGACTATAAGCAAGGACTGTCACACTGAGTTTTTCCAACTTCAAATCTTGCTCTTTCCTCTCTGCATCTGAAGCTAAGGATGGAGAGAGAGTTCTAGAAGACCACAGGTGAGAGTGGCAGGGGTCCGGGGTGAGAGAGAATCAGGTAACAGAGGTCCTTGGAAGGTGCCTTGAATCTGGAGGTGAAGGTGGCCTTGCCCCCAGTACAACGGTCAGTGTGAACAGGCCTGGGTTTAGGGAGTGTCATCATGGCCAATACTTATAGAGCTCTCCTGCCCAGGCACCCGCAACTGCTCTCTAGGGTATTATGACACTCTGTTCCCCGATCAGGGGCCTATTAATAGCCCATTTGACAAATGAGAAACTGAAGGCACACAGAGGCTGAGTAACACAGCAAGGCCCCACAGCTGGCCAGTGGCACTGTTAGGGTTTGGACTGAGTCTGTCTGACCTTCAAGCCAGGACCTGCCCAGGTCCATGACTGCAAAGCCAGCAAGGCTCTCATCCACACCCTGGCAAAAGATGATCCCAGAAAAAGTCTCACCCGGAGGGAGTGGTGGCCCCAGAGAACAGAAGTAAAACTCATTCCCACATTGAAGCTGGGGACAGGAAACAGTGGTTGTCAATACTGGCCTGACACTCGGTAATCACCAGTCAGGACCTCACCCAAAGAACAACATCCCACCAGATTACAACCGGGTGTCTCTCCTCCAGATTCTTGCTGCTCCTTCCTCCTGTGTGAGCCTCTGTTCAGACGCCCAGGATGGCGCAGGGCCAGCTGGAGAGCTTGACCTCGGCCTCTGCCCTCCTCTCGTCACCCGTCTTCCTCCCTGGTCTTCATCTCCCAACTTATCAAAGACATTAAGCAGAAAATTGTCAAACTTAACAAATCCACCTCCTTGCCTCCAGCAGCCCAGCTCCTTCCCTGCCCAGAGATTGGGGGTGGCTCTTATTCAGAGTCTCCAGTGAACTCAGAGCCCCCTCTCCAGCCCCCCGCAACAACCCCAGGAGCTGAGAACACAGAGCGTTACCTGCTGCTACACCATCTGACCTTAAGCCTTCCTCAGACAGAATGACAACATGACGCTCAAGTGCCCCAAACCGAAATCCAGCTCAAAGGCGTGTGTCCCTCTTGAGCAGCCTCTGGGGACCTGCCGACTCCTTAAGAGATCTTACAAGAGGAGCCCTAGAGTGTGCGGCAGTGCAGGTGCTGCCACCGTAGCACTGGACCAGAGGGTGGCCTAAGGCCAGGCAGACGCTCCCTATGCCAGGGCCCACGCTGGGCACTAGGGAACAAACGTGAGTAAAATCCACACTTCCTCCCACGGAGCAGCAGCTCACATGGGCTCAGAAGTGCACATTCAGAGCCACTGGCTCCCCACAGTCTATTCTCCACATCATTCCTCTGCTTAACACCCCTCCTGGCACCCAGAAGAGAGTCTGCCCTCCTCACCGCCCTCCCGTGGCCCCACGTGACCTGGGCCACTGTGGCCTCCCATCTCTCCATCCTGAAACAGGAAGCAAGCTCCTTCTGGCCTTGGGGCCTTTGCACAGGCTGCTCCCTCTGCCTGCAAGGCAGGCACCATTATAGCTGGAGACACCTGTGCCTCCTCTCCAGGACAGGAAGGGGCTGGGTGTGTACAGTGATCTGAGGGTTAGGACAGGAGTGGTGTGAGAAGAAGCCAGAGAGCCAGTGGGGTCAGACCTGCGGATCTTGGGTTCTACCAGGAGGTGTAGATTTATTCTCAGCACAACAGAAAGCCCATGGAGGGTTGAGAGTAAGGGGTTCAGCCCAAGAGTGAGGTTACCAGAAGTACATTTTAAGAAAATCACTGGCTCCTGGGAGCGCAGAGTAGAGGGAGAGCCTGAGTAGACACAGGAAGGATAAAAGAACAGCAGAGATGAAGAAGGCGGATTTGGGATATAGTTCTGAAATAAAAGCAACTGGAGTTGCCCCCCATCACTGCACACACACACCAAAATGTAGAGGGTCAGGACAAAGAGGATGGAGGGTGGCTTCTCAGCTTCTCCTTTATGTAACTAGGTGCATGGTATCACCAACTCCTGCCTTGGGAGGATGGGGCAGTCAACGATGATTTGGGGCGGGAATCAAGGGCCCCAGGTCTCTGACCTTCCTCTTTGCCCAGGGAGACCAACATATGCCTTCTTCCCTCAGGCCTCATTCTCCCCATCACCCTTTTCCTTCCAACTGAAACAGTGTACCGACGAGACAAGACAGCAACTAAAGTCAGCTTACGTGTTCCCTCACAGCTTTGTATACCCACAGTGGGCACTGACTCAGATCACCTGCCCTTCCACAGCCAGCCCCAAGCCGCCCAGCCCTCACGCTGCCCTCAGGCCTGCCTGGCCCCTTGCCAGGTGCTGCTTCTTTCTCGCCACCTACGCTGGACGTTCTCCATCAGGTCAGAGCTGGCTTTCTCTTCTTCCAGGGTGTTCACTGCTGCTCAGGCTCACCCGCCAGGCTGAATCAGCCCTAAACTCACCTGAGCTCAGTTCTGCATTCTCAGTCCGCGGAAGACACCCACTGGGGCAGGCCACAGTCTTTACAGCAAAGGCGCTTCAGCGGATGGAAACCAGCTGCTCTCTGCTCCCTGTGCGCCCATCATCCCCGCAGCCAGGTGGTCACCAGGCTCTCCTGCATGGGTTCTTGCACCGCTCCCTTTCAGTTTCCACTCACTCCATTCTAGCCCTGCTCAGCCTTTCCCTCCCAGCCTCTGGATATACTGCCCATCAACATTCCAGCATCTCTGACATGGCTGCTGGGCTGTAGTATGGGCAGATGCGTATGTGATTCACCCAAGGGCCCCAGCACCAAGCATGTGTGAACACTCAACAAGAGATCAAAACTGCTCCTTCCTCACAAGCCCTCAGGGGGCTCCTCACTGTGGATGAGACAAACACAGACGCCAACATGACCCAGTCCTCCTTTCTAGTCCTGTCTTCAATGACTCCAGTTATACTAGAGTCTAACTAGTCTCCCCAGGTCCTCTCTCCCATCTTCTTGGCTGTTAAGAAGCTGCATTAAAAAAAAAAAAAAAAAAACTTCAATGTTTCAATATTTGGGATTTTGCTGATGTCAACAGCCTCCCCTTCTGTCTATCCATATTCAGGCAGCTCCTTCCTTCTCTCTATCGTGTCCCCCTGGACGGCCCGCATCAGCTGTCTCTCCACCTCTGCATGTTGCAGGCTGTCTTCATCCACAGCATACCTAAGGGTCAGTATGATTGTTCCGTGACACTGCGTCAGCCATGAATCACTCCTGCACCATCATTTCACCTTTTAGACATTGGTATTTGCACTCCAACAAGACTGCATGAACCCCAGGTGCACGCACCCTCCCTATGACCTGCCGGAGCTCCTCACACAGACAAACGACTCGGTACATATTTTCTGATCTACAGATCCATCAAATGTGACGCACAGAGTCGCATACCACACTCCAACAAAAGAAGAGGGAGAAGATAGGACAGAAACATCTTTGTTTTGGTCTAAGCAAGATGTATGGTAAGTGGGTAGAAGAGGGCATAGATGTGAAAAAAGAAACAATTCTACAGCCTCTGAATGGGGTAACATTTGATGTCTCCTCCTACTGAATGGGTATTCATAACACGGCCTCAGAGTATCAGCCTTGTTCCTGGACAGCCCGTTAAGAACATCACCAATTCATTTCAGTTTGGTTGCTATCGAATGTAGCTACCTCTAGCACCAATAACCTATGGACTGGCATATAAGCAGGGTGTAATTCACAATCTGTATATAAAATACCATCTTATACGTGTAGAAAGGCTCATGATCCCACCTTCTTTCATTAGAATCTCTACTCTGCAGGTTGTCCCCATTACCCCCGCCATCTCCTCATCCCAATCCTAGTCCCTATTCTCTAAAAAAGGGTGAGAGCAAGGGACCAAGGAAGAAGGATGATACACTGGAGAGGATCTTAGTGATCGAGACAACTCTCACCCCATTTTACTGATGAGAAAACTCAGGCTACATGATAATTGTGGAAAGAGCAAATGGATCTGGTCAAATCGATTTAAATTCTTCCTCCTCCCTTTATATGTCTTATCTAACATCACCAGGCTTCAGTTTCCACAACTGTAAAAGGGCAATAATATCCCTCGTGGGGGTTATTTTGAGAATTAAATGGGATGAGGAATGCAAAAGTTGCCACCACACAGATGCTCAAAGACTGTCAAAGAGGGAGTGAAATTGTCTTTCCTGTTGCTTCCTTCCCCAGGATTCTTGAAAGGAGGGACATTTACTTCAGCTGAAACCTCTGTTCACACAAAAGCGGGTGGGGCAGAGGGCAGCCGCTGAAGGACACACCGAGGACTCAGAAACTGCAACTGCCGTAGGGGCTTTGCTTTCCTTCTGAGCGGCTGAGACAACACACCAGTTCCAAGAAGGCCGTTTTCAGCCAGCTGGGCAGGGCTGCTGGAAGGCAGAGGGGAATCACTGGGAGGGCACAGGCTCCTCCCGGCCCCCGCTCCAGGACCAGGGGTACAGTAACTGCCCAGCTGGGCAGCAAACACCTTTCATTCTCACCCTGCCCACACCATTGGGGCAGGAAACAGCAGTTTAGCATTTGCACGCATGAGGTTAAAAGGATGTGGTTTTTAAACACACACAGGCCAGGGTGAGTCCCTTTCCCCACACCTCTCCTTCTATGTGGGGTACCCCCCATCAAAGCAATAGGGCTGCTCAGGAATCCCCACCACCACCACCAGTCCCAGCCAGGACGGTTCTGAAGGGAAGCCCCTTTCTCTTCCCTGGGGGCTGCCTCCTGCCCAGCTTGGGTCTTCACTGCACTGTGTAAGGGTGCCCCCCAGCTAAAGCTGAATGACCAGCTGGCCCGCAAAGTTACAGCCACTCAGGGGAGAGCTATGTAACAGCCCAGAAGAGGCTGGGCTCACTGTGCTTCCTTTACTCTAGGGAACTACATTTTTCTACGATTATTATTCCTTGGGTTGGCTGCTCAGCTCCTCAGCGTCATTTCCCCTTTGGGTGGGAAAGTTCTTTCCTTCTGCATTGATTTTCATTATGACTTAAGCCTCCTCCCCCAACCCCCACTCTCATTTGCGGATCTCACAATTAAAGCCTGGCATACGGACTGCAAAAGTCAGTGTATGAACTTAAGCACTCCGCTTAAAACTGTGGCTTGGAAACCCCAAGTTGTTAAAAAAAAAAAAAAAAGAAAAGCAAGAGAAAGGAAACCTCGAGGACTTGGCATCCTATCTCTGCTGGCTGAAACACCAGCAACAAATTGAGCTGAACAGGCTGCGGGTGACAGGTGGGCTCAAAAGTTTAACAAAGGCCATACAAACGGGAAGCAGGGCAGAGCTGCTGGGCAGGGACTTGTGGTCTAAGGCAGGCTAACAACCCACAGAATGCAAGCCCAATCACTCAACAGTGAGAACCTTGAACTCTGCCAAGAGGAAAGGGCTAGAAATGGCCCTGGGGAAGAAAAGGGCATCTCTGGTCTCTCTGTTGACACCATATTTGGAAGCCCAGGCCATGAGGACCAGGCACTGACCACCAACATCCCCACAACACAAGGGGCTGCAGGCAGTTTCCCCAACAATCCAATGAAGCACCTTATTTGTAAGACTCAGGGCTCATAACCAGCAGCAGCAAGCATCTGCCCAAATACAAGAGCACTGGTGCAGATACTGGCTGTCCATCTGTCAGGGGTGCAGAGAGGGCAGACGTCCAAATGGGATACTGTGCGGACCACAGGGCCTCCAGAGGCCCTTCCAGCATTGAGACTTGGCTGCCTTGGAAATAACTGATTGTACCTTGTGATATACAGTGGCCGATCAAAAAACGTCCAAAGAAAATCTCAGAGGTTACTAGGAAACTCAAACTCACTGAACATCACTTGATGCAAATCTCTTGTTCATTGTTTCTTTTTTCCCTCTAAGTGACATTGTCTGAACCACCACCAGAGAAGAAGCACAAGTCCTGCCTGAATCCTCCGCTGCATCAGTAACTTCAATTAGTTTTCAACAGGTAATCAATTTCCTCTCTTCTACTCTCACCTTCCTTGCATTCCACCTGAGAGCCAGCCTGAGCTCAACTGAAGCACAGACACGCCTCGGGTGGTCTCTGCAGAGGGGTGGAAGGAACAGGGGAGACCCTCTCAGGTCAGAGAAGTTTGAGATGCCCCAGCTCCTGCCTAGCTGCTCTCTGTGGCTCTCATGCGCGTGCCTCTAGAGCCACCACGCACCTCCTTGGCTCTCACCTCCCCAAAGGGATCTTTGCAACTGGAAAGGCTGCAAAGTCCAGACTAGCAAAGTTACCCGCCACGCCTGTGGGGAAGCATGGATCATGTACGGTGGCAGGGGTCCCTGACCAGCAAGGGAGATCAGCCCCAGCTCTCACCTGCTGAGTCCCCTAAGCCAGCTGCCTCCACTGTCCCTCTCCTGTAACATCGAGCTCTACGTGATATGTGAGGATTCTCAGCCACAAGAGAAGGAGACTTCTGTACCAGTCTCATCCATTCAGGTCCCTCGCAAGTCAGCATCCCTCCCACCCATCCATGAACAAGACCAGACCCTACAGCTAAGAAAGCCTGACTTCCAGCCATAGAAAGCTGCTTTCAATTCCTGTACTCCACTTTCATTTAGAGGACTGATACGTTTCTGCACAGTATTCTTGGTTACTTTCCTTGTGTGAGAAAACCAGGAAATGTTCTCTTTTATGTTCTTGATTCCTTTCCGTGGAACTTAAAACAATGTGCACTGTAAGTCACCTAGAGTTGGAGTCACAGTGAGTATGTCTCTTAGGTCTCTGGAAGCTTCTTTCCCCTCTCTCTTCCCTTTACAGTTTCTCAATCCTGTGCCCGTGATGGAGAAGTTCACAAGGGCAAGGTATTTGCAATGATGAGAGTACTAATGAATGTGAAATTGAGTTTTTACTTGAGGATTTGATTTTTTTAAAGCTTTTTGCTTATTTAATTAGAGGAAGCATCCCTAGGTGCAATGAGGTAAGCTAATTCCTATCCCAGGAAGTTTGTGTGATGTGAGAGACTTAAATGAAGTATCCACTAGGAAGATGAAACCTGTCTTCAGCCTTCACCTAAACTCTAAGACAATATCTAGTGCTCCAAGTGACCGGGCTTCTCTGGGTAACCCAGGAGAACAGATGCCTTGTGTCACTCATGGGAAGGCAGTGGTTTAATACCACTGCATTGCTGGCTTTGTTCAAAGCACTTTCCACTTATTTTTACTTTCATTTTGTCCCATCATCACCAAGAGGCTGGGAAGAGTGAGGGTCATTACTTCCATTTCACAGATGGAGAGACCGAAATCAAAAGAGGTGACATTCCCGGGGTCACAATGGTATTATGGTTGGAATTCCACTTGGTCCTTAGCATGTCTTCCAGACCCAAAGAAGGAACTGGATACAAAGGTCTGGAGGAGAGCAGGCAGATCCCTCTCTGAGTGGACCGGCGGTGGCTGTGTATGGAGCCGCAGCTCATCAGGAAAAGAAAAGGGAGGAAAGGCTGGGGGACAGTCCTGTGTTGGGGTCTGCCGTACAGGGCTTCACCCTGGAACCCCTACCTCCACACAGTCCCTGGATCTCTCTGCTTTACAGAGAGCCAGTGGACAGTTTGGTTTCCAACTACATCCTTTGTCTTTTACAAATATCCTTAGGGCTAGAACCCTTTTTTAAAAACTCAGTTATTTAAATTCGAAAGTCAGGCTCTGTACCGAGAGAGGCCTATTTCTGCATCCATAGGGGAAAAAAAATGGAATTGGGGAATGGGCTGGCCGGATGTTATCACCTCCGAAGTGGGAGAAGTGCTTTTTGTGAGGTTTGGGTTTTTCCTTTTATTTTTAAGGTGGGTGTATACAGGATCCCGGGTCCACCATGGGAGATAAGTTTTCTTCCAAGGGGGTGGGGGGACAACAGGATGGTCACACCCCCCAGGCCAGCCTCCCGCGAAAGCGTCTAGGAAACCACTCTTCCTGGCTCGCTGCCCTCCCTCCGGGTCCACCCGCAGAGTCCCGGCGCGCCCGGCCAAGCGGAGCCCCCACGGGGGTGAGCGTCGCCCGGGCCTAGGGCGAGGGGATGCGGCCCCGGGCGCGCCCACGCCCCCAGCCCGAGGCTCGCGCGGCGCTCGCCCTCCGCTCTCACTCACCCGCGCTCCCGCCTCGGGGGGCCCGGCTCGAGGGTCCCGGCCGCCTCGCGGCACCCGGCGCAGAGGCGGTCTGGCGGTGGCCGGGGGATGCGGGCCCGCGGCGCTCCGGGGGCGGCGTGGGCGACGGCGGCAGCTTGCGACCCGGGCTGGACTCGGTCGGCCACGCCGGCCCCGCGCCTGCCGGGGAGGGCGTCTGGCCCCGCGTCCCGGGGGCGGCCGGCGGCGGCAGCAGCAGCGGCAGCAGCAGCAGCAGGAGCGGCGGCGAGGCCATGGTGGCGGCGCCCGCCCGCGCTCACATGCCCGGCGCGCGGGGCGGGCGCGGGGCGGCCGCGGGTGCGAGGGACGCGGGCGGCGGGTGCCGCGCGGGGCCGGGGAAGTGAGCGAAGTGAGGCTGCGAGCGCGGTCCCCGCCTCAAAAGTTGTGGGGAGCCGGGGGAGGGAGGCCGGGGGCCGGGCGGGCGCGGCGGAGGCGGCCTCGGCGCCGCTCCATGCTGATTAGCCCGGGCGGGTCGCGGGGCGGGCGGCTCCTCCTCGGGTTGACATCACCGACCGAGCGCGGCCGGGCCGGCCGGGGCGGGGAGAGGGCAGGAAGGGGGCGGGGGCCGGGCCGCGAGCGCCGGCCTGGGACCGCGGGGGGAGGTCCTCGGGAAGGGCAACCTTCGGCGCGCGCACACACACGGACACGCACACACAGACACACACATGCACACACGCCTTCCCTTCCCCAATTAGAATTGCCTTGCCAAGTGCAGAAAATTTAGAAAACCCGAGTCTTCCAAATCCGGAACCAGAATTTCCCAACTCCTTAAATGCACAATCAATCGGTGAGAAGCAGGTATGGTTAATGTGATTAGCACTAACTAGATCCTACAAAGTGCTTTGATATGCAGAGCAGTGGAACCTGTGGCCCTGTTCCCACCCTCATTAATCTGAAGTGTCCCCACCACCCACCACCACTTCTCCTCCAGGCCCCCAGGGCTGGGGCTGAGTTGGCGGTGGCCAAGCCTTAACACCTCACCCTTCAGCCAACTGGAGAGTCATCCTACCCAGCTCCCCGCGCCCTCTCAAGCCTGGATTCCATCTCCACCCCACCACTGCCTTTGGCTCACATCAAAGTTCTGCAGAAATGTCATGGCCAGGACACCCAAACAGGCTGCAAGGAAAAGAAAACTGTGAATTCAGACAGGTCTAGGGCAAACTCTATCCAGAAAAGGGCTGTAGATCGCACATTAAACAGAATAAAGCACAGGGATCCCTAAATTTTAAACGGATACCTTCAGGGGAAAGAGTCAAAGATTTCATGTAAACAGACTTTCTTGGTAAATAAAGGATAAAATGTCTGTAAAATTTTAAGACTAAGCCTCTGTATTTCTAGATGAAGAAAGAAAGGCTCAAAATAAGAGAATAATTTGCTCAAGATTCTGAAGCTAGACCCAAAGATGAAGTGATTTATCTGTGAATGACCATGTGGCATCATTAATGCTGGTCCCACAATTTTGAATTTGCAATAATCCAGACAATGTCTCAACTGAAATGAATGCTGGAGCTCCTTGAGAGTCTCGTCAGTTCTACTGGGGACCCTGTCTGACCACCAGATGCTTGGGAAGCTATGAGTGTGGACTTCCCTTTCAGGCCTGTCCCCACCCTGATTCTCTGCTCCTCTGAGTGGCCGTCCCTGAGCCCCATGACCCACCTTGAGGGTAATGAGCAGACCATGGTATCCAGGACAGCTACAGATGGACCCAGACCCACCCTCTGGTGATTCAGTCAAAGCGAGTCACTTGGTAGGAAACATAAAGGATGTTCTGTATATACAAGTTCACCTTAAACTGTGGAGTGAGAAGTTAACGACTTGGTTTTATTTTGTTTTTTTAAGAACCACAAAACAAACCCAGCTTTCCAGGGCTCTCATGTGGAATTACCAGGCCTTTCCAAGAAAGTGTCATACCATCACACTCCTATAGGAAACTTGGTTTGCCCTCCTGGCCCCAGTTCAACTTCTTGGATCCTGCTCTCATAGTAACAGGCTGCCCAGAGTTCTGATATAACCAGTTGCCCAGAGGCAGCCAGACAAACCCCAACAAGCCAAGACACTATGAGGTTCAGAGGTTCTGGTCACTGCCATTCCCTTCCTTCCTTGGAGAACATTCCACATAACCCAGTTGCCCTGCTGGGGAACCAGTGACATGTAAGGACTTAATGACTCAGGCTTCTGGTGTGGATTCAGAGAGGTCTTGACCATCAAAGCTTGGGGCCCAAACATGCACCTGTCACACATGCCTCCTCTTTAGGCACAGATTCACCATCTCTGATCTTCTCTCCACTTTCTAGGAGAAGGACCTATTTCAGGTCAGCTGGGTAAGGCTTAAACTGTGGGTGAGGGGCAGGGTGGGAAACACAGGAGAACCTAGAAAGACTGATCACAGTGAAGATGGATCCCAGCCTAATTTCATCTCCTCCCAGGACAGAACAAGAGAAAAGAGCAAGAGCGAGCTGGAGGCAGAGAACCCTGGAGAGAGCAGTCATATTGGTTTTAGGGGCCTAGCTTTCTGTCCTGACTTCACCACTATTTGTATGATCTGGGCCTGTTTCCTCATCTGTGAAACAAAGATTGTCCTGATGATTGCTAAGACTACTCCAGCTCTGCTATTTTAGTGTTCAGTAAAAAAAAAAAAAAAAAAAAAAAAAAACAAAAAAGCTTCTGACACAGTAGCAAGGAAGTATAAAACAGGTGTCTAAGGAATTTGGAATGTTTCCTTCCTAGGGATATAAAAATCCAGACAAGATTTTTGGTCATCTCAGATGGCTTAGAAGAGGCCTGTCCAGAGTCAAGGAGATAAATCAGATGACATTCCTAGGTCCATTCCAGATCTAGAATTAAACAGGTTGGAAACCTGTTCAGACCAAACTCCTGGACTGAGTAGGTTAAGAGTCAGACATTCCTAACCTCTCTAAGGGTGGGAGTGGGACCACTCCAGAGTGGTTGACTGTGAAATCAGCAGTGAGCCTGGCGTCTCCAGTACTGTACATAGTCAGAGCTTTTGCAGGGGCTTTCCTGCTCTACCTATAGGAGTTGGATTAGCTTTTGGCTAGGCAGCAGCTTTACGTGGTAGGTATTCTATTCTCCCCATTCACTTAACAGACTGAGGCACTGATGTTCAGGTCATGGGGGTGGCTCTCCCCAACTTGTTTTTCGGGTTCCACACTGTGGCATCTCTGCCATTCTCTAATGCATAGCTTCCAAAGTTGCCCTTGGAATTGACATCCCCATCAGCCAGAGGTGAAAAAGAACCTGAAGATGTGAGGGTGGGAGGTTTGGATAGGCCAGGCTTCACTTCCTCTTATATCCCACTAGAGAGAACATAATCGCATGGCTCCCCAAACTGCAAAGGAGTCTGGAAAATGTAGTCTAGCCATACAGGCCAGAAGGGGAGAAGCGATTTGGGTAAACAGCTGGCAGTCTCTACCCCACCACTTGCTATCAGTAGGGCAGGGAAAGGAAAGGGAGGAGAAAGGAGATTCATATCTCTGGCCTCAGTTTCCTCCTTCATAAAACAAGGGTGTTGAATCAGATGATCTGTCAGGGCCCATCTGTTTTCACATTCTGTGGTTCCAAGAGGTGATGAAATGTCCTTCTGCACCAAAGTAAACAAGCCTGAAGGCTCCTGCGGCAGCCTGTGCACGGCCTGTGGACTCCTCCTCTGCCAATCGTCTGGAGGGTGGACCCTGCAGAGAGGGCCTTGGGTTCTCTCCAAGTTCTGTTCCTGAGCTGTTCTCACTCCTTGGGCAAGAAAAGTGATCTCTACTGACCTCAGTCTCCCCAGCTGTACAGTGGGGAGAAAAAAATCATGACCTTTTGCTGCCTCTTGGGGTTGATCTGAGGATATGATGAGATCACTGTCCAGAAGCCATCAGGAGCCCATTGGACTTAAAGTGCTGCACATGGTGCTCTGATTTTAACCAGAGCCTTTAGTAACACTGCCTTCAGAACCGGCCCAGAGTGTGCCTGTTCCTGAGGGTAGTGTCTCAGTAGGGTGACTGCATATCAGTAACGTCAGGGGACTAGAGACCCTGAGGGCTGAGAAGCCAGTCAACAGACTTCTGGATTGAGCGTCATCTGGGGGTGGGATACTGGGCCTGCTCCTCTGCGGTGGGCTCATCACATTTTTACACCCGGGGAGTATTTACTCACCCTCTCATCTGCTTGTCCCTTCCGCCCCTCATCTGTGAACTGCTTTCTGGGAAGTCCTGAACCCAGCACAGTGCCTTCTTTCTCTCATTTAGTCATTCAACAGATATTTACTAAGTGACTCCTCTGTGCCTGGCACTGTGCTGGGTGCTATGTTGTGCTGGCACTGTGTCTGGCACTATCTGTTGGGTGAGTCTCTCAGACCTCACAGAGCTTAAAGGTTTGGAGGAGACAGATAGCAATCAAAAGAATGCAATGTAAACTTGTCATTGTGGAAAGTGCCCTGGAGGAAGAGACATGGTGTGAGGTTTCCCTGTAAACATGATACTGAGCTACTATCTGGAAGCTCTGGAAGCAATTAACATGTAGGCTACTAATCAGGCAAATGAGAGTGGGGAGCAAAAGCCCTGAGGCAGGAAGGATTGAGATAAATGGAAAGGACCAAAGCAAGCCAACCTGGTTAGAACGCAGAGAGTGAGGAAGAGCATGGAGGGAAGTGAGGCTGGAGACTTTCAGAGCAGATCCTGACAGCCCATTTTGAAGATTTTTTGCTTTATCTTAATAATTCAGAGAAGTCATTTTAAGGTTTTAGGTTAGTGAGGTGGAGATGGAAAGTGTCATTCGGCTGTGACAAGGGGAATGATTTAGAAAGAGACAAGCGCTGACGCCTGAACTTTTGGAGCCCATGTGAGAAATGAAAATTCTTGGACAAGGATGATAGAAATGGGTTCAGAGAAGAAAACAGACTTGAGACTGCAGGAGGTAAAATCCATGAGATACACAGATAGATACAGTGGGTAAGAAAAAGAGGTCAAAGATTTCCCGAGTTTCTGGTCTTCATGATTGGATGGATAGTGGTATCACACAAGGAAGGCAAGCAGTGGATGAGAACTAGATCACTGTGGTCAAGATCATTAAGTTTGTCTTGGACTTGGGAAGCTTTTGAGATGCCCACGTGGCCATGCCAAGTGTGCCTCTGCAGACCTGGAACTGAGAGGAGAGGTCCAAGTTTGAGGTCTAGATCTGCGTAACAGGGAATGAGATCATCTAGAGAGGGCTGTAGTAAGTGAAGGAAGCCTAAAAATGAGCCTGAAGGACACATCGTGAAATGGCTGGGGAGAGGTTCTCTGCCAGAAAGGAGACTGGGAAGGAGCCATGGAGATGTGGGAGGACTTCCAGGAAAAGCTGTGTCACTGGAGCAAGGGAAAGAGATCATGGTTAACAGCATGTAACTCAGCTGAAAGGTCAAGTAAGGTAAAGACCTGAAAATCCACTGGTTTTACCAACATGGAAGTAACCAGCAACCATAGTAAGAAAGGTGTCAAGGGGGCTGAAGGGACAGTGGAGCGAGTCGGGAAGGATGGGAAGTGGTGAGACCAAGCTGGTCGATACAACTTCAAGAGTTTGGCTTTGGGCTTCCCTGGTGGTCGAGTAGTTAAGAATTCGCCTGCCAATGCAGGGGACATGGGTTCGATTTCTGGTCCGGGAAGATGCCACATGCCTGGGAATAACTGAGCCTGTGGGCCACAACTGCTGAGCCAGCGCTCTAGAGCCCATATGCCACAACTTCTGAAGCCCACTCTTCAAGAACTCCTACTCCGCAACAAGAGAAGGCACCGCAATAGGAAGCCCACACACCGCAACAGAGTAGCCCCTGCTCGCCGCAGCTAGAAAAAGCCCACATGCAGCGACAAAGACCCAGCACAGCCAAAATAAATAAATAAATAAATCTTTTTTTTTTTTTTAAAGGAGCTTGGCTTTGAAGGGGAAAGTGTATTAGGAGAGTGACTACAGGGGAGTGGAGGGGCCCAGGAGTTTTTGTTGATTTTAGTGGCAGAATGTGGTCATAGAAAGGGTCTGCTTGGGAGAGAGAAAAATCGAAGGTTAAAAAAGAGAAAAGATGAGTGACAGAATAGGGCTTCTGAGAAGCAGGTAAAGAGAATCTATAGCACAGGCGGAAGGACCGGCCTTGGGAGAAGGGAAAGAGGAGAGGGCTGATGGGGTTTGGATTTCTCTCTGAGGACTTGAAAGTTTTTTGGAAAATAGCAAATACAAGGCTATTTGTTAAGAGTTGGGGGACTGAAGGGGTGGGACCTCTGAATATGAAATTTGGGGGAACATCAATACATTCATTTCCTAGGCTTGCTGTAAAACAAAGTACCTACAAACTTGGTGGATTAAAACAACAGTTTATCCTCTCACAGACCCAAAGGTTAGAAGTCCAAAGTCAAGATGCCAGCAGGGCCGTGCTCCCTGTGAGAGTTCCAGGAGAGAATTCTCCCTTGCCACTTCCTAATTCCTGGTGGCTGCCAGCCATCAGTGGTGTTCCTTGGCTTGTAGACATATGGCTCCAGTCTTTGCCTCTGTCACCACATGGCCTTCTTCCTTCTGTATCTTCACCTGGCCTTCTTATAAGGACACTAGTCATTGGATTTACAGCCCAACCTAATTCATTCTGATCTCATTTTAACTTGATTACATCTGCAAAGATCTTTTCAAATAATGTCACATTCACAAGTACCAGTGGTTAGGGTTTGAACATTTCTTTCTGGAGACACAGTTCTACCCACCAGAATGAAGAAGTTTAGAAAGCTGTAGAGTGTGAGACCAATGTACCAGTAGACCCACCCTGTTCAGGGCTCCCAGAGCTTAGTGGACAGTGTCCAGCATTCCCAGCTCTTTCCAGGGTGCTCCTCTCTGCTGATCTGCACCCAGCATCCTTAGCCTGAGCTGGGGCGTGTCAGCTCTCTCCCATTTCAGGGTAGATTCCTTCCCACCAGGAACAAAGACTTCTGCCCTCCCTTGACCCCTCCTCCTTTCCCGTCTCTGTCTCATCTCTGCATTCCACCCCATCCTTTCCTCTGCCAGTGGTGCATCAAGAACCCCTGCAGACAGAAGCTGCTGAGCCAGCCCTGACAGCACTAGGGCTGTAACAGAAGAGAGGATGCAGGCCCCCAGGGAACACTTGCTACACCTGCACTGCTTTGTTCAGAGTTCCAGGAAGTAGAATGCCTTGGGATTTTGACAAGAGGACTGAAGGAATAAACACATCTCCTTATTTTTGACCCCCCAGGAGATGCCTAACTGTCCTTTTCTGGTATGTCAGGAATGGTTTCGTTTTGTCCAGGCCAAGCTGGGCTGCTCTCTGCCTGCTGGTGCAGGGCTCCAGAGGCATTTGCCTTGGATGGCCAAGGTGAGAACATAAACACGGCAAGGCAAACGCACTGCAAACGGGCTGGGACCTCTTCCAGGGAGGAAGGCTTGTTCAGGGCTTGGCCAAGCTCCCAAGCATCATGTACAGCAACCCTGAGTTCCAACTTCAACAGCTTGGGGTGGGTCCTCGAATGACCTTCCATTTCTTGTCTGCCCATCTGAGAGGACTGTTCCTTTCCAAACAACATTCCTCCGATAAAATCGGTTACACACTGGAAACGTCAAGGAGCCAGGAACATTCTCCAGCGCAATGGGACTCTGATAAAGTGGTCTGATTTTGCCAGGCCTTCTAGCATGAAAAATCCTCCCCAGAGCAGGCGGAGAAATTCCTGGGATGCCAGGACACAGGGCAGAGTGGCCTGGGCCCTAAGGAAAGAGCAGAAAACCCAGAATGACATTCCTGCCATGGGTAGAGAGGCCTGCGTTTGCAGGCATCATCTCATTCACCAGTCAACACATAGTTGACAAGGACTCTCCAAGTGTCAGGCCCTGATCCGAAGTCACTGGGAAGGTGGTATCTTCGTGTGACAGCTCAGCATTCCTGTCTTTCAAAGAGCAGCAATAATTTGGTCCCCACACACAGCCCAGGGTAGCAATCAGGAGCAAGTCTGTGGCTTCACCTGCATGGGTCTCCTCCGTGCGCGCTCTTCTTCAAGTATCACTTTGCATCACTGAGTGCCTCCCGGTTCACCAATTTCTCTGTGTCTCCGTCAGACTCTCTTTTCCGCCCTTTCCTTTAATCAAATTCTTCTTTTCTTCTCCTTTTTTCCATTTCTTTCCTCTAACAAACTGTTACACAGAACTAAATACATTTTAAAAAGTATTTGTGGAATAAGCCTTTACATTCTCTGGGTTTTATTCTTAAAATTGGTTGAAGAACATGTGTCCTCTGTGTCACCTGCATTTCTTACAGGACCATGAGTCACTATTCACAACTGCTTATTAAAATGCGACGTACATAGAAGACGTGTAGGGTTCTGCAAGTGCACACGTAGTGGCTGTGAGTGTGCCACCCCGAGCTCACTACCAGAGCGTAAGCAGGGGAGCACTCGCGTGGAGAGATGTCACGTTCTCCTCTGCCCGTCCTCCCACACCGCCACCACCATCCTGAATTCTTCCAGCACCGATTAGTAGTTTTTGATAAAATACAAAATACCTGTTTTTTAAATTTGCTAGCAGTGGAGTGCTGTAGGATGCACCCTTTGTGCCTGGCTTTTATTGCTCAGCATATGACGGCAGATTCACTCCCATGCGGCTATCAACCCTTCATTCTCCTTGCTTCACAGCACCCAAGCTGGGGGCCAACCCACAATTTATTTTCCCTTCTATGGTTAATGGGCATTTGAGTGGCTTCCATGAGCAGCTATTACAAATAATGTTGCTATTAACATTTGCGTATGTGTTTTTTGATGGCACCTATTACTTTTATAATCAGGGGGGGAAAAAGAAAACTATTTGCATTTTAAAAGATGGAGGTAGACCAGTGCGATGTTTTTAGAAAAGGGCTCTGGAGTAGGAAGTAGAACGCATGAGAACACATGAGCCTTTGTTCTGGCCTCTCTATTCTCTATTTCTACAACTTTGAGCCAATCAATTAATCTCAGTTTTCTCATTTGCAAAAGATGGACAGTAATATCTGCCATTGGTAGGCATGCCTACCTCACAAACAAGACGGATGAAGGATATGAGGGGTTAAGTGTCATACAAAAATGAAACACATTAAGGAAAAAATAAATAATGGTTACATCTTGATTTACCTGTTTTTAAAATTTGAGAAAACAAAACTGAACCTGGGGCCTTAGACAAAAGATCTCCCCAATCGTGACCCACTGTAGGCAATATAAGATACATACGTATCTCAAAGATAAGAAATAACAAATAAAAGACAATAAATGTCTCAAAATGTCCTGTCTCCAAAAGTCTGCTTCACATGAGTGACTGAGAACAGGCGGCCTGTGACATCTCTTATCCCTTTCAAGTGGCCTTGTCTCTGAGTAGATGGGGCCCAGGTCTAGACAAGCTCCTCACTGACTGAGCTAGGAACCTGGGGGATGGACCCAGGACTCGCAAGACAAGGGGTGTGCCCACAGAGGACACACAGAAGGCCAGGACTGGATGTATCTTCAGATCCAGACCAGCGCGCTGTCCCATCCCCTGTATTGTTCCCTCATAAGGAGAGACTCAGACAACAGTACAGGACTGGAAACAGGGCTGCGTGGCTGCTGACCAGCAGAGCGTGCATATCTGAGGCTCCAAGCTCTCGGCCAGCATGGGGTCATTTGTCAGCGGAGGGCACTGGGGCTGTCCACATGCTAGTGCGGATGCAGGCTAGGCATGGCCATCCCACCCTGTTCTTCCTCCCCGCCCAACCCAAACAAATCCTGTGCTGAGCCCCCACCCTGCAGGGAGCGCCCACAACACTAGCTGTCCTGTGCTTGCTGTCCAGGGATGCAGACCTTCACGGTCCCTGCCCTTGTCTGGTGGGGGGAAAGGGAACTATGGCCCGCATGAAAGAGAGGGGTCTGGGAAGGAGGCCACTGTGCAAGAGGGGTTCTGAGCGGAACTCCTGAGGAGATGGAGACGTGAATGAGAGCCTTAAAAGCCAGGCATTGCCCTAGAGTTTCTCAGCCCAGGTTGAATATGAGAATTGCTGAGGGAATTTTTACAAAATGCTGGTGCCTGGAACCCACCTATGTAATCAGAACCATTGGCCATAAGGTGGGGCATCAGTATTTTTTTAAAGTTTTCTAGGTGATTTTTGGAACTTCCCTAGTGTTCCAATGGCTAAGACTCCAAGCTCCCAAAGAAGAGGGCCTGGGTTCAACCCCTGGTCGGGGAACTAGATCCCACATGCTGCAACTAAGACCTAGCTCAACCAAATAAATAAAAAATAATAATTTTTTAAAATTTTAGAATCAACTAATGTGGCTCTAATTTATAGCCACAGTTGATAACCATTTCCTTATCCTTAGTGCAATAGGAATACTCAAGAGAAGAGGTGATGGTAAAACATTCCTGGCAGGAGGAGAAGGGGACGACCAAGGATGAGATGGCTGGATGGCATCACCAATTCAATGGACGTGAGTTTGGGTGAACTCCGGGAGTTGGTGATGGACAGGGAGCCCTGGCGTGCTGTGATTCATGGGGTCACAAAGAGTCGGACACAACTGAGCGACTGAACTGAACTGAAAGAAGAGGTGATGCTGTGTCCTCAGTCCATAAGAAAATATGATGAATGATTATGAGTCTCGGAACATTTTGGTTGAACCATCCAAGAGCAGTCTATTCCAAATCCCGTTTCCTCTCCTCCTGGCCAGCTCAGAAGTCTGCACCCTTTTCCTGCTTCTTCATCCTAGAGCACTCCTGCAAACCAAGCTGCAGGCTACTGAGGGGGCAAGTGCTATCATCTGGCTTCAGTTTCTGAATCAAAAAGAGTGGCTTGTACACATTCATTAAATACTTGCTGAGTGAGTGACTGAATGAATCCATGATGAGATGGATGGGTTGACAGGGCACATAATAAATACTTAAAGCCATGATTGGGATGATTTATAACTAAAGAGACCTCTACTACTGAAGGTCTCTCAATCTGGTTGAGCAAAAAAAAGAGCTACACAGATCATGAATAAAAGATGCACAGAACCAAAACTACAGTCGCTCACTACACACATACACACACACACATAATTTTCCTAAATAAACTGTGCTGTTCCTTCAAATCAGCATCTTGAAAGGCCTTATAAAATTATTCCAGTGATGCTGTCAATCTTCAAAGTGTGTTGTAGTGGGATCTCACCTTTAGACTTGAGGGCTGTTTCTTGCAGCAGCAAGCCCATCCTGACCCATACAGACACACAGAGTTACATAGAGTTGCCCACTTGCCAAGCAGTTAAGTCAAAAAAACTGACACTGCCATTGTGTCTGTCCTTGTGACTTTCAGCTTGGGATTCATATTTGAACCTTAGCCTCTTACCACATATGGTGTATGTCACATTGCACAGATCAGCATTCATCGAGCCCTCTTGCTGGCTGCAGGGGGATGATTGCTAATCCTTTGAAACGCCACTCACCCTCAGGGCTGCCCAGAGTGAATCTGATAGAGACCACATGGCCCATATTTCAACCCCATCTTCATATGTGGTGAGTCCAGCTTCTTTTTACAGAGAGGCATCTCTAACTGACACAAACAATCAGGAAAGTGCACAGGCATGCACACACACACATACACACACGTGTGTGTGTTTTCAAAGAAACACAATTTACCTGCTTTTTCCCCCCTTTTTTCTTTCTTGGAATAAAACTTGGAGAAAAAAAGAAACAATTTTTAAAAAAAGAGAAAACCCCAAGCTCTCCATTGTCTTAAGAGACTGCCATTAGAGAAGTGCTCTGCCTCTTTTAGAAGGACGCTGTGGCCACCTCATGTCAATAAACGGTGATGAGCAGTCAACTATTCTTCTGCCGTCCATTCACCCCGGCCCAGCAGCCCAGGGAACAGGTAAGGGTGCCAGCCCTGATGCTGTGAGATGGGCTGCATGCCCAGGAGCAGAGCCAACTGGGGACCCCATGATGCTGGTGGGCCTTTCCTGCCATCTGCTTCACCCTTTACTTGAATGTGACCTTCCTTTCACCACCTAAGAAGAATGCCTTGTCAAGAGTCAAGGACTTACACCTCTACTTGTGTCAAACCGACAAACTGACATCTATCTCTGCTTGTGAGCCCCCTCATAGCAGCCCAGGCACACCTCCCAGATGCAGAGATGCTGAACAGTGTGTGGTAAATACAGACTTCTGCATTTTTGTCTGCAGAGAAGTGCAAACAGTATGGGCTAACCAAGCCCATGCCACCACTGCTTCTGATCTTCTCTTCCTGGGCATCCACGTGGATATGTACAGGATAAGATATAGCAAGAAAAGGATTATTTGCTCTAGAAGGCTTCCCTGGTAGTTCAGACGGTAAAGAATCTGCCTGCAATGCGGGAGAACTGAGTTCGATCCTTGGGTTGGGGAGATCCCTGGAGAAGGGAATGGCTACCCACTCCAGTAGTCTTGCCTGGAGAATTCCATGGACAGAGGAGCCTGGCAGGCTGCAGTCCATGAGGTTGCAAAGAGTTGGACATAAATGAGTGAATTCCACTTTACCTCAACCCTTGATTAACTTGAGAGTGGGATAGATATTTTGATGTGTAAGAAAATTTCCCAAGGAAGGGAAGAAAGGCTGAGAGCAGTGGTATAGGGTCATGGCCAGATGAGTCTGATTAGCTGAGGGGGGTGAGGGGGAGGCAGAACTGAAATCAGCAAGTGGTGACTGCCAGCTCCCCACACCCTGACTGCACCTGCCACAGAGCCCCTGCTGGTGTCTGGAGAAGGGGCCTCACCTTGTCTGCCACTGACAAGATACAGTGGGGCCTCCTGAAGCAAGTGGACTCCACCCTGCTCTGAGATTCTGAGCTAGCAGATGCCAAGAACCACTGCAGCTCCTGTGGACTTGTTTTCTTTCAATAGTGCCCACAGTGAGTGACACAGAATCAGCAGCGCTGGTGGGAGACCACTTCTATGACACCTCCTCCACCGTGATTTCCTCCCCAAATACTCACAAAGTCACTTGGAAGAAGGCAGGAATTATAATTCCCACTTTACAGAGAAGGAAATCAAGGCATAGAGAGGTTAAGAAGCCTACCCAAGGTCACAGAACTAGTAAATGGTGGAGCCAGGATAAATAGAGATCTTCGCCCCAAATCCCATGAATTGACAACTATACCAAACTCCCTTTCAAAGGAATCCACTTAAAGGTCAAAGGATGGAAGAAGGGATGATCTACAGTCTCTTGTTTTCATCCTTCTGTGTTATTTGTCTTTGCTCACCTCATTCCCTTGGTTCATGAGCCTTTCCATATACTCTGACCAACCACTTCCTTCAAGAAGTTGCCTGGGTTTCTTCCTCACTTGGTGTCTCCTCAGCATTCGTGAATTCAACTTGCAGCCGTCATTTGCCCGGATGCCGGACACTTTGAGGTTACACTCCAGCCCTTTCCCTGTGCCCCTCCAGCCCCTTGGCTCTCCAGACTCCCAAAGAGGGTCAGGTCTTAATCCTCAGATCCTATGTAATAGTTACTTATACGGCCAAAGGCAAAAGCTTGAAAGCAAAAGGAGAAAGGCGTGGCAGATGGTTAAATAGCATTAGAAAGAAAAGAAAGTGAAGTTGCTCAGTTGTGTCCAACTCTTTACGACCCCATGGACTGTAGCCGGCCAGGCTCCTCTGTCCCTGGGATTTTCTAGGCAAGAATGGAGTGGGTTACCGTTTCCTTCTCCAGGGGATCTTCCCAACCCAGGGGTCGAACCCGGGTCTTTGCACTGCAGTCAGACTCTTTACCATCTAAACCACCAGGGAAGCCCTAGACAGCATTACTAACTCAATGGGCATGAGTATGAGCAAACTCCAGGAGGTAGTGAAGGACCGGGGAGCCTGACATGCTGCAGTCCATGGGGTCCCAAAGAGTCAGACATGGCTTAACAACTGGATCACAACAACAAATGGCCAAAGGAACTGTATCGGTTCAGTTCAGTTCAGTCACTCACTCGTGTCCGACTCTTTGTGACCCCATGAATCATAGCATGCCAGGCCTCCCTGTCCATCACCAACTCCCGGAGTTCACTCTGATTCACGTCCATCAGGTCAGTGATGCCATCCAGCCATCTCATCCTCTGTCGTCCCCTTCTCCTCCTGCCCCCAATCCCTCCCAGCATCAAAGTCTTTTCCAATGAGTCAACTCTTTGCATGAGGTGGCCAAAGTACTGGAGTTTCAGCTTCAGCATCATTCCTTCCAAAGAAATCCCAGAGCTGATCTCCTTCAGGATGGACTGGTTGGATCTCCTCGCAGTCCAAGGGACTCTCAAGAGTCTTCTTCAACACCACAGTTCAAAAGCATCAATTCTTTGGCACTCAGCCTTCTTCACAGTCCAACTCTCACATCCATACATGACCACAGGAGAAACCATAGCTTTGACTAGACGGACCTTAGTCGGCAAAGTAATGTGTCTGCTTTTGAATATGCTATCTAGGTTGGTCATAGCTTTTCTTCCAAGGAGTAAGCGTCTTTTAATTTCATGGGTGCGGTTACCATCTGCAGTGATTTTGGAGCCCCCAAAAATAAAGTCTGACACTGTTTCTACTGTTTCCCCATCTATTTCCCATGGAGTGATGGGACCAGATGCCATGATCTTAGTTTTCTGAATGTTGAGCTTTAAGCCAACTTTTTCACTCTCCTCTTTCACTTTCATAAAGAGGCTTTTTAGCTCCTCTTCACTTTCTGCCATAAGGGTGGTGTCATCTGCATATCTGAGGCTATTGATATTTCTCCCGGCAATCTTGATTCCAGCTTGTGTTTCTTCCAGCCCAGCATTTCTCATGATGTACTCTGCATATAAGTTAAATAAGCAGGATGACAATATACAGCCTTGATGTACTCCTTTTCCTATTTGGAACCAGTCTGTTGTTCCACGTCCAGTTCTAACTGTTGCTTCCTGACCTGCATATAGGTTTCTCAAGAGGCAGGTCAGATGGTCTGGTATTCCCATCTCTCTCAGAATTTTCCACAGTTTATTGTGATCCACACATTGTCTGGTATTCCCATCTCTCTCAGAATTTTCCACAGTTTATTGTGATCCACACAGTCAAAGGCTTTGGCATAGTCAATAAAGCAGAAATAGATGTTTTTCTGGAACTCTCTTGCTTTTTCGATGATCCAGCAGATGTTGGCCATTTGATCTCTGGTTCCTCTGCCTTTTCTAAAACCAGCTTGAACATCAGGATGTTCACGGTTCACATATTGTTAAAGCCTGGCTTGGAGAATTTTGAGCATTACTTTACTAGCATGTGAGATGAGTGCAATTGTGCGGTAGTTTGAACATTCTTTGGCATTGCCTTTCTTTGGGATTAGAATGAAAACTGACCTTTTCCAGTCCTGTGGCCACTGCTGACTCTTCCAAATTTGCTGGCATATTGAGTGCAGCACTTTCACAGCATCATCTTTCAGGATTTGAAATAGCTCAACTGGGATGCCATCACCTCTACTAGCTTTGTTCGTAGTGATGCTTTCTAAGGCCCACTTGACTTCACATTCCAGGATGTCTGGCTCTAGGTGAGTGATCACACCATTGTGATTATCCAGGTCATGAAGATCTTTTTTGTACAGTTCTTCTGTGTATTTTTGCCACCTGTTCTTAATATCTTCTGCTTCTGTTAGGTCCATACCATTTCTGTCCTTTATCGAGACCATCTTTGCATGAAATGTTCCCTTGGTATCTCTAATTTTCTTGAAGAGATCTCTAGTCTTTCCCATTCTGTTCCTCTATTTCTTTGATATAGACACAATTAAATTAATGATCTCGAGATGGAGAAGTAATGCTAGATTATCTGGGTGGGCCTATCTAATTAAACGGGCCCTTAAAAGCAGAGGAGGCAGGCAGGAGAGTTAGAGAAGATGTGATGGCAGAAGCAGAGGAGGAGGTAAATGGGCTTGCCGATTGCTGGCTTTGAAGCCTCTAGAAGCTGGAAAAAGTGAGGAAAGAAATTCTCCCCTGCATCCTGCAGAAGGAACCCAGCCCTGCTGATGTCTTGATTTTAGGCCCGTGGGACCCATTTCACACTTTTGACCTCTAGAACTGTAGGAGAGTACTTCTGTGCTGCAGTAAGCCACTGTTCATGGCGATTTGTTACAGCGGCAACAGGAAAGTAATACATCAGGACTGAGTGCTCTAATTATTTTGCTCCTATCTCCACTGGGCCCCCTCCACCTCCGCTACCCACACCCACGAGGCACTGGACAACTGGTCCTCGGCATGAAGGGAGGGGTGAGGGGCTCTGTGAACCTCCAGTGACCGGTCCTGCCCCTGCAAAGTTCAGGACTGGTTCCTCAGCCCCTCCTCCCACACGCTCTGATCTCAGAGGGGGCACCCCCCACTGGCCCTCTCTTCCCTCCTCCACAGGAGAGCAGAAACAGAAACCATGTCTGAAGCTGGGTGGCTCCAGAGCCTGGAGCACGCTCCCTGGATTCTCACAAGGATCTTCTGGAAAAGCCCGAGCAATGCTGAGGGCGGATTTTTATCATCACTCTCAGACTTCCCTCCTCATTCCTCAGCAAAGAGTGGTGCAAACCCCTTCCGGCCCTGGCCCTTGGCTGCCTTTTCAGGACTCCCCCTGCTGTGCACTGCCTCACCCCAACATTCTGGAAGCCCTCAATTACTCTTCAGTCCCGTGTGCCTTTGATCACGCTGACCTTTCTATGGAAAATGTCCTGCCCCTCCTCTCTGCCCATGAAGTGCTTGAATGAGGTCAGATATCTCCTCCTCCAGGGAGACCTCCCTGACTACTGTCAGAGTGGTTATGTGCTCCTCGGTCTACTCACAGATCCTGTGTCTGCCTCTATCACTGCTCTCACTGCTACTGGGATCCCTTTAGCTTTCCTCACTTTCCCTCTCCATGAGGAAGATGAAGCTACCCGCCAAGCTCCCACCAGCAGAAGCAACACGCTGCCCCTCGCCTCTCACCAGCCCATCAGTCAGTCTTAGCTCCTCCCCATGGGAGAGGGAACACCAGTCTGATTGGTCCAAGCTGGGGCCACAGTTCATGAGCAGGCAGGCCCTGGAGTTGAAAGGTAATAGATGATCACTTTATGACCTCTGTGCATGTGTTATTGGGAATGGGGCCAGCTGGTCACTCTCTGCCTTGATTCCAGCCCCTCATCCAAGGGTCTGGGAGAAGCAGATTCTTAGATTCAAGAGGAAGAAAGTTAGACATTACAGGTCTTGCTTCAGCCTTCTGGTATCAGCTACACCATATCAGCATGGTGTTTTCCATCCTTAATATACTCCCTTAATCAGAAACCTGGAGGGAAGGCAGGATGATGAAATCCTGAACCTCAGACCTCCACACTGACTTAGAATCGTTTGTCCATGATGCTCTCTATTGATTACGTAGGTCAGAGAAATTATTAGCATGATTCCCAGACACATCTGAGAAAATGACCCCTGTCCTGGTTCCCAGTCCTGAGTTCAAGAATCCTCTAGAACTGAGCAGTATTCACCTTGAAAGTTTGACAGTGGTGACTGAGGAGTTAGTTCGTTTCTGCCTAAATGGCCTGTGATCGTATTTTTACATTATAAAGCTCCGAGATTGGTTACTCAACTCAGGTGAGGTGGTCTCAGGCACGTGTACAATTGCTTCAGTCATGCATGGGTGGGTAGATGGGTAGACCAATGGGTGGGTCAGTGGGTGGGAGGATGGTTGAGTGAATGGAGGGATCCGTGGATGAATGAGTAGATGGTTAAATGGATGGGTGGAAGGATGGGTCATTAGAGGGATAAACTGAAAGAAAGTGTGGCCTGAAGGGAGGCATTTATGGCCCCAGAAGATCTAATACGATCCTCATTCATTCAGATGTTTTCCCCTACAACTTGGCACTCCTCGGTTAAGACCTTGAGTCTAGGAATCTGACCCTTTGCCTTTCTAAGAAAATGTTGCTAGTCTCACTGCCATATATCCTGACTGTGCTGGCATTTTTAGCATTCTTTATACAAGCAAACCCTCTCTAAATGATCCAGCGTCATCTGCCTCACCTCTCTGACACCTTGCACTCACTGCTGACCTCTGTCATACACAGACAGTACATGGTGCCTCTCATACGCCGCCTCAGATTCTCTCTGCCCCACCTGATTCTGGGGCTGCGGCTGGTCCCTCTTAGCCACCACTACAGCAAGAAGTCATGCCGGGCTCCAGTCAAGTTCATGTGCACAAACCCAACAGCACCTCATGCCCATGGGGTAGCCGCTTGCTGCAGAAACTCAGTAGGTACTCACACAAGTTGAAATCACAAGTGCAGGGGGCAGGGTTAATGCCCCTCCCAGCTACCCTTTGACTGTGGGGAACAGGAGCCAGTGGATGAATCCTCATCCTTTCCTCCCTCTGCAAGGTGGTCACGAGACAGGTGTTCCTTCGGCCTCTCAAGAGTCCTCAGAGACTAAGTGCTCCACTGCACATGATGCTAAAGGGCCACTAACCCAACGTCATGCCTTCTCACCTGGTCCACCCTCTTCTTTTCTCTCATTCCTTCCCTAGATGTACCCCCTACCCCCACCCCCGCCAATCAAGCAATAACACATAGACTTCTGCTTTCTGGGGAGTTCAGCCTAAGAATCCATCACTCCATTACTGCTTTACTGATTACTATTTAAATAATATAGTTTTGTTTAAACACAAGATATCTGGATCTAATTAGAGGTTCCAGTGTTGAGTGTCTGCCTCCCACACTAGACTGTGTGAGCGACTCCTTTCAGTATCCCCAACACCAAGCAGAACACTGGAATTCTCTAGCACACCCATCTCCTTTCACCCTTTTCCATAAAATCAATCATCTGGGAAAGTTCTCATCTTGGATACCTGAATCTTCTGCTGTGTATGGTTTCCAAACCCAGGACCATCTCTATCAGAGGGGATATTCTTCTAGCTTATTATGCAGAATTCAAAAAAGCCAAGGGCAGTATCACGAAAGCCTTCTGTGACTGGCTGAAAAACAGTGCCCCCAAAGTGGGCGCCCCCATCCCCACCCCTGTTACTGTGACTGTGTCCTCATTTGCCAAGGCCTTTGCAGGTGTGATGAAGTTAAGGCTCTTGAGATGAGGAGATCAACCCACTAAATGCAATCGCATGTCTCCTTATAAGAGGGAGGCAGAAGCCCGAGTTGTGTGCACACAGGGGAAGGCAAAGTGGTCACATGGAAAGAGATTAGAAGATACTGGTCTTAAACATGGGAATGATGTGACCACGAGTCAAAGAAGGCAAGCATCCTCCAGAAGCTGGGTGGGCCCAGACCAGACTCTCCCTGAGAGCCTCTGGGGGGAGCACAGTCCTGCTGCCACCCTGATTTCAGCTCAGCAAAGCTGATTGGGACATCTGGACTCCAGAACTGGGAGAGAATACATTTCTGTTGATTTAAGCAACTCAGTTTGTGTAATTTGTTACAGCAGCCACAGGAATCTAGTGCAGCTTCATCTTTAAAAGGGCCGTGCTGCTGCTGCTAAGTCGCGTCAGTCGTGTCGACTCTGTGTGACCCCATAGACGGCAGCCCACCAGGCTCCCCCATCCCTGGGTTTCTCCAGGCAAGAACACTGGAGTGGGTTGCCATTTCCTTCTCCAAAAGGGCCCTCAGAGACACCAATTCAGCCCTTTATGAATACATTGTCTTTCATGCTTTCCCATATACCTATAGTTAACTCAGCATTTATTTTCTTTCCATTGTTTCTAATGATGTTTGGAAGTCTGGTATTTAACCCCAAAGGTGCAAAAACAGTAATTATAAACTAGATGTCACTGTGACGTTACCATAAACTAGACCTCCCTTTCTAGGGGAGAATGTTGAGACCTAACGGCCCGTCATCATGACATCCCTGCCCCCACTTGCTTTAAGCCTATTTCATCCAACTGGTCAGTGTTTCAAAAATGGGGTCCAAGGGTCACATGCGGTGAATCACCGGAGGCACTCATTAAAAATATAAAGTCCAGTACTCACCCCAAAGTCACCTCTAGGACTGAGCTGCAGAAATCTGCACTTTTAACCAAACCTCCCTGGTTTCTTAGCGCATTGACTTCGAGAAACTCTACTGCAGAAGAAGGGCTTCCCAGGTGGTGCTGATGATAAAGAACCTGCCAGCCAATGCAGGAGACATAAGAGATAAGGTTCGATCCCTGGGTTGGGGAGATCCTCTGGAGGATTGTATGGCAACCCACTCCAGTAATCTTGCCTGGAGAATCCCATGGACAGAGGAGCCTGGTGGGCTCCAGTCCATGGGGTTGCAAAGAGCTGGACACAACTGAAGTGACTTAGCACATATGCACGCACTACAGAAGGAAGAAGTCAGAATGACCAACAGTGCGTCCCTTCGTCACTCAGTGGCGACACCACCAATTCTGGGCCAGGACTGATTTCATGCAGGAACAGCCCCTGCCAGGGCCCCTCGACTGGATGCCTGTAATGAATGCCACACCAGAAAAAGTGAGTTGTGAAAGCGTTAGTCGCTCAGCCATGTCCGGCTCTTTGCGACCTCATGGACTGTAGCCCACCAAGCTCCTCTGGCCATGAAATTCTCCAGGCAAGAATGCTGGAATGGGTTGCCATTTCCTTCTCCAGGGGATCTTCCCAACCTAAGGATCAAACCCGGGTCTGCTGCATTGCAGGCAGATTCTTTACCATCTGAGCCACCAGGAATGCCACACTAAGGAACCAAAATAGTCCTGTCCCTCGTGTGTTCACGCTGCAAAACAGCTGCAGAGGTGTCTGGAGGGTGGGGCACCCCACATGCTTTTGAGAATGTGAGTCACCGTTAAGTAATTCTTGCCAATTTAACTTTTCAATTAAAAAGATCTTCACTAAACAATAATAGCTTACAAATGCATGTCCCCTTTGATCTTGCAGTTCCACTTCTGGGAGTTTATCCTACAGATATTCATTATGCTTGTACATATGAACACGATTATTCCCTGCAGAACTGACTGTAATAGCAAAAAACTGGAAACAATCCAAATGCCATCACTGTAGAACTGATGAAATAAATTATAGCACGTCCATACAATGAAAAATAATGAGGAAACTGCATGTGTATTGGTATGGAAATGTCTCCAAGATAGATTGTTAAGGGGAAAGGCAAGGTGCAGAGCAGATGTATAATCTGCTAACTTTTGTGGATGAAAAGGGAGCAGTGAAACTCCACACTCCTATTCGCTTCTCTGTTCATAACAAAACGCAGGTAGTGTACCTGAGAACAGTGGTTCTCTCTGATGCAGGAGATGGGAACTGAGCAGAGGAGAAACAAGAATGGGAGGGAGACTTTTCACTGTACATATGATTTCACTTGGGGGTTTGGAACCATGTAAACATATTATTTATTCAAGGAATAAACAATACGGCTTAAAATAATCATTTATTGTGGCCCTTAGAGCAAACAGCCTGGCCTGGTTCTCCACACCTGCAAGTCTTGGTGTCCATGTGGTGCTCTTCAGCCTGGACGCGTGTTGCAGGGCCCACAGCCACTGCAGTGGGTACCTGGTCAGACGTGGTGCTCCAGACCAGAATGCTCATTTCCATTGTCCAAAACGGCAGCGGGAGGATGGGTCTTTGAGTTTCTTACCAAGGAGAACCAGCTCCACAGAGGTTCTGGGATTTGGGTCCCCTGCACCCTGGATAGCTCCAAAAGGGGACGGTTCTGGGCTGCCTAGTACTGAGGACTCGGTACCTAGTACTGAGGCATCAGCTCTTCCCGGCTCACTAGGGAGGAGTGGTGGTAGCGATCCCGAGTGGCGAAGTCTGCGTTCTCCTGGGTGAGCTGAGTCATCTCCATGTCAACCCTAGTCAGGGATGGTGCCAAAATGATCTGCTCTTGGGGGGATCGCAAGCTCCTTTGGTGAGAGAAACACGGAAGGCAGTCAGAAGGAAAGACCACAGTACTAACCACTGGCAGTCAGTCTTCGCTAGGAGAGAGAAATGCCTTGCAAAAACACCATTGTGCCTATTACTTAATATGTATTAAACAACAGAACTGTTGAAAGCTCTATGAACAATGCTTCATGAATCCAAAATATTAGAAATAAGTATCAAATAAAGCATGATATTTACCTTCCTTAACAGAAATGTATAAAACTATAAAAATAATCTTCCAAATGCTGTGGTGTTGGGGCTCTATAGCTCTACTTTGCCTTTTTGTCAAATGAAATAATGGAATGGAGAGGCTGGAGAGTGGAAGCGATAAAAAGAAAAACCTTCTCTTTAGTTCACCGGAAAGAAAGATGCATGAGGAACAGCCCAGGTTTACAGAGTAAGCAGTTATGCAGTAAAGCGTAAAAGCTCTGGCACCAAGCCGGCCTGCAGGCAAAAAGTGAGCTCCAGTGTCACAGAAAGGTCCACGTAGAGTTGGAGTTGGAAGAAACTGGTAGAGAAAAACGTTAGGGATACGTGAGGGAAGTGCTGGCAGCAGAGAGACGAGCCTGGCAGACAGGATATCCAAAGAAGACAGGCACAACTCTGTCACCAGTTAGCCTGGCTGCTGCTGCTAAGTCACTTCAGTCGTGTCCAACTCTGTGCGACGCCATAGATGGCAGCCTACCAAGCTCCCCCGTCCCTGGGATTCTCCAGGCAAGAACACTGGAGTGGGTTGCCATTTCCTTCCCCAATGCATGAGAGGGAAAAGTTGGCCTGGCAGCCTCAGGCAAACCTCTTCACCTCCTTCCGCTTCTGTTTCCTTACCTTCCCAACCCCCTTCTGGTTGCTGCAGTATGTTAGGTCCTGAAATCACCTTAGGCATAGATTTCCTCTTAAATCTTTACTTTGTGGGTAGTTATGTTGGATTGTTTAAATAAGGAATATATTCGATAGTTGTTTTTTAAAAAAATGGTAGAAACCTTGTTATAAATCTGTGGGACTTAAGCAGAAAGCTTCAACTAGAAAAACATGCTGTTATAGGAGTTCAGATCACACGACTAAGGCTTTGCAGCCACTTGATGAGAACATATCTAAATTAGAGGGGTTGGGCTTTCTGAGAAATGAACTAGCTTCTGTAAAGGTTGAATGTGCAAGAAGTAAGGTTAGGAAGTGACAGAAATGCCATACCACTCAACATGTGTTTAAGGTCAAACCATAATATTTTTCTGAGTTCAGGGAAATAATACACTTCACTTTCTAGTCTAGGACAGCCTAAGAGTTCTCACCTGGGCAGTTGGTGAGACTTCAGGAAAGACAGCTTCTCTAAGGTCAGGCTTAATTTTACATAATTCTGGGAATTGTAGGTGTAACAGAGGAAGTAATATACCCAAACTTCTTTGCCCAAAACACCCTACAGTATTATTCTTCTTTGGTTTTGAAGAGCATCTGGGGTGACAGTTGTGAAAAAAAATTCAAAATTACAAAAAAGAAAACACAGCAACCAATTCCTACTTTTAAATCGTTGTGATTTCTAGGTCCTTTCCCCTGAACAGTCACCACAAGATATCGCTCAGTAGCCATGATGAGGCCAGTAAGCTTGATGCTGACTCTTAGCTGAGGCCTCTACCACCCACTCGACAAGTCCACGGAGACATGAATGGTGTGAACTAGGTTCTCTTCCAAACAAAGCACTGTCATTTTCTAAGAATAATCTCCTCCTAACACATTGTTCACGGAGGAGCCTGGTAGGCTGCAGTCCATGGGGTCGCTAAGGGTCGACACGACTGAGCGACTTCACTTTCGCTTTTCACTTTCATGCATTGGAGAAGGCAATGGCACCCCACTCCAGTATTCTTGCCTGGAGAATCCCAGAGACAGAGGAGCCTAGTGGGCTGCTGTCTATGGGGTTGCACAGAGTAGGACACGACTGAAGCGACTTAGCAGCAGCAGCAGCAGCAGCAGCAGCAGCAACAACACATTCTTCTTTCTATATAGCACAGCAGTGACCTCTGAGGTGAAATCCCAGAAATCCAAAGATCAAAAAAGAATGCTGACCTCCCAGAGTCATTTGTCGGCTTTCAAACCTACAATACCTAAAAATATTCATATAAATTGGATAAGGCCAAATACACTCAGCCACACACCAGTTGCAGCTCCAAAATCTGAAGGCAGCTTCCACACAGAATCTATTTCCACTTAACCTCTACTTGCCCTCAGGACTAGGGTCAGTGCAGGTGTACTGTGACCTGGGTCACCAAGCTGGTGCCTCAGCCTGAAAAGAGGCAGAGTGGCCCACCCCTCCTACAGCTTCACACAGGACCTTCAGTTCAGCTTCCAAGCAGATGGCAGGGAATTGCCCCTCTCCACACCACTCTCCCTGCCAGCCCCCTCCCTGGTGGTTTCCATGACCCCTGCTCCTGTCATCATCATTTCTCTAGCATCCAGAGTTTAGCATCCTGGTTTAGCATCCTGGTTTAGCATCCAGGTCATTCTCGGGCTGACTGGAACAGACTGGCAGTGCTTATATTGCCTTAAAACAGATTCTTGGGCACTTCCCTGGTAGTCCAGTGGTTGAGAATCTGCCTGCTGATGCAGGGAACACAGGCTTAATTTCCAATCCAGGGAGGTTCCACACGCTGTGTGCGCCACAACTACTACGCCTGTAGTCTAGAGCCCAGGAACCGTAACCACTGAATGCCCGTGCTGCAACCACTGAAGCCGGCACATCTGGAGGCCATGCTCAGCGACAAGAGAAGCTGCCGCAATGAGAAGCCTGCACGCCGCAGCTAGAGAGCAACCTCCGCTTGCCAGAAGCAGAGAAAGCCACATGCAGCAACAAAGACCCAGTACTGCCGAAAACAATACAAATAAATAAAAATTCCCAGAGTTGTGAGGCCTCCAAAGGTGAGCAAGCATCGGCACTGGAAGCGTAGAGGAGGAGGAAAGAAACTGGGGCACTCATGAAATCCTCCCTTCCCTGAAAGGCTTTCTGCTGTTTCTCAGGAATGTTTGCTCTTCCCTCTCCTTGGGTATTGAACACTGAAGTCCCACAGAAATCCTCGGTTTCTATACTTGGTCTCTGCACTTTCACCAGTACAGTCATGTCAACTACCTCTGATTTGAGATGGAAGAATGGAAGTTCTGGGCCTTGAGTTTGTGTGTGAGTCAGTACTGATGCTAATGTGCCTTAGATTGTGAACTCACTAAAAGTAACTCTCTTGACTTAGATCTCTCACCAACCAGATTCTAAAGAGAGCCTCTGTTCTTGATTTCTGAGGATAAGAAGAGAAGAGGGGGCCAGAGGAAGCTTCTGATGAGCTGAGGCAGAGGGGCTGGGTGGTGGAGGGCAGTGAGGAGCAGTCTGAGTTTCCTTGAGGTTCTCAAGTGTCAGGTATTCACACCACAATTCACCCAAGCCCATGAAGCACCTTTAGCACCTGCCAAGCCATGCATCTGCCCTTATCCTGGCCCCAGGTTGGCACAGACCTGTAGGAGGGGATCAGAAGGGATCTCATCCATCTTAAAACGCTGAAGTTGGAGGCTAAACCTGCAAGGAAGACATAGACATAAAACTTTATGAAGACTCTATGTAAGCATCTACAATCCCAGGTTTTAATGGGGTAAATACATCCCCTGATACACACAAAGATGCGCACAATTTTCCCTTATTTTTCAGTCTAATCAAACTACTTTCATTATAATACTCTCTGACAGTAACCAGCTTAGGACTTCATACTTATAAGTAGTTTCCAAAAATTTATTTCTAAACTCCAAAATCCCAAGAAAGAAAACGAATGTGTTAGAGAGAAAGAAGCAGATGGCTTGCTAATTTCAGTTTTAGGAATTATTAATTTTTTAAAATTTTGATAATTTTATTTTTAGATTCAAACTGATATGTGTTAAATATATGCTATAAAATCCACCACTAGACCATACTCTCCATGAGGACAAGAAGCACATCTTTTTCACCCGTAAGACTCACAGTACAACAGTCACAGCATCTGGCCCTTAGGAGGTTTTCTACAGGTGCTGCTGCTGCTGCTGCTGCTAAGTCACTTCAGTTGTGTCTGACTCTGTGTGACCCCATAGACGGCCTCCTACCAGGCTCCTCTGTCCCTGGGATTCTCCAGGCAAGAACACTGGAGTGGGTTGCCATTTCCTTCTCCAATGCATGAAAGTGAAAAGTGAAAGTGAAGTCACTCATTCGTGTCTGACTCTTAGCAACCTCATGGACTGCAGCCTACCAGGCTCCTCCGTCCATGGAATTTTCCAAGCATGCTAAGTGGCTCAAATAGCTCCACATGTAGAAATGTTAGAGCTGAGGTTTGAGATGAGATTGTTGTTGATACTGACCAAATAGCCTGCCATCAGATACACTGTTTAGAATAGGGTTTATCAAATTTTTTTTAAAGTTTTTTTTTAATCCATTTCTCCTTTTGTGTGATCACACAAAATGAATTATATATAACTTTAGGAAATCAAATGAAATGTAATTTTATAAAATACTTTTCCAAATTACACATTTACAAATATTCACTCCACCAGATATATTATTCAGCCATAAAAAAGAACAAAATAATGCCATTTGCAGCAACATGGATAGACCTAGAGAGTGTCCTACTCAATGAAGTAAGTCAGACAGAGAAGGAGAAATATCATATGACATCCCTTAAGTGTGGGATCTAAAAAGAAATGATACAAATGAACTTACTTACAAAACAGAAACAGACTCACTGACTTCAGGAATGCGCTTATGGTTGCGGTGGGAAGGATGGGAGGAAGGGATAGTTTGAGAGTCTGGGATGGGCATGTACGTACTACTATATTTAAAACAGATACCCAACAAGGACCTACTGTATAGCATAGGGAACTCTGTTCTGCAGCAGCCTGGAAAGGAGGGGTTTTGTTGGGGGGGTGTTGGATACATGTATATATTTGGCTGAGTGCCTCTGCTGTTCACCTGAAACTATCACAACATTGTTAAATGGCTATACCCCAATACAAAACAAAAAGTTTTTTTAAAAAAAGACTCTTAGGCAAAGCTTATAAATGCTTAAAAATGTGCCTATAACAGTAAAAATGAAAATATTACATGAGTAAATGAGAAATGACAGAGGATGGGATGGTTGGATGGCATCACTGACTCAATGGACATGAGTTTGGGTAAACTCTGGGAGTTGGTGATGGACAGGGAGACCTGGTGTGCTGTGGTCCACTGGGTCGCAAAGAGTCGGACACGACTGAGCGACCGAACTGAAATGAGATAATGTAAAATTCTTAGCACAATAACTGGTAGTACATATTTTTAAAATCTCACAAAATGAATTATATATAACTTTAGGAAACCAAATGAAATATAATTTTATAAAATGCTTTTCCAAATTACACATATTCACTCCACCAGATATATATGTATATGGTTGATAATTTATTAGATCATGTTCAATATACGATTAGGAAGTAAGCATTATTTTAAGAGGTTATGTTAGAGTCTTGGCTAACATCAACAGTATGCAGCTGATAAGACATATTTATTGAATCTCCTTTAGGGTTCTTATGGTTAGAGAGAGGACAAATTTTAAATTTGCATTAATAATCTGCAATTGCAAAGAGAAAGTCCCTAATATATTTTGACATTGTCAGAAGGAAGAAAATAAACATTATATTAATTGGTCTTACTTATTTATGACCATTTTTATTCTAAATTATCTATTATCTATTCTAAATTATCTATTTTAGATGTAGATTTGCCTGAAATTTGATTTCAGATTTTCCTGTTAACAAATTTCTGCAAAATATTTAAATTTCTTGGATTTAACTAACTTCTAAGAAATTCAGGAGCAATCACTGATGTAATCACGATGTTAATTAAAATATATCTATCCATTAAATTGGGCTTCCCAAGTGGCGCTAGTGGTAAAGAACCCGCCTGCCACTGCTGGAGATTTAAGGGGCCACGGTTCAATCCCTGAGTTAGGAAGACCCCCTGGAGAAGAAAATGTCAACCCACTCCAGTATTCTTGCCTGGAGGATCCCACGGACAGGGAAGCCTGGTGGGCTACAGTCCATGGGGTTACAAACAACTGGACATGACTGAAGCAGCTTAGCATGTAATGCATGCATCTGTTAAATTAGCTGATATAAAGACATTTAGCATGACTTTTCAAAAACATTATTTTTAATGTACACATGATTCAAGTGTTTGAAGTGCATTTCTTTCAAAAATATATGTCAAACTACTCTAATTTGAAAGAATTTCTTTTTCAGTTGGCCTGGATTGTTACGGTCCATCTGATTTAGTTAGGCCTTAAAACTACATTATTTATTTTAAAAATTGAGACCCTAGAATTTTGATGAAAAAGTCTCTAGAATGTATCTTCCACACAGCTTTATTACTGAGGAATAAATACACAATAAACAAAGTATTGAGAATATTTTTTTCCTTTCTTTATTCTTCTTGCTCTGGCACTTGGGGGTCTTGACTCCTAGAAAGAACAAACAACTCCCCAATGAGCACACTTTTGCTATATGGTGGTAGTTTAGTTGCTAAGTCATATCTGACTCTTGCAACCCCATGGACTGTAGCCCGCCCAGCCTCCTCTGTCCACTCGATTTCCCAGGCAAGAGAACTAGAGTGGGTTGCCATTCCCTTCTCCAGGGGATCTTCCCCACCCAGGGATTGAACCCACATCTCCTGCACTGGCAGGAGGTTTCTTTACCACTGAGCCTCATTACTTTGCCAACAAAGGTCCATCTGGTCAAGGCTATAGTTTTTCCAGTAGTCATGTATGGATATGAGAGTTGGTCTGTAAAGAAAGCTGAGCACCAAAGAATTAATGCTTTTGAACTGTGGTGTTGGAGAAGACTCTTGAGAGTCCCTTGGACTGCAAGGAGATCCAACCAGTCCATCCTAAAGGAGATCAGTCCTGGGTGCTCATTGGAAGGACTGATGTTGAAGCTGAAACTCCAATAGTTTGGCCACCTGATTTGAAGAGCTGACTCATTTGAAAAGACCCTGATGCTGGGAAAGATTGAGGGCAGGAGGAGAAGGGGATGACAGAGGATGAGATGGTTGGATGGCATTACCGACTCAATGGACATGAGTTTGGGTGGACTCCGGGAGTTGGTGGTGGACGGGGAGGTCTGTCCATGGGGTCGCAAAGAGTCAGACTCGACTGAGTGACTGAACTGAACTGAGCCACCAGGGAAGCCCCACCTTTGATACCCAAACCAATTAATCCAAAACCCACGCTCCCAACCACTTCTTTTATCAAGCTCTTATACATCAAGCCAATATCCCCCTGCCTTAACTCGTCCCAGGGCCAAATACTAGACAACTGGAGATGACCCCTACAGCCCAGAGCCCCTGCAATTATTCAAACTATCCAATCCTAAACTTATTCAACTACGTACCTGCCTTGCCCATTCTTTCTAGCTAAAACTCCCCTAAGAGCACACTTTTGATATCTGGTGGTCATAAGAGGCCATGCTCTCCCCTTGACCTCTTTTGCCTCATGGCCAACTCTAGTCCTTCCCCTGTGGCCCTACGTGGCCCTTCTGTTCCTAGGGATCTGCGAGTATAAACTTGTTTCTTCATTTCTGTATCTGTGTCTTATCCTAGGTACATTTTTAGAACAAACTATGTGTATTTAAGAATAAGATTGATTCTTTGTAGCCAGAGATGGAGAAGCTCTATACAGTCAGCAAAAACATGACCAGGAACTGACTGTGGCTGAGATATGAACTCCTTATTGCAAGATTCAGACTTAAATTGAAGGAAGTAAGGAAAACCACTAGGCCATTCAGGTGTGACCTAAATAAAATCCCTTATGATTCTACTGTGGAAGTGACAAATAGATTCAGGGGATTAGATCTTATAGAAAGGGTGCCTGAAAAACTATGGACGGAAGTGCATAACACTGTGCAGGAGACAGTGGCCAAAACCATCCCCAAGGAAAGGAAATCCAAAAAGGCAGAATGGCTGTCTGAGAAGGCCTTACAAATATCTGAGAAAAGAGAGAAGCAAAAGGCAAAGGAGGAAAGGAAAGATACACCCATCTGAATACAGAGGTCTAAAGAAAACCAAGGAGAGATAAAAAAAAAAGTCTTCCTAAGTGAACAATGCAAAGAAATAGAGGAAAACAATAGAACGGAAAGACTAGAGATCTCTTCAAGAAAATTAGAGATACCAAGGGAACATTTCATGCAAAGATGGGCACAATAAGGAACAGAAACAGTATGGACCTAACAGAGGTAAAAGATAATAAGAAGCAGTGATAAGAATACATAGAAGAACTACACAAAAAAAGGTCTTACTGACCCAGATAACCATGATGGTGTAATCACTCACCTAGAACCAGACATCTTGGAGTGTGAAGTCAAGTGGGCCTCAGGAAGCACTATGAACAAAGCTAATGGAGGTGATGGAATTCCAGCTGAGCTATTTCAAATCCTAAAAGATGATGCTGTTAAAGTATTGCACTCAATATGCCAGCAAATTTGGAAAACTCAGCAGTGGCCATAGGACTGGAAAAGATTAGTTTTCATTCCAATCCCAAAGAAGGGCAACGCTAAAGAATGTTCAAACTACCACACAATTGTACTCATTTTACATGCTAGTAAGATTATTCTCAAAGCCCTTCAAGCTAGGCTTCAAAAGTACAAAAGCCAAGAACTTCCAGATGTACAAGCTGGATTTAGAAAAGGCAGAGAAACCAGAGATCAAATCGCCAACATCTGTTGGATCATAGAAAAACCAAGAAAATTCCAGAGAAATATCTACTTCTGCTTCATTGACTACACTAAAGCCTTTGATTGTGTGGATCACAGCAAACTGTGGAAAATTCTGAAAGAAATGTGAATATAGACCACCTTATCTGCCTCCTGAGAAACCGGAATGCAGGTCAAGAAGCAACAGTTAGAACCGGACATGGAAGAATGGACTGGTTCAAAACTGAAAAAGGAGTGCGTCAAGGCTGTATAATGTCACCTTGCTTATTTAACTTATGATGCAGAGTACATCATGCAAAATACCAGGCTGGATAAAGCACAAGCTGGAATCAAGATTGCCAGGAGAAACATCAATAAACTCAGATATGTAGATGATACCACCCTAATAGCAGAAAGCCAAGAGGAGCTAAAGACCCTCTTGATGAAGGTGGAAAAGAGTGAAAAAGTGAGAATGGAAAAGTTGGCTTAAAACTCAACATTCAAACAAGAAAGATCATGGCATCTGGTCCCATCACTTCATGGGAAACAGATGGGGAAACAATGGAAACAGTGACAGACTTTATTTTCTTGGGCTCCAAAATCACTATGGAGTGACTGCAGCCATGAAATTAAAAGATGCTTGCTCCTTGGAAGAAGAGCTATGACAAACCTAGACAGTGTATTAAAAAGCAGAGACATTATTCTGTCAACAAAGGTCCATATGGTCAAAACTATGGTTTTTCCAGTAGTCATGTACAGACGTGAGAGCCAGACTGTAAGTGCCTAAGAATTGATGCCTTAGAATTGTGGTGCTGGAGAAGACTCTTGAGAATCCCTTGGACAGCAAGGAGATCAAATCAGTCAATCCTAAAGGAAATCAACCCTGAGTATTCATTGGAAGGATTGATACTGAAGCAGAAGCTCCAACACTTTGGACACCTAAGGCAAAGAACTGACTCATTGGAAAAGACTCTGATGCTGGGAAAGATTAAAGGCAGGAGGATAAGGGGACAAAAGAGGATGAGATGGTTGGATGGCATCACCAACTCAGTGGATGTGAGTTTGTGCAAACTTCAGGAAATAATGAAGGACAGGGAAGCTGGGCGTGCTGTAGTCGATGCAGACGCAGTCGGACACAACTGAGTGACTGAACAACAACAACAATATGCATTTACAGTGCACCATTTGGTGTTAATACATGTATATATTGTGAAATCACCACTAAAAGCAGGAGCCTGAACATATCTATCACCTCCAAGTCCCCTCAAGCCACCTCATAAGACCTCCCTCCCACATAGCCACACCTCCACCCCGTCCAAAGGCACCTCTGATGATGCTGCCATTATAGATTAGTTTGCATTTTTTTAAAATTATTCTTAAGTGGGAAACAGTGGTTACTGATTTGAGACATTTTTCTTTTCTAATATAAGCATTTGATGCAGTAAACTTCCCTCTGAGCACTGAATTAGCTGCAGCCCACAATTTTGATGTTATATTTTCATTTTCATTCAGTTAAAAATACTTTAAAAATTTACTTATTTCTTCTTTGAGCCATGAGTTAATTAGTTTCTTTAGTATATTTAGTGCTCTTTAGTATTCTTAGTCATTTAGTGTTATTCAGTGTTCTTTAGTTTCTAAATATCTGGGGATTTTCCAGACATCTTTCTGGTATTTATTTCTAATTCACTTCCTCTTTGTTCTTGAATTGACTTAAATACCTTTACATTTACTGAGACTTTAAAAAATGTCCTAAAATACAGTTTATTCTGGTAAATGTTTCATTCTTTTCACTTGAAAAGAATATATATTCTGCTGTTGTTATATAGAGTATTCTACACTATCAATTTGGCCACATTTGTTGATAGTTAGTCAAGTCTTCTAAAGCCCTACTGTTTTTTTTCCTACTTGTTTTATCAATTATTGAGATAGAGGTGCTGAAATCTGAATATAATTGAGAACTTTTCTACTTATTATTGCAGATCTATCAGGATTTGTTTTCTGTATTTCAAAGCTCTGTTTTAAGTGCATCAATAATAAGATCTATTATGTCCTCTTGGTTAATTTTCCCTTTGTCTTTATGAAATGACCCCCTTTATCCCTGGTAATATTCTTTTCTCTGAAATCTACTTTGTCTTATGTTAATATAGTCACTCCAGCTTGTCTGATTTTTCACGATATAGCTTGTCCCATTCTTTTACTTGTAACTTATTTGTTTCTCTCCGTTGAAAGTAGGTTTTTTGTAGACAGTAACAACTGGATCATGCTTTTCATTCAATCTGATCATCTCAATTCAAACTGAGAACTGACAAATTCAGTCTGACAATGGTTTAGACCATTTAATCGGGAGTGTTTAGACCATTTAAAATTAGTGTGGCTATTGATATGGCTGCTGCTGCTGCTAAGTCGCTTCAGTCGTGTCCGACTCTGTGCGACCCCATAGACGGCAGCCCACCAGGCTCTGCCGTCCCTGGGATTCTCCAGGCAAGAATGCTGGAGTGGGTTGCCATTTCCCTCTCCAGTGCATGAAAGTGAAAAGTGAAAGCGAAGTCGCTCAGTCATGTCCAACTCTTCACAACTCCATGGACTGCAGCCTACCAGGCTGCTCCGTCCATGGGATTTTCCAGGCAAGAGTACTCGATATGGCTAGGTTTATATAAACCACCTTGCTATTTGTTTTGGGTCTATTATCTTTTTCTCTTCTTTCTGATTTGAGTGTTTTAAATTCAATTTTATCTTCTTTATTGGCTGACTAGCTGTAACTCTTTGTCGTGTTATAGGCATAACTCATTTTATTGTGCTACATTTTACTGTGCTGCTGAGTCCTGCCTCTTTTGCATGTTGAAGCTTTGTGGCAACCATGCATCGAGCAAGTCTACCAGGGCCATTTCCCCCACAGTACTGGCTCACTTTCTGAGTCACATTATGGGAATTGTTATAATATTTCAAACCTTTTCACTATGATTAATATTATATTTCTTATGGTGATTTGTGATCAGTGATCTTTGATGTTACTACTATGACTTGAAGGCTTAGATGATGGTTAGCATTTTTTAGCAAGAAAGTATTTTAATATTAAGATATGTACAATGTTTTTCAGACATAATGCTATTATACACCTAACAGACTGCTGTATAGTATAAATATGACTTCTATATGCACTAGGGAACAAAAAAAAGTGTGTGACTTGCATTATTGTGATATTCATTTTAGTGCAGTGATCTATAAGTGAACTCACAATATTTTTAAGGTATACTTGTCTTTTAGTAGTTGCTTAGGGTTTATAATACTCCTTTTTAACTTACCACAGTCTATCTTTAAGTGATATTTTAGTACTTCACATATAGTATAAGAAACTTTCAATAGTATATTCCTATTTCTTCCCTCCTGGCCCTTAAGCTATCGTTGTCATCCACTTTACTTCTACATGTCTTATAAACCTCACAATTTATTATTTTTTTCATTTGTTATCATTTATGCACATGCCATATTTTTTTCTCCTAGACTGTCAGCTTGAAAGTGGGATTTATATCTGAGTCAGTGCTGGCATTTAATAGGTGTTCAAAACCTGTGCTTTTCAATAAATGCTGAAAGAGAAGAAAGGAGGTGGTGGCAAAATGGCTGTATTGCTCACCAAGGTGAAGTCCGGGGCTTGTCCGACCAATGTAGAAATATACAATGGCAGCAACACCTATGTTAACCAGGGTATAGACCCACTGGATAACAAACATGATGAGAAGGGACCCAACAGCCTGTGGAAAGAGAAGGAAGAAGTCAGCTCATGGTTGAAACACACACTAAGCAAGCCACAAGACAAGGGCCTTAAGTGGAGGAATTCCCTGGTGGTCCAGTGGTTAGGACTCCACACTTCTACTGCAGGGGACCAGGGTTTGCTTCCTGGTCTGGGAACTAAGATCCCGCAAGCCACGTGGTATGGTCCCCTCAAAAAACAAACAAAAACCCTTGATAAGACTAGGGCCTTTAGAAACAATGGTCCTCTCATCAACCTCTGAATCCTATAGCAGTTTGAATAATTGAAGTTTACTTGTAATGCAAAAAAAAACTCTTTACAGAAGATATTTGAGAAGATGTCCTTATGAAAGTACCTTCTAATCAAAACAATCAATAAATATTCTATTCTAGCTCCTTGTCCTACTCCTAAGAGAAGCAACTTAAATTATGCTAATATGGTATACCTGGAAATTAAGTGATCCAGAATTTATCAGAGATGATTATTTAAAAAGTAAACCACTGATTAAAATAAATGGGTCATTAAATGTAATCTTGCCATGTGTATCCTCATCTAAATTCTAATATAAGAGGCAATTAAAACACATTTCTCCTAATAAAGACTTTCCTCTGTCCTCCCCTCAACCCTCACCCCAAGATCACACATGTATCCACCTGAATTAAGTCTCAAGAACAGTTGAGATCAAAATGAAGTTACTCACCCCCAATAGGGAGACCCAGGGATTGCATATGTGAGTGTAGAAAGAAGTTGGTCTCCTCTGGATATCTTGTTCCTGTAGCCTGGACTTTAGGAAGAAATCTAAAAAATAAATGAGCCAAAATCCTTGGTTACTATTTTGTTATCAAACCTTGTAGTGTTTTTATTAGCAAACACCTATGTGCTCCTCTTCTCCAATTTTGTAATTCAGTCTAAAAGACAATGTCCAATCACCTCAACCATTAGTTTCCTTGGCCACACCTGAGGCTTGTCTTTACCAGAAAGTTCACCTCCTAAATCACGATTTCAATAAATCTGCCCTCAGTCCATCACCTGTGTTTTTTTTCCCTCATTCACACTGCTGTCTCCCACCCCAACTATTCATAGCCTACAGGGGGACCTTCAGCAACTTGCCCTAATATGTTTTTGCTTCCTACCACCTACTTTCTCTTTTCATTACCCTCTCACCTAGCTTAGAGTCCATGCCCAAGACTGTTAGCAAGCACTCCCTTGGATAGATCATCTACTTCCTCACTTCAGCATCACTCACAAGTCTTATACCTTAAGGTAACTCATTCTCCTACGCTCTGATGCAATAAATTTACAACCTGTCCTCTCAAAAGAGAGCTTTCATATCCTCTCATCAGCAAACCTGCCAACCTGCTTTCATCCGTGCCCTCTCTTCTGCCTTTCCATGGAGGAAGCAGATGGGCCTCCTACCTAAGGCCCATCCCTGTATTTGTGCCCTGCTCATCTCACCTTTGTGTCATCAAGTTTTCCATCCTCTACCAAATCATCCTCATCAAATACAGATACACTGTAATTTCTTCCAACTAAAGAAAGTTTCTGGTCACCCCTAGCTACTGTCCCATTTTCGGGGTCTCCTTTATAGCAAAAGTTCTCAAAAGAATTGCCTATATGGTTTCTACCTCCTATTGTTTCCTCAACCTACTTTTAGGATAGTACACACCACTCAACTAAGATTACTCTTCCTCAGGCTGTCAGTGACTTGAATCTTTTCAGATTCGATGGTCAACTCCTCATCTCATTTGACCTTTCTGGTAGCATCTGACCCAAGTGATCACTTTCTCCTGATTGAAATGTATTTGTCTCCTGGTTTCTAAGATGCCTTGGTCCCTTGCTTTTCCTCCTATCTCACTGTTCCCTACTCAGTCTCCTTCACCGGCTCGTCTCTTCCTTCTAACCCCCAGATACTTCATTCAGTCCTCAGCACTCTGCTTTACTGCAGTTAGGTGTGGTCATGTGACTAAGCTCTCACCAACAGAATGTGAACACAAGTGGTGAGTGCCAGTTCTGCACCAACACCTTTGAGAGGGTGGGTATACCTCTTCTCTGGGCCTGAAATCTGAATATGGGAACTCAGTCTTGATTTTGTTCTTGACAAGGTCCTAGGGGATCAGTTCAGTTCAGTCGCTCAGTCATGTCATGTCGAACTCTTTGCGACACCATGAACCGCACGCAGCACGCCAGGCCTCCCTGTCCATCACCAGCTCCCAAAGTTCACTCAAACCCATGTCCATTGAGTCGGTGATGCCATCCAACCATCTCATTCTCCGTCATCCCTTTCTCCTCCTGCCCTCAATCTTTCCCAGCATCAGGGTCTTTTCAAATGAGTCAGTTCTTCGTATCAGGTGGCCAAAGTATTGGAGTTTCCACTTCAGCATCAGCCCTTCCAATGAATATTCAGGACTGATTTCCTTTAGGATGGACTGGTTGGATAGTGGAATCATAAAAATGGAAGGAGGCTGGGTCCCTGAATAATGCATGGAGGAGAGCTTCCCACTGATTTGGAACACCCTTCCTGGACTATTAGTGCAAGTAAGAAATAAATTTCCATTGTGTTTGAGCCACTAAGTTTTTACTTATTTGTTATAGCAGTTTAACCTCCCTTAATTAATATACCTCCAAGCAGGCTTTAGGTCCTTCTGCTACTTCTATACAATCTATTCCTCACACAGCCAGTGCTCTTCTTTAAGGCTGGATCTTATATCACACCCCCAGCTAGAACTTTCAGTGACCTTCTGTTGTGGTCCCCATGGCCTGTGTGACTCTACACAGGACTGACCTCTGCCTTCCTTACTGTGCTCATCTCCTATCCATCTCCCGTGACCCATTCCTCTCCAGTCACCCCTGGGATTCTGCTGTTCTTGCAATTTGCCAATCCAATTCCCATCTGTACCTTTACACATGCCATTTCCTCTACCTGGAACTCTTCCCTCACATCTCTGCCTGGCTCACTACTTTATATACTTCAGTTTTCCAAAAGAATATCCTCTTCTTAAAAAGCTCTTTTCTGACAAACCTATCTGAAACAGAGTCACTATTCCCACCCCAGTTTCTATCCTGTTACCCCACTTTATGATTCATCATATGCCTTATCACTTACTGACATCCCAGTATGTGTGTTTGCTTGTTTATTATGTGTCTTTTCTGATAGAAGGCAACTTCAATGACAGCAGAGACCTTCTACATCTATTCAGCATGTTCTCCATCCCTAGTCTAGAACAGTGCTTGGAAAGTAGTAAATATCGTTCAGTTCAGTCGCTCAGTCGTGTCCGACTCTTTGTGACCCCATTAATCGCAGCACGCCAGGCCTCCCCGTCCATCACCAACTCCTGGAGTTCACTCAGATTCACGTCCATCGAGTCAGTGATGCCATCCAGCCATCTCATCCTCTGTCATCCCCTTTTCCTCCTGCCCCCAATCCCTCCCAGCATCAAAGTCTTTTCCAATGAGTCAACTCTTCTCATGAGGTGGCCAAAGTACTGGAGCTTCAGCTTTAGCATCATTCCTTCAAAGAAATCCCAGGGCTGATCTCCTTTAGAATGGACTGGTTGGATCTCCTTGCAGTCCAAGGGACTCTCAAGAGTCTTCTCCAACACCACAGTTCAGAAGCATCAATTCTTTGGCGCTCAGCCTTCTTCACAGTCCAACTCTCACATCCATACATGACTACTGGAAAAACCATAGCCTTGACTAGACAGACCTTAGTCGGCAAAGTAATGTCTCTGCTTTTGAATATGCTATCTAGGTTGGTCATAACTTTTCTTCCAAAGAGTAAGCGTCTTTTAATTTCATGGGTGCAGTTACCATCTGCAGTGATTTTGGAGCCCCCAAAAATAAAGTCTGACACTGTTTCTACTGTTTCCCCTGTTTCCCCATCTATTTCCCATGAAGTGATGGGACCAGATGCCATGATCTTAGTTTTCTGAATGTTGAGCTTTAAGCCAACTTTTTCACTCTCTTCTTTCACTTTCATCCCGAAGCTTTTTAGTTCCTCTTCACTTTCTGCCATAAGGGTGGAATTGTCTGCATATCTGAGGTAATTGATATTGCTCCCGGCAATCTTGATTCCAGCTTGTGCTTCTTCCAGTCCAGCGTTTCTCATGATGTACTCTGCATAGAAGTTAAATAAGCAGGGTGACAATATACAGCCTCAATATATTCCTTTTCCTATTTGGAACCAGTCTGTTGTTCCATGTCCAGTTCTAACTGTTGCTTCCTGACCTGCATACAGATTTCTCAAGAGGCAGGTCACATAAGGGTAAATGAATGACAAACCAACTCAGGCCCCAGAGAAGTCTGCATCCTCTCAACATGTCTGCCTTTTTCATATACTTCCAACCCATTATACTTATTTTTTACACCTCCCTATCTTGAAGGCAAAGATCGTCTTTTGTAGCTCTAAATGTCAAATCTGGGCAGTTTGTCAAATCTAGGCATAGAAGGTGCTCAACAAATGTCTCCTTTTTAATTGTGGATTAAAAGAAACTCTTCCAGAAGACCTAGATAGACATTCATCCAAAGAAGACATACAGATGGCCAAGAAGCACATGAAAAAATGCTCATCATCACTAATTATTAGGGAAATGGAAATCAAAACAACAGTGATGTATCACCTCATACGAGACAATGGCCATCATTAAAAAGTACAAATAACAAATGCTGGAGAGGGTGTAGAGAAAAGGAAACCCTCCTACACTGTTCTGGGAATGTAAATTGGTGCAGCCACAATGGAGAAAGGTATGGAGGTTCCTTAAGAATCTAAAAATAGAGCTGTATATGATCCAGCAATCCCACTCCTGGGCATGGATCCAGACAAAACTATAACTTGAAAAGATACATGCACTCCAATGTTCATCGCAGCACTATTTACAATAGCCAGGACATGGGAACAACCTAAATGTCCATTGACAGATGAATGGATAAAGAATATGTGGTACATATATACAGTGGAATACTAGTCAGCCATTAAAAAAGAATGAAATAATGCCATTTGCAGCAACGTGTATGGACCTAGCGATTATCACACTAAGTGAAGTAAGTCAGACAGAGAAAGACAAGTGCAAGTACCAAACGACATCACCTACACGCAGACTCTAAATGTGGCACAAATGAACTTCACACGCGTGCACCCATGGCGGATTCACACTGATGTGTGGCAAAACCAGTACAACACTGTAAAGTAATTAGCCTCCAATGAAAATAAACAAATTTAAATTAAAACAGAAATAGACTCACAGACATGGTTGCCAAGGAGGAGGTGATAGGGATGGACTGATAGTTTGGGATTAGCAGATACAAACTGTTACATATAGAATGGATAAACAACAAGGTCCTACTGTCTAGCACAGGGACTATATTCAATATCCTGGGATAAACCATAATGGAAAAGAATATGAAAAAGAATATATGTATATATGTATAAGTGAATCACTTTGCTATACAGAAGTTAATACAACATTATAAATCAACTACAATAAAATAAATTTTGGAAAACTGCCAATGTTTATAACTGATTTGAATTGATGGTTCTATTAATTTTTTTTTAAAGATGAAGCACTGTTAAGATTGTCTTTGATTACATTGTATACTTTCAACATGCCCAAGGCATGATTCATTTTCTCAATCAGAAGCTTAGTGAAATATAGTTGTTCCATTGGTTATTAAGAAGAAACCTAGATTTTTGCCTAACTGAAACAGAATGTTTGCCAAGTGTTAAACTTACTTTTTCACACTTGATCTTACACCAACTCAATTACACTGTACCCAAGGGAGCTATGAGTGTATGTGTGTGTTTTCTTGAGGAACTTCAAGGACAGTGATAGGAAGAGGTGTGTCTTGTACGCAAGCACAGTGCAGTTTTACACATCAGCAATGCAAGGGAGAATTCAGTCAAGGATGCTCAATGACTCTGAATAGGTATGACAATATAACCAGACAATTATTAGAATTCTGAACAGCTATGGTTTCAAAACCCTTCCAAAATGAGTGAAGGATTTCCCCAGCCTCCCTTGCTTTTCAAGGATTATGCTGAAAGAAATAAGTCTTACAGAGTAGTGGCAGAAGGAGACAGTTTTTCATGTTAGAAATACTAGAATAACAGCTGGGAAGGCAATTTTATCAAGCTTTACTCACAAAACAAACAGGTAAGCACTGTGTGCTTAGTCGCTCAGTCGTGTCCGACTGTTTGCAACCCCATGGACTCTAACCCTCCAGGCTCCTCTGTCCATGGGGATTCTCCAGGCGGCAAGAACGCTGGAGTGGGTTGCCATGCCCTCCTCCAGGGGATCTTCCCAACCGAGGGATGGAACCCAGGTCTCCTGCAACTGCAGGGGGATTCTTTACCATCTGAACCACCAGGGAAACCCTAGCACACTAGAGTGGGTGGCCGATCCCTTCTCCAGGGAAACTTCCCAATCCAGGAATTGAACCAGGGTCTCCTGCACTGCAGGCAGATTCTTTACCAGCTGAGCTACCAGGGAAGCATGTATTAGGCATGTTAAAAATATGAAATATAATAAACATAATGTATAACATTAAATTGTCTTTTAAAATGTAGCAGTATGTCTAACAAGTTCTGTATTCACAAAACCCACACAGATATGAAGACTTTAGGCCTGAAGGGGAAAACAATTATGTCAATTTTTTAAACCACAAATTTAAATAATTTTATAGAAATTATTTAAAATCAATATGAAGCCATCTCTGAAAATACACTCCATATTTCATCAGGATAAACAAACACATAGTTCTAACTAGCAGGTACAAAATAAGAATGGGCACTGATACGGTCCACAAGTGATCATGTTTCAAGCATGTTTCAAGATCATGTGGTATCTTATCATGTTGATTCTACAATCTTTTAACCACTTATCAAATACTGCACATTTATTTCTAGGTTGTCATCAGCACCAACAATGCAGTTATGAGAATCCTGTATATACTTATGGTTTGCTGTTCAGTTTACGGTTGTTTTCTTGAGATACAATTCCCTCAACTAGATTTACTAAGTCAGAGCGATTAGACAGTTTTATATTTCTTGTTACAGCCTAAAAGTTCATTCTCCAGAGAGGATGAACCAGAGGGACTTGCAGCTACTGCAATGTGAAGAGGGCAGAAAATCCTCTCTGTAAGAGATAGGTATACAACTAGATGAAATTATCAGAAACAATCCCTTGGGGCTCTAGAAATTTGCCAAATGGAGACAAACTAAGAAGTGTTTATTTTTCTAAAACTGCCGGAGCTGAGGGTAAGAACAGTGAGAGCTTACAGTCTTCGGCCTGGGCTACTCGTATCCCCACTCCAGTTTTTAGTAGCATGGAGCTTGCCCCTGTGTCTATGTGGCCTAACAGGCTTCCCCCTCTGCCAGCAGATGTGTGTGTGGGTTGGGAACCACAGTTGAAGCTGACTGATTATCTCAGTCTCTCTCAGGCTACCCAGATCAGCAGTGTGGGGAGCTACAGTCTTTCTATGGCTCTCTCGTTTCTAGAATCTCCCCATTAAATTTCTGGCTGGTACACTGCTCACCCTCACTGGTTCCACTCCCTTAGGCTAGCAAAGCTAAAAATTTCCCCATTCCATTTCTACTTGACTCATCACATTAAGCTTATAAAGGCAGAGGCCACAAATTTTCTCCCTCTGGCAACAAAACTACTGCTTTCTGAGAAATCATGACCCCAAACCTCCTAAGTTTGATGAAAAAACAAATCAATTGATCCAAAAGGAATGACTCCATTGACCTTGCTTCCAACAATGCTTACATATAATACCTGATTTCCACCGACCTAAATAGTTTTTATTGAAATTTTTGATAGCTTAATAAATATGCAATGATATTTTAATGGTGGTTTAAATTGGATTCATTTAACCCAGGTTCTATCCCTGGATTGGGAAGATTCCCTGGAGAAAGGAATGGCTACCCACTCCAGTGTTCTTGCCTGAAAAGTCCCATGGACAGAGGAGCCTGGCAGGCTACAGTCCTTAGGGTTGCAGAGTCAAACACAACTGAGCAACTAAGATTTTCAGTACCACGGCCTAGTTCATAATAGACGCTGACCCAAGCAGCATATACATACTATCCCAAAGAGAGGCAATGCCAAAGAATGCTCAAACTACCGCACAATTGCACTCATGTCACACGCTAGTAAAGTAATGCTCAAAATTCTCCAAGCCAGGCTTCAGCAACACGTGAACTGTGAACTTCCTGATGTTCAAGCTGGTTTTAGAAAAGGCAGAGGAACCAGAGATCAAATGGCCAAAATCTGCTGGATCATGGAAAAGCAAGAGAGTTCCAGAAAAACATCTATTTCTGCTTTATTGACTATGCCAAAGCCTTTGACTGTGTGGATCACAATAAACTGTGGAAAATTCTGAGAGAGATGGGAATACCAGGCCACCTGACCTGCCTCTTGAGAAACCCATATGCAGGTCAGGAAGCAACAGTTAGAACTGGACATGGAACAACAGACTGGTTCCAAATAGGAAAAGGAGTACATCAAGGCTGGATATTGTCACCCTGCTTATTTAACTTATATGCAGAGTACATCATGAAAAACACTGGGCTGGAAGAAACACAAGCTGGAATCAAGATTGCCAGGAGAAATATCAATCACCTCAGATATGCAGATGACACCACCCTTATGGCAGAAAGTGAAGAGAAACTAAAAAGCCTCTTCATGAAAGTGAAAGAGGAGAGTGAAAAAGTTGGCTTAAAGCTCAACATTCAGAAAATGAAGATCATGGCATCTGGTCCCATCACTTCATGGGAAATAGATGGGGAAACAGTAGAAACAGTGTTAGACTTTATTTTGGGGGGCTCCAAAATCACTGCAGATAGTGACTGCAGCCATGAAATTAAAAGATGCTTACTCCTTGGAAGGAAAGTTATGACCAACCTAGATAGCATATTCAAAAGCAGAGATATTACTTTGCCAACAAAGGTCCATCTAGTCAAGGCTATGGTTTTTCCAGTAGTCATGTATGGATGTGAGAGTTGGACTGTGAAGAAAGTTGAGCACCAAAGAATTGATGCTTTTGAACTGTGGTGTTGGAGAAGACTCTTGAGAGTCCCTTGGACTGTAAGGATATCCAACCAATCTATTCTAAAGGAGATCAGTCCTGAGTGTTCTTTGGAAGGAATGATGCTAAAGCTGAAACTCCAGTGTTTTGGCCACCTCATGAGAAGAGTTGAAAAGACTTTGATGCTGGGAGGGATTGGGGGCAGGAGGAGAAGGGGACGACAGAGGATGAGATGGCTGGATGGCATCACCCGACTCGATGGACGTGAGTCTGACTGAACTCCGGGAGTTGGTGATGGACAGGGAGGCCTGGCCTGTTGCAATTCATGGGGTCACAAAGACTCGGACACGACTGAGTAACTGAACTGAACTGATACTGGTTTAGAACACAGATTCTACAATGAGATAGACCTGGGTTCAAATTCCAGCATATTCTGAGTAAGTGTATAACTTCCCTAAGCCTCACCTTTGCCATCTGGAAAAAGCTAGTAACAATGCCTAGATCTGAGCTGAGATCAGCCGTATTTAAGAGAGATCTCCACACCAGGCACGTGGGACAGACTCAGTAAATGCTGCCTATTTTTAGCTACTAACAACATTCAACACTTAATCATAAAAGTTAGTTTGTTGAATGGACATTGAGTGAGTCTGGGCACTGTTTTTTCAAATGTAAACTGCGTGTTCATTTCTTCTGACCTCTCTTTAGTGGAATCTGGATTTTGACCTTCCTGTTTTTAAAAATAATATGCTTTGGGAGGTATGCTTTTATCAGTTGTGTTTGTCAGAATAATTGTTTCCTTCTGTGACACTGCGTTGTGCAAATGTTTTTTATTTCTGTTTAATCAGATCCTTTTTGTCTTTGATGATATCTTCAATAGTCACAAATCTCTTTCTTGGGCAGCTGTTATAAATAAGGAATTTGTGGCTAAATAAAGTATCAAATACAGCCCCAAGTTAATTTTTTGATCCACTTACTCTCAACAATATATATTCACTAGCGATTTGACTCATTATTTTATGGCATCTGGTTTGTCACACATTAGGTTTTATAGTTTAACTCTTTCTACTCTACCAATCAATGTTTAAAATTTTTAGCCGATATCTGTACAATTGTTAATCAATTTATTAGCCTTTACTTAGTGTTTGTCAGTGTCATATACTGTGTGGGAATATTGTTGATGAAGACAAGGTAGAGAGACATGGTTTGCGACTAAAGGTAGCTCACAGACTAGGGGCAAAGGAATAAAACTAACATTTCCTTAGACAGATAGATGAGAAAGCCTGAAGACAAATGTGTAAGCAAATGTATAAAACAATGTGATAAGTGTTCATGCCATTAGTGTGGCTCAAATGCTATGCTTGCATAGGAGCGATCAGGGAATCCTTCTCAGAGTGGGCCTGAAAAGTCAAATGGATTTTAAACTGCAAGTCAGCATTTTTCAGATGGAAGAGGAGGAGTGATGCAATTGCAGCAGGCAAAATGGCATTGCAAAGGTAGGAAGGAATAAAGAACATGATGTGTTTGGGGCACACATCTGGGTATAGCTGAACATATGTATATGGGTTTGTCATGAGAAAAGTGCCCAGGAAGGTAGGGTAGGGCAAGATTGCCAAGAACCTTGCAAATCACACCAAGATGGAAGGTATTATATTCCAACGAAGGTTTTTAAGTAAAAGAGACAGGATGAGAATTTTACTCTAGAAAGATCATTCAGAGGACAGTGAAAAGGAGAAAGAGGATATAGGAGAATCTGGAGTCTGGAGATGAGCGTGGAGATAAACAAGAGTCTGGGTGCTGGATACGAGGGCCTGCACCACACTACAGGCAGCAAGAATGGAGGAGAGGGAGGGGTCAACAAGAGTTTGGGACATTTCTAAGATCTGGCAATTTCACTGACTAAATGTTGCAAAATGACCACACTTCTTTCCTGATAACCCACTAAGAAAACAGAAGAGGAACTAAATAGCCATAAACCCACAAACACAAGAAGAATCAGAGAAACAAGATAAAAACAAGTCTTGGAAGGTGGACAGGTGACAGGAGTAGTAACAACTGAGCAGAGCCGAGGATGAACTCTAGGGCCCACAGAGAGGGTACTGGCAAGGACCGGCCCAGTGTACCCTGCTGCTGCTACTGCTAAGTCGCTTCAGTCGTATCCGACTCTGTGCGACCCCACAGATGGCAGCCCACCAGGCTCCCCCATCCCTGGGATTCTCCAGGCAAGAACTCTGGAGTGGGCAGCCATGTCCTTCTCCAATGCAGGAAAGTGGAAAGTGAAAGTGAAGTCTCTCAGTCATGTCCGACTAGTAGCGACCCCATGGACTGCAACCTACCAGGCTCCTCCGTCCATGAAATTTTCTAGGCAAGAGTACTGGAGTGGCTTGCCATTGCCTTCTCCGTCCAGTGTACCCTAGTGGACCACAAAAAGTTCAGGACCAGGAAGCGGGACAGTGCAGGCGACTGTTCGCAAGACGGTATGTGAAATAGCTGGGCATCAGGTTCCTTTCCTCTGTTCATGCAGCTGGGGAATAACTCCTCTTTGCCTGACCCCTCCCCAAGGTGTGTGTGTGTGTTGGCGGGGGGCAGGGGGGTTCCTCTGAAGGAATCAAACCAGAGAGGGCCTGAACTTGGGACACCAGGCATAACAAAGAGAGAGGGGATGGAGCTAGAAACTGTAGGATTCAATGACGTCTGTATCCTAAGCAGTGGGATACCTCAACTCCCTTATATCACCTGGCTCTCTGGGGGACTCCCAGGCAAGAGATTAAAGGACTCTTCTCTGGAGGAACTGAAGAGCCACAGAGGAAATCTCTAGCTAATCACACTTGGGGGTCCTCTCATGAAAAAGCCAGCTTCTTGATCACTCTACAATGAGATGCCCTAACCAATAAGCTCTGCCCAGGACACAGGTCTTCTCAACAGCTTTTCAGGACTCACTTCTAAGTAGAAAAGGAAATCAAAAGATCAACAGACATTTTAGTAAAGCCTCCAGTATAAAAGGGAGCATGAGACGAAGCCAAAGAGAAAAGAATCTAAAGATCATAGGGCAGAAAAAGACTTTAAAGGGAGAATAACTAATATTACCTGGAAAATAAGCATTGTACCCATAAAGCAAGATTGAGATGATTTTCAAAAATTTAAAGACAAATCAGATTACAACCAAGAGCTTTTGGAAATCAAGAACAGGGTAATATGACCAGCTAAAAAGATATTTCCCAGTCTCTGAGAATAGCTGGAAAGGCTAGTGAATCAATCTCAGAGGTAAATAACCAAGGACAACACTCAAAATTATATGTCAGAGCAGTCTAGTGGGGATATCACTGCTGCACCAACCAAGGTTCCGACACCGTTAACCCTGAAAAGCCCTGGATGGTGGAGCCAGGAATGTAGTCACCTTGCAGCCACTTTCATGCTTCCAGGGAGTTCCTCAAAGTCCTCATCTCTTCAGGTTTCCGGTTCCAAGTATCTGATTCACTTGGAATCAGCTTATCTGATTAACTGAGGTTTATTCCTGTGCCTGAACTCTGGCTGTAGTAGGGACTGGAAACCTGAGTATCTGACATTTTCGGTTTTAAGTGTGAAATGCTTGCTTTGCCTCCCACCACCACTCATAGCACTGGAAATTCTTCAGATATAGGAGGTCAGTCAATGCCAAGTAGGCAAAAAAAAAAAAGACAAAGAGGAATTCCAAGGCAACAGCTTTGAAGCAGGCCTAAAGAACAGACAAACTAGAGGGGATCAGGACAGGAGCCATAGGACAGACAGGAAAAGACAAATGGATATGAAAAATGTCTTCAGAATTTGAGCATTTGGAACTTAACACTGAGAGCCATTTGCCATATTCACCAGAGTACACAGAGAAAAATGACAGAAAAACCAAGCAAATAGAAAAACCATGGCAATTATTAACCCTAAGAAACAGAAAAAGCTGGACAAAAAAGGCAATGTAATCATAGTATAAAATATGGCTCATAGTTAAGCAATATTTACTTAATCATGATAATATGAATACTAGCTACTAAAATTAATTTTTAAAACTGTGATGTAATTACATGGGGGACATTGGTTGAGAAATCAGAGTGGCATAAATGAGCTAGTCTTCATTTATTATAATAGTAAATTTAAAAAATGATACCTTAAACTGATATATCGAGAAGTAGCAGTACAAATATATTATTTAGTAACATAAAGGTTAACACGATTTGGTTGAAAGTGGGATTTTCTAGGAGTGGAACAACAGGATGGAGAAGAGGGATGGTGTAGAAGAACAGAACTACTATTTCTGGCTATGTGACTTTTAATTCTACTTGGCTTATTAAACTGTACTTATTGTTTTGACAAAAATGATATGATTAAAAAATTTTAATTATGAAGAACCATCCACCTATCTGGAGGTAAAGAAGGAAAAGCAGGTGTACAAAAGAACCCAAAGCAATTATTTTTGGACATCTCTTCTATGTCCCCTGTCTCCTCTTTACCCACACTTGTCTGCACAGACCTCAGGAAACAGGTTAATCTACGTAGAGAAGGTACTGGGCTTCAGATACAGAGAGACCTGGGTGTGAGATCCAGCCACGCAGAATACCAGCTCTGAGGAGTCTTTGTCATCTCACTGGGATGCGGGGTCTTCACTGGTAAAACAGGAAGTGCTGACAACGACCATATGACATGCAACCGTGTATGTCGAGCACCTAGACTACGGGGCTTCCCAGGTGGTGCAGTGGTAAAAGAATCTGCCTGCCAACAAGAGACACAGGTTTGATCCCTGGGTCAGGAAGATCCCCTGGAGAAGGAAATGGCAAGCCACTCCAGTTTTCTTGCCTGGGAAATCCCACGGACCGAGGAGCCTCGCAGGCTACACAGTCCATGGGGTCACAAAGAATCAGACACAACTGAGTGAGCACAAGCAAGCACCTGGAATATGGAAGACTAAACAATTCTGAGTTCTCTCTTTCTCTTAGGAATTTCTCATGCCCCAGAAGTCTCCCTTGAGCATCTCCCTCCGTCTCTGTCTGTAGATACGAGGAAGCAAAGAAAAGCTGTGCTCTTTATCACACCTCCTGCCTCTCCATCCCCCTCCTGCCTGGTTTGGGAGAGTCATCCTCCAAAGACGAAATAGACTGGGCCCTTGCCAGGCAGTTTGTCACAACACACTTTCACTTCCCTTGAAAGGAGAAACTGGTTTCATTTATGTTGGCTCATTTTTGAGTAAAATGAAATTAATATTTAGTTACTAGTCATGGCTCCCAGCCCTAACGTACAAGAGTAGATAGAAATTTCTGCTTAAAATTACTCTATACCAGACTAGAATTATAAATTCAGCTGACAACTGACCATAATATTTTAAAGTAAACATCAAATGAAATTAACAAGGATTTTAAACCAGCTATAAAATGATCTAAGGATTTGAAAGAGGGTTGTGATAACTCCCAAACTAGGAGGCCCTGGTGTGACTGCAAAGCACCCACCTTCTCTGCTTGGCCTGGGCTGGTTACTTGGCTCAGGGATGAGTTTTGCTCCATAGGCTCCCCTAGGCTGATCCCCTTCACTTCTGGGACTCTGAGCATTTCTGTGGGGCCCCTGCCTCTCCCAGGAGGCAGTAGGCCATCCATCAGCATCCCCAGGAGAGAAGGAAGCAGGGGACCTGAGGTCCAAGAGGAAGCTCTGTTGGAGGGTTTGCTTGCTGGCCTTCTTGGTCTTCCCCTTCTGATTCTCTAGGATCCCATGGCTCTCTCCTCCACTGGGCTGGCTACTCTCCAGCTTCCTGGTTAGCTGGAGGAGCTGATCCATGTCCTTGGTGAATTCTAGCAGAGTGCCCTCAGAGGGGCTCTGGGCAATGCCCTCAGAGCCATAACTGGGAGTCTTCTCCAGAAGCAGGGGCTCAGAGCAGTAGAGAGCACCCAGGCCCTCCCCGGGCACCGACTCAGGCCTCTCCGAGAGGCTGCAGCCCGCCATGGCCAGGGAGAAGTAAGAGTAGTCCACCGAGATGTACGTCAGCATGAAGTTGATGGTGACGATGGGGGCCAGGACGTTCACCTGACCCACGAGGACAAAGGCCGTGGTCACCAAGCCGGTCAGGCAGATGGCAGCTACCGGCGTTTTATTTGGCCCCTTCTGCAGAAACAAAAGGAACATGCAGGACCATGAAACTTCATGGAAGAAAACCACATGACGTGATAGAAACACAACTCAAGCTGGCTCAGTCACTTCTCCCACGTGCTTCTTGGTGTGTTAATAACAGTTCATCTGCAAGCTTGGGATAATGACGTCCAACCCAGAGTAACTATTAACATGGGACAATGCTATAGAACACGAACTTCACAAGCATTTCTCTTTTTGTCTTTCACTGGGTTTTAAAGTCAGCTTTGGAAATCAAAGAAATACAAAATTGATTCTTCCCAAGCTTTAATGGAGAAAATAACCTCAAGGGGAGTGGCAGACTCTGGAAGACACAGCAGATTCGTTGGTGACTGAGGTGGGGCGATTCCAATACCAAACATGAACAAACTCTCACACACACATTTATGCACATCTGTTACTAATGGGGGTGAGTATGGGTGACCTGCAGGAAGACAGAGTGGAGAAAATGTGCTAACTCCTTGTACTGTGACCTGTCACTCCACAGAAGCTATTCCTCACAGTCCCTGACACGGTTCTTGGGCCAAAAGCAACAGCGCTTCTAAGTCCTTGGCTTCCTTGACCTGAGCATTACCTCTGACGCGGCTGGCTGCTCCCTGGTCTCCTGGCCTCTCTCGCTGTCCCCTTGTCAGTGGCCGCTCCTGACTCTCTGCCGCGGGCCACCCCACATTCCTGGATTCTGCGTTCAGAGCACTCTCCAGCTCCATCCTCAGACCCCTTCTCTTCTCTACCTATTTTCCTTCTCTAGGACCTCAGTCAGGCTCATGGCCTTGAAAACCAGTTTAATGCTCGTAGCTCCCAAATTTGAAACTCCAGCTTGAAATGTTCCCCTGAAATCTAGACTTGGTCAACTATACTCTTGCCTGGAAAATCCCATGGATGGAGGAGCCTGGTGGGCTACAGTCCATGGGGTCGCTAAGAGTTGGACACGACTGAGCGACTTCACTTTCACTTTTCACTTTCATGCATTGGAGAAGGACATGGCATCCCACTCCAGTGTTCTTGCCTGGAGAATCCCAGGGACGGGGGAGCCTGGTGGGCTGCCGTCTATGGGGTCGCACAGAGTTGGACACGACTGACGCAACTTAGCCACAGCAGCAGCTACTCAACATTTCCAGCTGATGTCTAATAGGATCTCAAACCAAATATTTCCAAAACCAAACTGCTAACCCCTCGATATCCTGCCTCTCGAGTCTCCTCTGCAGCTTCTCCACTTGAGAAAGGATCCATTTCATCCTTCTAGTTACTCAGTAAGCAAAATTCTTGATGACTCCTCTCATTCTCTCACTCTTCTTCAGGAAATACTGTCAGCCTTACTCTCAGCATTGACACAGGACCTAACCACTGCACCCACCTCCTTTATGCCAGCACTGTGATGGGAGGGACAGGCATGTCAGCTACATCCAGACCTGATCTGTGAACCTCCAAGGCATGTTCCTCCAAGTGCATCCCCCTTACTGAGGATTGGAACAGAGTTCAACCTTCACAGGATGGAGGTAGCAAAGTCATCATTGGCCTGAGTCTCTGAGGATCAAAGGCCCTATTGATCTGAAACATCTTCCCTAGAACCCAGAGTAAATTTTTTTTAAGGAGTAAAGATACATTTCATTGTTTTTGAAAATTACATTTTGGGTATACTTACTACAGCTATTTGCATGCTGCTGAACTGCTGCTGCTAAGTCGCTTCAGTCATGCCCAACTTTGTGCGACCCCATAGATGGCAGCCCACCAGAGTCCCCTGTCCCTGGGATTCTCCAGGGAAGAACACTGGAGTGGGTTGCCATTTCCTTCTCCAATGCATGCAAGTGAAAAGTGAAAGTGAAGATGCTCAGTCATGTCCGACTCCTAGCAACTCCATGGACTGCAGCCCACCAAGCTCCTCCCTCCATGGGATTCTCCAGGCAAGAGTACTGGAGTGGGTTAGCTATTTAGCATACTCTAACAATAAAACTATAAAGAATAAAGTAAATTGTCAAAACCTAATGAAGTAAAAGGAGGGTCTGAAATAAGTGGAATGAGGTCTTAGGTAAACTGTAGAATATGCTAGTGACCCAGGAAGGACTTTGATAAGGGTGGGTTGTAATGTGATAAAACAGTCACACATGGACTTCTGTTACCAAAACACAGCACAAAAAAAGTCAAGTCGCAGAATGGGAAAAGATATTTGTTAACACATGTAACTGACAAAGAGCAATTCAGAATGTACAAGAATCCCTACAAAATAATTAGAAGACAGACAACCCACTAAAGATAATGTGCAAAAGGATGTCTATTAAACATATGAAAGATGCCAACCTCGTTAGTAATCAGGGAAATGCAAATTAAGACTGTAGTGCTGCTGCTGCTGCTAAGTCACTTCAGTCGTGTCCGACTCTGTGCGACCCCGTGGACGGCGGCCCACCAGGCTCCCCCGTCCCTGGGATTATCCAGGCAAGAACACTGGAGTGGGCTGCCATTTCCCTCTCCAATGCATGAAAGTGAAAAGTGAAAGTGAAGTCGCTCAGTCGTGTCCGACTCTTCTCAACCCCATGGACTGCAGGCCACCAGGTTCCTCAGTCCGTGGGATTTTCCAGGCAAGAGTACTGGAGTGGGCTGCCATTGCCTTCTCCAAGACTGTAGTGAGATACCATTAAACACCTACCAGATTGGCAAAAATTAAAACATCTGATAATATCAGGTATTGGCAAGAGCACAGAAGAATGGGAACACTTACCGACTGCTGACAGGAGTTTAAATTAACACAACTACTTTGGAGAAAGAGTTCAGTGTTATCTACGAAGCAAAGATATACACAGCTTACAACTGAGCAATTCCACTAACAGGTCTGGAAGAACTCCACACGTGAACCAGTCTACTACAAGAATGTTCACTGTCCCAATCAAGGACATACCATGACAGCAGGATTAGTAAAGAAACTGCAGCAAATGAGGAAATGCTATAGAGAGATGGTAATAAACAAGCCGCTGCTATCAGCAAAAACATGGATGAGTCACATAATGATGCCTGAAAAGCATGCCATATTTATATAAAGTTTAAAAAACAGGCAAAACTGAACTATTTTGTTTAGAGATACATATGGAGGAGGTAATCCAGAGCTGGCAAACCATGGTTCCTGGGCCAGATGTGGTCACCATCTGTTTATGTAAGCCCACAGGCTAAGGGCATGTCCCCTTGACCTCATGAGTCTCCTAGAGACCAGAACAGAGTCCTATAAAGCAAGGTCCTGGGCCCAGGTCTAACAGTCATGCTGGCTGCTGGAAGACAGGAACTTTCATACACTACTGGTAGAAATACAAAATGATACAGCTCCCATGGAAGGTGTTTTGGCAATATCTATTAATATTAAAATGCACTTACCCTTTGACCAGCAAACTCACTTAGGAAAATTGATCCTATAGATATATCTATCTGCATATGTGTAAAATTGAACACATACACACACACACACACACAGTATCCTCTGTAGCACTGTTCACTGGAGGCTGTACTATCTATAGGGAACTGGCTAATAAACTATGGTAGAGCCACATGATGGAAAAAGAATGAGAAACTTCTTCCTATATTCATACGAAAAGACAGATTTCCAAGCTATATTAAATGAAGAAAAGCAAGGCAAAGAACAACCTACACAGAACACTACCTCTGTAAAGAGAGAGAAGGATTCGTGAAAAACTTATAAAACCAGCTATGATAGGACGTGGCTACAGGTGACGAAGAAGTAGAAAGACTCATGATGGAGCAAAAATTCTCAGGGTATCTTTTATTTTTAGTTTTGAGTCCTGTACACACATTATCTTGGAGAAGGAAATGGCAACCCCCTCCAGTATTCTTGCCTGGAGAATTCCATGGACAGAGGAGCCTGGCCGGCTACAGTCCAGGGGCTCACAAAGAGTCAGATACAACTGAGCAACTAAACAACCCAACTACACGTGTTACCTAATAAAAATTAATTAAAATAAAATACAAGGCACATACCACATGGAAGTTACTAGAGAGGATAGTCACTTGTCCTACCTGTCCACACTGACTGGTGGATAAGAAGCAGAGGAAGGTAAAGGGAGGGATTAAAGATGACTTGTACCTACATGGCATCAAACAAGAGTGGGGCTGGGGATGGGACTGGGGTGGGGAGAAACCCTGTTGTGTTTCCACAACATAGAAATCAACTACAGCTTGCAAGATTGGTTTGGGTGGACTCCGGGAGTTGGTGATGGACAGGGAGGCCTGGCGTGCTGTGGTTCATGGGGTGGCAAAGAGTCGGACACAACTGAGTGACTGGACCGAAATGAGTGACAGCTTGCAAAACATATTATTGGGAAGTGGGGTTTCTCAGCTTCCTTCTCTTGTCACCCCTTCAGTTTTAGGAATGTCTCATTTGATTTGACTCGACCAAGTTGTATCAGTTAGAGTTAGGGCTATGAGGATTCACAGGGAGCCCAGAGACCAGAAGTGTGAGAGTTCAGCATAAAGCGACCCCAAGGGGAGGTGAATCTCTACCCCCAGGGTAGAGTTAGAGCTGCAAGGACAAGGTCCTCTCCTCACCAAGAGGTTCTTCCCTCTAGGCTAAACTTGGAGGATCCAGAATTTATTTTTACTAAGGTTTGTGGCACTACTTCTCTCTGCTGTGGCAGGGTCCATGGTGCTGCTGTGGCAGTTAACTAACCCAGTGCCGAAGTGCTCTGGGTGGCCATGACATTGCCAGATGCTTTGTCCAGTGGCCCCAGACTAAAGAAGCCAGAGGATAGGGGTGCAGGCTTGTTTCTCCCTACCAGAACCAGACCAGCGGCTCTTATCAGAAAGATTTAAGCAATTTATTGGCCAACAGTCAGTTGAGCGGCAAAAATGTACATTTCTCCAAGAAAAGGTCACTCACCCCTTGCCCCAAACAGGCCAGCGCGGGGATCACTTTCTCCTGAGCGATGCATTGCAGGACCCGGGGGGCTCCATAGAGGCCTCCCATACAGGAGGCCAGGGATGAGATGTACAAGCCCAGAAGGAATAGGAAGCCCACTAGGGACACCTGTATGAGGAAGCAGTTTCATTACTCAACATCAGAATCTGCTTCTGCTCCCTTCTGCTCCCCTGGTACCCACCCACCCACACCCCATCTGATCATAAATCCTCCAGATTCGACATCTTAGATAAATTCCAAACACCTCAGACCCACCCCACCTCCTTGGCATTGCCACCATTTCAGTTTGACCCACCATCACTTCTTGTATGGACTACACAGAGCTTCTCAAATTGACTGTGTCTGATTCATCCAGTTCAGCTGGTCAGTCGTGTCTGACTCTGCAACCCCATGAATGGCAGATTCATCCAGAGTGGTTGTTAAAACACAGATTTTCTGGGTCTTACCTCACAGTTTCTTGATTCCGTAGGTCTGGCATATGGCCCAAATTTTGGATATCTAACAAGTGTGTGCATGCTCAGCTGCTTCAGTCATGTCTAAGTCTGTGCCACCCTCTGGACTGTAGCCCACCAGGCACCTCTGTCCACGGGATCTTCCAGGCAAGAATCCTGGAGTGGGTAGCCATTCCCTTCTCCATGGTCTAACAAGGACCCAGGTGATACTGATGCTGATGGCCTGGAGACTATCCTTTGCGAACCACTGACAGCAACAATGCTAAGGGCTAAGTTCTGTCCCCAGGCCTCTGCGAGCATGACCTACATGCACACTGGTCATAATGAATGCCCCTGCCATAAAAATATCAATGGCTCCCTAATGCCCTGACATACCTGGCCCTTCCTGGTCTGTGACACTTCCAGTCCCACACTCTGCACACTCAGAATGCATCAGCATGATTTCTCTGCTTGCTGGAACCCTCTGTCCACATCCCTAAGCCACTCACTGTCTGTCTCTTAAACTCCCAGTTGTGCTTCAAGACTCAGCATAAACTTCCCCTCCTCCATGAGCCCACCCTCCAGCCCCTGACATGAGTGGGCGCTCCTCAGGGCTCTGCTGAGCCTCAATGTGAGGCTGGGGAGCACCAGACACACTATTTCCTCCACTGGCTTCACTTCCATGGGGCTCCTGTTTAGCTCATCCTGGCCCACTTGGTGCCAATACAGAGATGTGTTAAGTGAGAGGGTGAGGTCCACATAGCCCACAAGGCACCAGCAGATAGGAGAGAGGGCGGAGTTGCTCTGCTTGGTGCCCCTTGCAAAGATCAGTGCTGCTGGTGTGCAGCTGTGTCCCACACCGTCTGTCATGGGTCCATGAGTCCACAGCCCCCTCCTGAGCTGAACTTCATCTACACCCACAGGAAAGTCTCTCCCTTTTCTTAAGTATTTGAGGTGCCATTTCCTTTCTATTGATATTTTACTTTAGGCAAATGGCCTGAACCGTGTATTTTAAGCACTCATTTGTCCAGCTGTTACAGCTGCATTAGGTTTCATTTTCCATTTTGTCCCTTATACCCTTCTCCATGAGGACGTTCCTCACCCGTTTTTACTCCTTGCTTTAACAATGCATCAAGCTATACTGAACACTGGACATAAACTAGCACCAAAAATCTGTATCAGTCAGGATTCTTGACAGGAAATATTTTTTAAGCATGTGTTTATAGGATACTGGAGGGTCACAGAATCATCAGAAGGCTGAAAGATGAGGCTTGGAAAAAGGCAAGACCCAAAGCTAGCAGCACATTCAGATTCCTGAACAGGAGCAGTCTGATCAAGATGCTACCAGCACCTGCTGCCCCAAAGATGAATTCTCACCACCACCTTACCTTTGCATCATTCATGACATTTGAAGCATCTGGTGGGCCCAGCCTAAGTCACACGCCCTACCAGGGGCAAGAGTCTGGTCATTTGGGGGTCCTATAATAATAAATGGGGATCACTCCCTTCAAGACCTCACATAGGTGAATAACCCTCAAACAGTCAGGGAGGTCAGAAGTTTTGTGGATAAGCCTAAGGTCCACTAAAGAGCCTACCTTTTGCTTAATTCAGTGTGGATTAGTTCTCCTTAAATGCATTCAGTTCAGTTCAGTCGCTCAGTCGTGTCCTACTTTTTGTGACCCCATGAATCGCAGCACGCCAGGCCTCCCTATCCATCACCAACTCCCGGAGTTCACTCAGACTCATGTCCATTGAGTCCGTGATGCCATCCAGCCATCTCATCCTCTGTTGTCCCCTTCTCCTCCTGCCCCCAATCCTTCCCAGCCTCAGAGTCTTTTCCAGTGAGTCAGCTCTTCACATGAGGTGGCCAAAGTACTGGAGCTTCAGCTTTAGCATCATTCCTTCCAAAGAAATCCCAGGGCTGATCTCCTTCAGGATGGACTGGTTGGATCTCCTTGCAGTCCAAGGGACTCTCAAGAGTCTTCTCCAACACCACAGTTCAAAGGCATCAATTCTTCTGCACTCAGCTTTCTTCACAGTCCAACTCTCACATCCATACATGACCACAGGAAAAACCATAGCCTTGACTAGATGGACCTTAGTCGGCAAAGTAATGTCTCTGCTTTTGAATATGCTATCTAGGTTGGTCATAACTTTTCTTCCAAGAAGTAAGCATCTTTTAATTTCATGGCTGCAGTCACCATCTGCAGTGATTTTGGAGCCCCCAAAAGTAAAGTCTGACACTGTTTCCACTGTTTCTCCACTTCATCTTTATCCCCAATGAATCTCCCTTCTTTTCTTCAGTGTCATGAATTTATGCCTACCCCACCCCACTCTATTTACCACTTTATTACTAGAAGAAATTAATGTCATATGAAATTCCCTCACTTTATTTGTCTACTCTAATGGCAGGTCATCTACCCTGTGGTTAATTACATTCATGGCCCCTCTTGCCAGCATACCATAAGCTTCTAAGTCTCCTGCATCTTGGACCTCTGGCACAGAGCATTCAGCAAGTACTGTTGGCTGGAGTAATAAGGCTTCACAACTCCACTGTAATTGGTGTCCTGGATGTCTTACAAAATTGTTAGATACACTAGTCCCAGTATCAAACCCCTGATTCATTCTGAGATGCAATCATTCATCTATAGCCTTTGTTTCTGCCTTCTGTTGACTTTTTTTTAAAAAAGGACTCTGTAATAAAATTTTATCAAAAGCTTTTTGAAAATCTGACCCAGTAGTCCTCCAGTCTGATTATACACACAAGTCACCCCGAGATTCTGCTATAATTGTTACAGAGTGGGACTCAGACATGGTTGATTTTTCCAAAAGCCCTCTAGGTGATTCTAAGGTGCAGTCATGGTGAAAGCCACTGGGCATGGTTCCCTATCTTCAATGCATACTCCCCTCAGAGAATTCTCCATCACTGGCAGGCATGGTATCTCCTTGCAGAAAGTACTGGGAAGAAGGCAGAGCGCCGAAGAATTGATGCTTTCAAACTGTGGTGTTGGAGAAGACTCTTGAAAGTTCCTTGGACTGCAAGGAGATCCAACCAGTCCATTCTAAAGGAGATCAGCCCTGGGATTTCTTTGGAAGGAATGATGCTAAAGATGAAACTCCAGTACTTTGGCCACCTCATGCGAAGAGTTGACTCATTGGAAAAGACTCTGATGCTGGGAGGGATTGGGGGCAGGAGGAGAAGGGGACGACAGAGGATGAGATGGCTGGATGGCATCACTGACTCGATGGACGTGAGTCTGAGTGAACTCTGGGAGTTGGTGATGGACAGGGAGGCCTGGCGTGCTGCAATTCATGGGGTCACAAAGAGTCGGACACGACTGAGCAACTGAACTGAACTGAATCCAAAAGGTTACATACATTTGAGTGTAAAAAGTTCTTTTCCATGTATATATAGCCTATCCATTTACAGTGAACGTGAGTGGGAAGGAAATGGCCCAGGCTGGTGTGCTTCAGTGTTGGAATTAACCTCGGGAACTTAGTGAGTCTCTGGCAATATGTGGCCGGATACAGTGACCTCCATCCCAGCCAGCCTTCCCACTCACACTCCTCAGGACTGCTGCAGAGCCCTGGGGCCAAGCGCCAGAAGGATGACCATCTAGGTGTAGGAAGCTTCGTCTGGTTTGTCAACTGCATTTAAATGGACTGTCCATTTGCCACTCTTTTATGTAAAACTGTTATTCAACCAGTTTTCTGAAAAACAAACGTTGGTCCTTGTGGTTGAATGTAACAACTCCGTTCTCTCTCTCCCCCACCTGAGTCCTGCCCCTTCCTTGTCACCCATCTGCCCTTGTAGGGAGCACTGAGGACAGCTTAGATACCTGGCATAAAGCAGAGCTCTACAGGTACGGCAGTAAGCTCCATGGCTCTGCTCCAAGCCTTGTAGAATTTAATCATTTCCTTTATTTATCTGGGACTGTAAACTTAACTACCTGTGCCAGTGAAGGTAGAAGTGAGATTTTTTTGTGTGCAGATATGTGTCAACAGTTCTTTAGGAAAACCCAAAAGGTACCCTTCTATCATCTACCTGTGTGAGTCATCACAAAATGCTGTCTTTCTAATATATTATTACCTGGGATGTAAACTACCCTAATTTCTTTTTCCATAACTACTGATGGAAAACTACTACAAAACTAACTACTACAAAGCATTAACTTGTCTCTCTGTTTCTGGTACTTGATCCCAGCTCCCATGGGAACTCCAGCCACTGAAAGATCCTGCCAACCCACTAGCCACTCCCTTCTCTTGAAGAATTTGGTTTAATAAGATCATTTCCAAAGTACTCATTCTGCCTCATCCAATTCCTGTGGCCGTTTGACATTACTGAGGAGCACATCCTGACACCATTACCCCTTTACAATCCCAAGCAGTTCCCTCTTTCTGCAGACATGAGTTTTCTAATACTGTCCTCATTCCACAAGGTGACCAACATTTCCACTTTCAACTAAAGGTTTTCTCTCACTTGATAGCCACTTTCCCCAAGGAAACATGTGGGCTTCCCTTGTAGCTCAGCTGGTAAAGAATCCGCCTACAATGCAGGAGACCCGGGTTCAATTTCTGGGTTGGGAAGATCCCCTGGAGAAGGAAATGGCAACCCACTCCAGGATTCTTGCCTGGAGAATCTCATGGACTGTAGCCTGCCAGGCTCCTCTGTCCATGGAATCGCAAAGGTCGGACATGACTTAGCGACTAAACCACCACCACAAGGAAACATGGTTGACTTCACTTCCTGAGAGGCAGAGCTGTGTCCAGGAGAGAGAGCAGAGGACAGGCAGGCGGGGCTGGGTGGCTGTGCTGGGCCAGGCTCGCCCCCAGCTACGAGCCCTGCCTCACTCCATGTGCAGCTCGTGAACGTGGGAAACCGTGACTGCCAAATCCGAGAGTGATGAGAGTTTTCCCTGTGCCATGGCTCATTTTTCACAGGCATACTTTGAAGATACTCCTCCTATTAATCTGTTATTATTCTGCTAGTTAGCAAGCTCCAGGGCGCCTAAAATATTTGGTCTTTTTGGTGTGTAATAAACGCTTCTTCTTGGGCTTCATATAAGTTTATTGTGAAGCAATCAGTCTATTTCATTTTAGCCCTACTAATACCTGCTGTTTATACAATTCCTTTTTCTATTACTGAATAATATTAAGATGGACACTTTGGGGGCTTTTCCTATTCAGTTTAACATGTGGATTAACAGGGGAAAAAGATGTCCCACCTGAAAACGTGCACTGTCTGTAAAGGTATCCCCATAGGAGTATGTCTGTGTCCGGTCACTCAGTTCTGACCAACTCTTTGCGACCCCATGGACTGTAGCCCACTAAGCTCCTCTGTCCATGGAATTTTCCAGGCAAGAATACTGGAGTGGCCTGCCATTTCCTACTCCAGGGGATCTTTCCAACCCAGGGATCAAACCCACTTCTCTTGCTCCTGCATTAGGAAGTGGATTCTTTACCACTAGCGCCACCTGGGAAGCCCATAGGAGTGTGTAGGGGAATCAAAATGTAGTAAGCATCAACCGCGCACTAGGGATTGCGCCTCACACAGATGACCTCAGAGTCACTGTGACATAGTCAAGATTTTTAGAAAGCTTCACACCCGACAGCCAGGGAAAAGTTCCTCTGGGGTAGAGATATAAAGTGAAAAGAAACTTCTGAGAGGAACCATGGGCTGGGAAGCCAAATAATTAGAAATAGATCAGAGGAGCGGCAGGAAACCCAGAAAGAAACAGATGGACTGACCAGCTGCAGGTCAGTGGAAAGGAATCCAGGGCAGCCGACAGCCGCTGAGGACAACTGTTTTGGCAGAAAAGGCCTGAGAGGAAGAGAAGGAAATGCTCAGAGGCGCTTGCTTCGTTAGGAGGAGAGTCAAGGGGCAGAGGCCGCAGGTCTGGGCTCAGGCGAGACCCTCAGGGCACACAGACCAGGAGGAAGAGGCCTTGCTTTCTCGGAGTCCAGGACAGCTCCGAGATGGGCCGGCTCAGGACCAGGCCACAGCTATGACAAGGGGCGGAGGGACAATATTAAACACCACATCAGGGTGGCAGGGTACCACACCAGCCAGCCTCTCGGACACCCTTCCCTCCTCCAGGTGCCGAGAGTACAGCTACCTGTGGCCCAACTTACTCCCTAAGTGTAGTCCCTGCTGCTGCAGCCCAGTCAGTGCCAAGGGGGGCAAGAAAGAGAAGCCAGGATTCGTGGCTTTCAGGAGGAATCTCACTTGGTCCTCTTTTTGTGGGACCCCAGGGCGGGGTGGGGTGGGCAGCACACCAGGGAGCCACTATTGCGGAGTTGCCCTGAGTGGTTCCGCCCCTGTTCCCGCACTTGTGGCGACGGCCTCTGATTGCTACTGACAACCAAGGATACTATCTTTTCTTGCTTGCACAGGCTTTACAACTGCCTGTTCCGGGAAACAGTCTTGTGTCCTCTCCAAACCCCATTTTCCACCTCTCACCTGCTGTGTGCAGAGTGACCTGCCTGCATGCTGCCGCCAGGCAGGGTTTAGCAGGTGCCCCAGCCACGAGCGAAGTGCGGGCCTGCCTGTCTCACTGCCTTTCAAATGAGTCCCCCACCCCCAACCTCCATGTATAAGTCTATTATTAGAGGTGGAATCTCCACCCTGAAGTCTCCGCGGGGCTGCTGGTGAAAGCTGTTCTTACTCTCTTATTTGTGGCCTTCCTGGGACACGTGCTGCCCCCTCACACACACCTATTCTTAGCTTCCCTGCAAAACAGGGGAAGGAGTGGAGAGAGGGGCCCTGCCTAGGGGATCATTTGACTCTTTTCATCCAGATCAGAGTCTCTGATGGTTGAAAGGGCCTCTGTGGGGGAATCCACAAGAAAGAACCGGCTCAAGAAGGGGCAGAGCTTGCTGGCATGGTGTGAACAGCAGCTGGCCGCTCCCTCAGTCCAGGCCCAGCTACTCCCAGAGGCCTTTAGTCGCTCTAACGGAGCCCAGCTTTTCATTCCACAGTTAGAGAAGAGGCCCCTGGGAGATGAGACGTGAGACAGCAGCAGCAAGCACAGACATATAAATGAGGGGCCTTGACTCCTTCCTTGAGAGTAAACCCTGCTCACCTGGGGAGGTCTGAGACCTGGGAGGTGGATGTCAGTGCTCTCACTCCCTGAACTGCTCGCCCTTGCAAACCTTCTTGCAAGGTAAGGCCAAGACACCTTCCCACCCCCAAAAATAAATATCACCTTGATACTGGCGTCTACACACCTGAAAAAGAAACCCGCACTAATGTGAAAAGCAAGCCCAAACACAGCTCTAAAATGTAAGTTCAGCGCTGCCAGACCCAGGCTGCCCCAAGCAGCACCCCTCTATGTACCTGCAAGGCAGCTTTGCAAAGCCTCACACCAGAGAAAAAGGTGCTTTTTCCGCAATAAGAGCAGTGATACTCAGGAGTTAACTGAGTAAGGACACCTCCCTGGCCTGGCGCGTCTTTCTGATACATGACGGGAATCTCAGGGTCCACTTTCCCCCAGGGAACTTAAGGGAAGATAGGAGTTTTGGGGGATTTCCAGCGAAATGTCTGGAAGTCTTAATCTCCTGGGTTCTAGAGATGCCAAGTGAGTGTCCTTGACTGTCACATGACCTCCAGCCTGTTCAGAGGCTGTGGAACATGAGAACTTGGTTAAACATCTTCAGGCCAGTGTAGTGCTCAGGAAAACAAAGATGCAGTATCCAAATCCATCAGGCCATCCCCTGGGGAGCCCGAGAGGACGAGGGGCCTCCGACCCTGCCTCCCACCACCCCTCACCTTGGCACTGGGCTTCCTGCCCTCTTTTCTGTTCATCAGCCTCCTCCTTCTTATCGGTTTCTTGTGAGTAGCTTTCTGCTCACAGTGGAAGGGAGGCTATTGGCAATAATGAAGGATTGTTGGAGCTGGGGATCTCAGGTGACCAAATTCTCTGTTTCTGCTCTGATTTTTGACATTCAGGGTTGCCAGTGTCCCCATTATTTAGCACCTGCATGCATGTGTCTTCTCTGATGTGGTTACCCAGGTCTAGGAATACATATGAAGGACCTGTACCTTTCCCGTGGTTTGGGCCGCTGTACTGTAGTCCTGGGCCTGCGACTACACAGATTCCCCAGCTAGGATACAAAGGGGAGGCAGCCATTGCTGCTCAGAGCTGATCAACGACCTGCAGCCTGAGCCCACCAGGCTGCAGGACTCACCCACCTTTTCCGCTATCAGGAAGTCATAGCGAAGGGCCTCTCGGGTGCAGATGGCGCCAAGCAGGAAGACAAAGACGATGTACAGAAACCACCTGCAAGAAACCCAAGAGCAGAACAGGGCTGCCACCTGACATCACTCAACCCCATCCCACTCCACCCTCCTCAGCCTGAGGGCTCCCCCCTGGAACTGTCCCCAAGGACAGAGAATGGCCATCACGAAGGTTCCCCAGATTGTCTGGGGGCACTGCCAGTACTCTTGTCTCCTCTAGCATATTTCATATAAATATATATAAACATATCATTTCACATAAACATATAGAAATGTATCATTTGCCTCTTATGGAGGAAAACACACAGGTTTTCTGGGGTGGGGAGCAGCCCAGCTGGCCAGGATGCAGGCCATGGCTGACTGGCAGGTCTGCACCCCATCCTCCTGCAGCAGGACAAGCCGATGAGCTGTCAGGCCTCGGAGTCCCGCTGTTCCCTGGCCCCCAGGTGATACAGAGCCAAGCCGAGTGTGAAAGGCCAGCAGTGACCTGGCTCTGCCCTCAGAAGCCCTGTGACCTCGATGAACTCACATGAACCCAGTGGCCTCATTCCCGTCTGGACAGTAGGAGGATGAGCCAAAGGCTCCTCCTGGGACCTCCCAGCTGTGACCAAAAATGAGGCAGGGCTATTTCCTTTCCTTTCCTTCTGGACACCCTCCCTTATCTTTGTCAGCCTCATTTTCCTCCCAGAGAAATCACCTTATTTAGCACAGAATAGACAAGTGCTATATGCCTGGCTAGGAGCCACAGTGCCATTACAACAAGCTAAAGCAAACTCAGCAATGATGAAGAGGTGTACTCATATCTTTTTTAAACATCACGGTTAAAATAATGCAGGTACTTTAATCCTTGTCATGTCTGGGATTTCATTACCTTTCACACCTACCCACTGAAGGCAGTGGAGCTTCTTCCCATAGTGCAGAGAGAAAACAGAAGATTCTAGGTCAGAATCAGACCCAAGGCACCCAGCCTGCTCACATGGGTGGCACAGTGTGAACTAACACAGGGAAGCCTGGCAGCCTTGGGGCAGCACTGGGGAGGCAAGCTGGGAGAAGAGGAGAATCAGCTTCTGAGTTCCTACTGTGCGCCATTACACACAGCATCTCCTCCACAATCTATAGGACACATGTGTTCTCATTAACCCCATTTTACAGAGATGAAAATGGAGGCTCAGAAGGTTAATTGTCTGAAGTCCCCCAGACAATCAGCGGGGGGGAGTAGTATGCAAATCTTATTTTGTCTGCAGAACTCTTCCTTTTTATATTCTCGGTCCTGGAAACTCATTGGTTACAAAATGTCCAAGTTCAAAATGGGGGTGGGGAAGGGGAGGGGCAGGAGGCTGAGGGAAAAGGAAAAAAAGGAGTCCACCTTCTTAACGACCCCCTTCCTTACTGCATTCCCAGGCAGGGGGGATGAAAGGCCGAGCATCTAAACCCACCAGACATGAATTTTCCAGCTGGCTGAGTGTTAAAAGGAGGATTGGAATATAGAATAGATTGGTCACATACAGGGCACTCTTAGAACAAAAGGAGCAATCCCCTCTTTTGCCTGGGGTTTTCTCTCCCTCTCTCCAGCTGATTGCCACAAGGGGAACTTACGAGATGCCAACGGCTACTAGGGAGCCCAGGGGGATGCTGGCAGCAGGCTCCCTGAGGTCGCCCCCCATGTTGAAGCCGGCCATGACTCCTGAAAGACACCCAGGCAGGAGAGAAGGGTGAGCAGCATCCTCCACATATCCCCTTCCCCTCCTCGGGGCCTCCCTGGAAGGGATCCTCGAGCATGCCCTCCCATCTGCGGCTCTGCAAAGTGCACTTCTCGGTCTCCCCTGGCAACTGCGGAGGCATCCTCGAGGCGTGAAAGGGACTTTTGTGGGTTGGCTGATGCTCAGGAGGAGAGCTCGACTAGCGACAAAAGCATCTTATGGCCCAGTGCAAAGTAATGAGGGCCAGGGAGGCGGCGGGCAGGCCACACAAAGGTCCCAAGGCCACATGCTGAGCTCTGAGCTCTGCCTTCCAGCCGGACAACACCCAGGAGAGACTCAGCCTTAGCAAAGAACCCACCCCTGCCTGCTCAGCAGAGTTCTTTCCCTCTGCTATCCCTAGACTACACTGGGGTTCAGGGACCCCAGGGACACGTTTCATCCAATATTCAGAGTCAGCAGCCGTGTTCAAAGCTCCTGAGCTGCCAAAGGGCTCTAAACAGATTCCAACGAACCATCTTGATGCTACCAACACTGAGTGGTGAGCTCCTCTTCACCGTGGACTCTATTCCTCATGAACACTCATGAGAAGCACGTAGTCATGATGGGAAGGTCATCATTGTGGTCCAAACACACACAGGCAGGAAACCAACAAGACAGTGTGTGCTGAACATGTGGATCCAGCCCACACGCGTTCTGCAAGCCCACGGGGGTGGGTGCATCGTGAATGTGGTCTCGAAGGACGCTTTGCATGGGTTTGGGGAGAGGAATGGGTCCAACCCCATCAATATGGATTTACGAGCCCTTTGAACCTGACAGGGCCTGTAGTAAGTGCTTTTCATACTTTTTTTTTTTTTAATCTCATTTAATCCTCACAACAACCACATCAGAAAAGTAGGTTTCCCCCGTTTTATAGACAAGGAAACTAGTGCTAAAAGAGGTAAATTAAAATAGCTTAAGGTCACACATTTAGTAAGTAGCAAAGCTAAGATTCAGCCCTGGCCTGTGTGATTTGGAAAATTGCTCTCTTAACGCCTCTGCTATAATGCTTGAGGGAACTCAAGTGCAGTGGAGTAAAGTGAAAGTTTGGGCCCAGAAAGTTAAAGAGGAACTATTTCAAAGACTACCCTGTGAATGCTGAACCAAGGCAGAGAACTACATACATTTTGACAGAGCAGTTCCACTACTACGGTTGTATCCTAAGTAAAGAGTCAAGGACATAAGTAAAGATTTATCCAAAAATGTTTATTAAAGCTTGTATATATAGAGTGGTGAAAATTATAAACAATCTAATGTCTAAAAGTAGTGTGGGTGTGTTAGTCATTTAGTCGTGTCCGACTCTTTGCAACCCCATGGACTGTGGCCCACAGGGCTCCTCTGTCCATGGAATTCTCCAGGCAAGAACACTGGAGTGGGTTGCCATTTCCTTCCCCAGGGGATCTTCCCGACCCAGAGTTCAAACCCAGGTCTCTAGCATTGCAGGCAAATTCTTTACTATCTGAGCTACGTATAAATGATGATACATCTTTCAGTATATACCGGCCCTCCAATAACATCAAGGATATTGTTGTGACATGAAAAGAGCAATTGTTTCCATTTCAGAGGCATATCTGAAAGCAGAACATACAGTATGATCTTATTGTGAAAAAAAAAAAAAGATAAATAGATGTGTAGAAAAATGAAAAAGGAACTAGAACATGTTCAAAATGATAATGTTATTTCTGGGTGATGGAAAAACAGATCATTTTTTATTTTGTCGTTTATCTCTACTTTCTCAATTTTCTATAGTGATCATTGTGAAATAAGGGAGAAGTAATCCTTAAATGTTTTTTGTTTGTTTAAAATGGCGTGTTGGGCACATTTTCTTTATTCTCAGTCCTCTCCCTCCCAAGACCCTATTAAAAGGATAGTAAAAGGGGAAAATGGATGCATGCCTTAAGAAAAAGAGGATTGGGAGGGGGAGCAATAAGTAGAGGAAAAGTTTCCACAAACGTCTGGAACATAGAAAATGGATAAAATGATACAGAGTACTAAAGGAAAAGAACACCTTGGAATGCTTATCTAGAGGATCTAAATAAACTGCCCAAGGAAAACCAGGACCACTAGTACAGATGTTCACACCCCAGATGAAGCTCTCAAGAGCCAGACATGCCCACAAACGCACTGCTGTCAACTCTTCCATGAAGGAAGAGCCCCATCCGGGAGACAGACCCCACACACTACAGCAGGAGATCCACGCCAGCAACCAAAGGTTGTCAAGTGTATAACAAAAATCAGCAACAAATACATAAACACATGCACGATAAAAACAGAACAACCTGGCCTGGAAGAAACATAAAAATCAGGCCACAGAAGAAAATTTTGAAGAAAATACTAATTAGTAGCTCCATAAACATCCAAGAAGAATATTCTAACTATAAAGCAAGATGCTATGAAAAAACAAAAAATAATCTAAGAACAAGAAAAAGACTTTTGGAAATTAAAAACATGATCACTAAAATTAAAAGCATGATCACTAAAATTAAAAACATGATCACTTAAACTAAAAATGCAATGGAATAGCTAGAAGATAAAGTTAAGTAAATATCCCAGAATTTAGAACAGAAAGATAAAGGGGTAGAAATTTTGAGCAAAGAATAGGAGAAACAGAGAAGAAATCTTGGAGTTATAATATCCAACTAACAGGAGGTCCAGAAGAGAGAAGAGAGAAAATAAAATAAGCAAGTAAACAACAGAAATAAATGTCTTCAACCTGAACAAGACACAACTCTTCAGGTTGAAATATCCCATAAAGTAAACAACAAAAAGGCCCACACCTAAATGCATCATTGTGCAATTTTTGAAGAAATCTTAAATATTTTCAAAGATAAAAACTGAACAGTTACAAAGGAACAAAAATTAGACTGGCATCAGACTTCTGAACAGCAACAGTGAATGCTAGAAAACAACGGAGAACTGATTTTTAAATTCTGTGGAAAAGCTATCTTGAAACAAGAGTTTTAGCCAGATTACCAATTAAGTGAAAGTAAAGTTAACCAAAGAAGGGCTCAGAAAATTTACCTCCCACACATCATTTCTTTTTTTTTTAATTTCTATTTTTACTTTATTTTGCTTTACAATACTGTATTGGTTTTGCCATACATTGACATGAATCAGCCATGGGTGTACATGAGTTCCCAATCCTGAACCCCCCTCCCACCTCCCACTCCATATCATCTCTCTGGATCATCCCCGTGCACCAGCCCCAAGCATCCTGTATCCTGTATCGAACATAGACTGGCGATTTGTTTCTTACCTGATAGTATACATGTTTCAATGCCATTCTCCCAAATCATCCCACCCTCTCCCTCTCCCACAGAGTCTAAAAGTCTGTTCTGTGTCTCTTTTGCTGTCTCGCATAGAGGGTTATCATTACCATCTTTCTAAATTCCACATATATGCCACACATCATTTCTGAGGAAGATACTAAAGCAAGAACTCCAGTAAAATGAGGATATAAACTATGAAAGAGAAAAAGAGAAGATTCCAGAAAGCAGTGGTGATAAGTCAGGAGTTAATAAAGTCCCAGATAACAGTTGTGCAGTTGTGCAGCAGAGAAGCCAGCAGGGACTGAAGCAGAAGAATGGAGACCCCAATAGGGATGCCTCTGGATAGGAACTGGATTCAACACAAAGGACACTATGAATTATTTTAAAGATTTGCTGACTGCATATTTTGGCAACAAGAGAAAACGCTTATTGAAACTCGAGGAGAAGTAAACAAGAAAGCCAACATGTAAATATGAAGGAAACTAAAATAGGACATGACTTTAAACAACTAGTAAAAAAAAAAGTCTTAAAGTTAATCCATTTGGCCATTATATCAGGAACATTCTCCCCTAAATAACACAAGGGCCACGTCAGATGCAGCCAAGGAAGTGGAATTCTAGCTCACCACTTGGCTCTTCAGTGAACCACAACTATACAATCACAGACATAGCCCAGAGGACTTAACTTTAGCTGCAAAGTAGAATACAAATATTATCTACTTGACAAAGTAACATAAAGCTATAGCTAACAGCTAATACGAAATGAAAAGAGAAAAGAAAACTAGAAAGAGGAAAGGCGCTCATATTTTTGTTGTAGCAGTGTGGGAAACAAAAGTCCCAGGATCTTTACTCAGGACTGGCCGAATGTTACAAGCTTCCATTAGTTTAATAAGAAAACCTGAAACGTGAGTTACCCATTAAATCTGTTAGGTCAATAAGGAAATGGCCAGCAAATATTTATATACCAGCTGCAATAAATTTAAAGTTAATGCTAGAATTTGTTCTGTATTTTGTCATCATAAAGGGGAGTTTCTAAATGTTTGCTAAGAGGAGCAAAGAAATTTCCAAAAATATTGAACAGCTTGTCTCTGAAGTTCCAAAACCTGTTGACTTATAAACTAAAGTCAAAAAAAAAAAGAGAAAAAAAAACTTTTTTAATAGAGAGAGAGGTTGTGTGTGTGTGTGTGTGAAACTGTTTGTTCACTGCAAGTTGTAAACTACAGTTTTCATGAGATTTTCCTCTTTACCTGCTAGTCATCAACTTGTCATAGCTTCCCTGATATTGTTCTAAAACATAAATATAAAAGGATTATTCAGAATCCCTTAAAATCGGGGATTCCTTTAAGATAACTAACACATTCCTTGTCAAAATACTTTACACATGAAATAAAGATGACCCTAATACACTAATCTTAAAACATAACACAGAATATTAATTTTCCACACCAACAATAAGCAGTGAAGAGATATAGCCTAGGATGGATAACAGACTTAAGCATATTATTTAAAGTTATAAAGATAATCAAAAAAGAACTAAAAATTAAAATATGACTATTAAAAATTGGGAAGTGGATAAAAGGATCATGTAAGGAAGCTAACCCTCTACATTTCTTACCATGGAGTCAATAAATTACATGTGACTTTGACTATCAAGTTATAGATATAAGCATGTACATGCAGGCTAAGTCACTTCACCTGTGTCCAACTCTTTGTGACCCTCTGGGCCATAACCCAGCAGGCTCCTCTGTCGATGGGATTCTTCAGGCAAGAATATGGGAGCGGGTTGCCATGCCCTCCTCCCGGCGATCTCCCCAGCTCAGGGATCCAACCCCCGTCAGCTGCAGACCCACCGCGGGCGGGTTCTTTACCACCGAGCCACCAGGGAAGCTCAGGTATAGGCACATTGCTTGGTAGTGCAGTTAGCCCTGAAGTACAAAAAATGACTAAAAATAGTTGCCCCTATAGAGGGGTTCTTTGGGTGGTCAGGTTGGTGGAGGAGGGAGGGCAGGCTGAGAGACTACTGCTTTATGTTACAAGCACCTCTGCACTATTCTTTATTTTTTAAATCACATACAGGTTTTATTTAGATCAAGAGAACAAGGCCGAGGACCTGCCTTACTCTGACCACAGCTCGTGGGACCATGTCCTTTGTTGCTAGAACAGTCTGACGGCCAAGGCCAGCCCCGGCCAGATCTCCAGGTCTACCTGACACTCAGGCCCCACTAACTTCGTCCATTAACACCTCCTCTTTCTGAACCTCCCACCCGCTGAGCCTCTGCCAAGGTTCTCACCCGTCGCCAGGTTTACGTCTTACCTGCCTGGCTTCCTACCTTCGGCAATGACTTCATTCTGCCCCCCAAGCCCCTGGCAGTTCTAGGCCTATTCATTCAGCTTTGCAAGGTTACACACTGCTATGTATTCTTTGCCATTTTTGTACCTCCTCTAGTTTGTCATGTCATTCTGTACGCCTTCCTTCAGACCATTTACACAAGTCTAGAAATAAGGAGCCACAAGAACTCCACTGCCATAGGCACTTCTGTCTAGGAAAGTGATTGATTAATCGTAATGGCTTCCTGCTTCCAAAAAGGTTCTGTATTCACAACAAACAAATGCCCCTTTCTTCTCTCTCCACAATCCCGTGACAGTGATGACCCTGCCTTTAATTAGAGGTCCCACTAGCTGGCCTGGTATGGGGCACGTGGGAATCCTGCTCAGTGGGAGCAGAAACAGCTGACTCTGACACAGGCCACCCTCAGGAATGGGACAGACCCAGACAGCCAGGAAGTGGGCTTTTGAGACAAAACAGGCAAGCCAGAAAACAGGCAGTCAGTACCATGAACCCAAAACTCCCGAGACAAGGAAATGGCAGTAACTTGCACTCCAGATAGGAAGCCTCAGGGTAACTCCTGTGGGTGTTCCGGGCACACCTGTTAGGTTGGTTTGCACACTGTCACTCCCAGGATTTTGCCCTTGCATGACTACACAATTCTTGAGCAGATGATCTCTAGTTCTGCTGCTGCTGCTGCTGCTAAGTCGCTTCAGTCGTGTCCGACTCTGTGCGACCCCATAGTCGGCAGCCCACCAGGCTCCCGCGTCCCTGGGATTCTCCAGGCAAGAACACTGGAGTGGGTTGCCATTTCCTTCAGTGCATGAAAGTGAAAAGTGAAAGGGAAGTCGCTCAGTCGTGTCCGACTCTGTGCGACCCCATGGACTGTAGCCCACCAGGCTCCTCCATCCATGGCATTTTCTAGGCAAGAGTACTGGAGTGGGGTTCCACTGCCTTTTCTGGATCTCTAGTTCTGGTGGACCATAAATGTCTTGCTTACCAGTTAGATCTAGAAAAGTTATTTTGATTTCATATTTCTCACCCATGCTTATCAGGTATTATAGAGATTCCCTAGTTACCTTTCTTTCTGCTTCTGCTACAATTTAAAAATATTATCAATGTTAGAGCTAGATTTAGGGGAGGAATAGTAGAATAGGTATTTCTCAGCGATATTTACAAATAATGCCCCCCCCACCAAAAAAAGGTTCCACAGTTAGAAAACATAACAGTGGGGAAAACCTTGATTAAACAAGATTAGAGAGATTCTTACTGCTGGAGTTACCATACAACATTCTAATTTTCATTGTCCATTTCTAAGAAGAGAAATGTAGCACATACTATTTCCTAAAACTTATTTGACATTCAACACTTTAAAAAAAAAAATGAAACACTTTAATCATTGGAAAACACAAAGTGTCCATTTTGTAATTCCTATTTGATCTTTATCCTCTTTTTGGCAGGCTTCCTAAAAATCTTTAAAGTGGCTATTTAGAATCAACAATTCTTCAAGCTGGAAGGTATCTTAGAGATCATCGACTCTGGCCCTTTTATTTCACAGATGAGGAAACTGAGGCCCCAAGAGGGGAAGCAATTTTCTCATGTTTTCAAGCTAGCTGCTTGCAAAGCCAGCAGAACTCATTTTGAAGTTTCCTTAATTCAAGTCACGCTATTTCCTCCACATCATAGAATCTCTCCATTTCTTCCTAACACCCATGCTCTTTTTGGATTTTTCTTTTTAAAACAGAGTAACGGCATGATTAATTTGGGGCTACCGCCCCCACAAGAGTGCTGAACTTAGCTATAATCAGCACTACTTATAATCAGTTATAATCAGCACCACACATTGGTTTTCCTACAGCAATTTCCGTCACCAGTTCTGAATCACTAGTCTGTCCTGGTCCAGGGCATTTCCCCTCCTCGTTGGTCTTGAGCTGCCAGTTCCAGGAAGCAGTTAATTGCTTTACCCTAAACCACGTCCTTGCCCTATATCAGGATGATGATATGGGCTGCATCTTGTGACCACGTGACTTAGGTAACAGGTTTCTGCATACCAGTAAAGGCTCTGACTTGGTTTTCCATCCTAGTCCTAAGGCCTTTTACATCTCTTCACCGACTCAGCTTTCACATGTGAGGGTGATGGTGTTGGCCATCACTTTACCAGCTTGAGTTGAGGAGGTTAAACCTCCAGCATCATCCAGACCTTTCTGGGCACTGCCATTAACCTCATAGTCTGGTCGTGTGGCACCAGGTAAACTGGGGGGTTTGGCTTGGCACCCTGGCTCAAATATCTGTGACAATAGACGTGGATGGTCAGGAGAGGAACTGATCCCTTAAACATCTCTAAAATCAGCTATTGATAAAAATAACCCAGATAAATGTCAACCACTTTCCAGCATCTGCAAGATAGTGGTCCTCTGCCTTTTCTTGCTGCCCCCTTCATCAACCATAGTGCACAGAGATTAAAGTCTTCACCTCTTGCCTACTATTTTAATCCCACTCCCACCCTATTTTCTTTTTTAGATCCTGAAAATGAGCATTCTTAAGGGAAAAAAAAAAAGGCTTCACCAATGGCCCAATGGGTAAATAATTTACCTGCAATGCAGGGACACAGGAGGTGCAGGTTTGATCCTGGGGTCGGTATAGTCAAAGTTATGGTTTTTCTAGTAGTCATGTATGGATATGAAAGTTGGACCATAAAGAACACTGAGCCCGAAGAACTGATGCTTTCAAATTGTAGTGCTGGAGAAGCCTCTTGAGAGTCCCTTGGACAGCAAGAAAATCGAACCAATCAGTCCTAAAGGAAATCAACCCCGAAGGGGCCTGATGTTGAAGCTCCAATACTTTGGCCACCTGATGTGAAGAGCTGACACACTGGAAAAGACCCTGATGCTAGGAAAGATTGAAGGCAGGAGGAGAAGGGAGCAACAGAGAATGAGAAGGTTGGATGGTGTCACTGACTCAATGGACATGAGTTTAAGCAAACTTCGGGAGATGGTAAAGGACAAGGAAGGCTGGCGTGCTGCAGTCCATGGTGTCACAGTCAGACACGACACAGTGACTGAACAACAAGGAAACAATGAAAAAAAAAAAAAGCCTGGGGCTTCTGGATAAAGCATTTGCATGCAATGCGGGAGACCAGGGTTCAATCCCTGGGTTGGGAAGATCCCCTGGAGAAGGCAATGGCACCCCACTCCAGTACTCTTGCCTGGAAAATCCCATGGACAGAGGAGCCTGGTAGGCTACAGTTCCTGGGGTCGCAAAGAGTCAGATGTGACTGAGCAACTTCACTTTTCCCTTGTGGTCCAGTGCTTAAGAATCTGCCTGCCAGTGCATGGGACTTGGGTTCGATACCCAGTCCAGGAAGATCCCACATGCCACAGGGTATCGAAGCCTGTGTACCACAACTACTGAGGCCACATTCTAGCAGAGCCCTCGAGCTGCAGCTGTTGGGCCCACATGTCCTCGAGTCCGTGCTCTACAAGAAGAGAAGCCTGTGCACCACAACGAAGGACAGCCCCCACTTGTCACAACCAGAGAAAGCCCGCACACAGCAACAAAGACCCAGCACGGCCCAAAATAAATAAATAAATTTTTTTTTTTTAAGAAAAATACCTAATCATTTTCTAGACTTTCCTGGTTTCTGTTGGTTGGTCATTAAAGAACTACTTACTCTTACTTTAGAAACCTTCAATTTTCCCTTTCCATTTAGACATTGTTTCTCTGTTGCCTTTTTTGTTTCTTTTTTAAAGTTCATAAATTTATTATTTTTCTTTTTCATTAAAGTAGAATATCCATGCACTAAAGTGACTTAACCTTATCCACCGCCTTTTATTGTTTGGAGGCGGTGTGGCTCTGAGCCTCAGTCTCCCCAATTGCAAATGGGGATAAGATTATGTACCCTGCAGGACTGTTGTAAAGCTAGAAAGAACATCTATAAGGCATCTAGCAGGTGCCTGGCACCTAGTAGGTGCTAAATAAATGTCCACCTGGGGGTGGGGGCCTGGGATAAACCGGGAGATTAGGACTGACATATACACATTATTATCTATAAAATAGATGACTAATAAGAACCTGCTGCATAGCACAGGGAACTCTACTCAATGGGGAAAGAATCTAAAAAAAACAAGAAGAGTGGATATATGTATATATGTATATGTATAACTGATGCACTTTGCTGTATACCTGTAACTCACACAACATTGTAAATCAACTATACCACAATAAAAAAAAAAAAAACTTTTTTTGAATGTCCATTCAGGGAAGATGGGCTTCCTTCCACTCTCAGAACTCCCCTGGGTTCCTAAGCACTCTGGCTGCCCCTCCTCACCTTCCACCTGACTGTCAAAATCCCACTCCTTCCCCATACCTGGCTGATTGGTTTGTTTAGCTGTTAAGGTAGGAATCTTTCATCCCCTCTTTACTCTATTCTTAGAGGCAGAACTAATCAGTGCTCTACCCTCGCAATGCCTTAGAGATGCTGCTGAGACAGACTGTGTTGAATAATGGGTCATTCAAACACTGGGATTCCAGCAGGATTTGTTGACTTCCGGGTAGAGTACAGCTCCAGACAAACGTGTGTCCTCTTTTCCAGCATCCTTGCCAAAGCATGTGGGAAGCAATGGGGTTCACCATTTTTTGTCGGGTGACCTTGGGAAATCACCTCTCTGTGTCATTGTTTCCTCATATGTAAGATGGATTAATAATAGAACCCATGGAAGGATACAGGTTCCATGGGGCCTAAAACTTTAAAAATACAAAGTTATGAATATGAAATGGAACTTTAGAAGGAGGTCATGCAACCAAGGGACCCTGAAACCCAGGCTTCATTAGCTTAATGGTAAATCTGCATCTGATAGAAGCACTGGGGTCATGATGAGGTTTAAATGAAAGACTGTAAAGTGTTCGGCACAGTGCCTGATGTTGTAGGCTATTATAATGATAGTTATTACAGATACTGTGATAATTTGATAAAATCATACATTTTATACATGAAATTATAAAAATAAACATATGTAATAATTATAAAGCTCCCTTCCTTTCTCCTGTTCGTGCTCACAAGTCCATCAGAATGTAGGGGGTGAGTCCCCCTCAGACTGTCCTTGCTCAGGTTCTCTGCTCCGTAAAACAAGACCTCATTCTGGCCCAGCAGGTCCTTCTTCTCTCACCCACAAGAACACATAACTTAGGAGGAGGCCTGGGGACACACTGAGAGAGAAGGAATGTAGAGGTAGGCTGAGGGCAAAGCCAGCATAGATGCCTAGAGCTGAGGGTCCCAGAGACAGCCAGCCAATCTGGAAGAGCTCAGAAGATTCCAGAACTTCTCAGAGTGTGTGTATGTGTGTGGGGTGGGGAGAGATAGGATCAGGTCCAGGGAGGCCAAAGGATGTCACAGAAACAGCAGGGCTCCTGGCCACAAAGGTGAGCGTGGACATTCTGGTAAAGGCTGCTGGTTTCCCACATCCATTTTGATGCTGGGTGTGGTCAACCACAAGAGGCCCTTATCCCTTCCAGCAGGAGTCTGAAATTTGGGGACAAGGGTTACACAACTTCACACAACGGTATTTATCCCAGTGAATTTCCATTTTCTAGTTCCTCCATGTATTGTGGTCCCAGATTCCCAGAGTGGCCATGTGTGTGCATGAATAACTACAGGGAGAGGTGTTTGTTTTTCAGAGAAAGTTTGGTGGTATAGCTCAGAGAAGGAAAGTGCTTTGGGAAACTAAATGCAGAGTCTATTCCAAGGTCCCAGCCCCACCCTGCAGCCACCACCACAGGGTGTGGTGGAGTGCAGCGAGGAAGACTGACAGAAGACTTCGCTTCCTAAAACCAGAGGAGCCACTGAAACCTAGGCTTCAGCTATTCTCCCCAGGAAGTCTCCCGCCCCCGGGGATAAGATCTCTAGAGTAACCTAAATAACATGTCACTGGTCAGAGATGAGGATGCAGGGTCGGGGGACTGGAAATGTCTGTTCTTCCAAACTCCTCTCCCCTCTCACAGCCTGGAGGTTCTCCTGTTCCAGGAGAGGATGGCGTTGGAGGGAGCCCCAGCCATGACTCACTCAGAGTTAATCCTTGGCAAATCTGTCACCATGGAAACTGCCAATCATCCATGCTTCTCCTAGCTTAATGGAACATCTGCCAGGGGAAAGCCAAGGGATACAAATTGCCTGTCCTGCCTACCGTGTTTACACTGGAGCCCCTGGAAAACAGAGATAGCCAGGAGAGGCAACCCTTTACAGAGGGATGGTGGCCCAACTCTGTTGCAGGGGGGGACCCCTTCCAGGGCTCGAAAGTGGGCTCTTGTCTAACACTCAGAAAAGAATTGTCAGAGGTGACACGTACTGACAAAGCAAGGAAAGGTGCCTTCACTGGGAAGGGGTGCCTGGGTGGAGAACAAGAGGTCAGGGAACCCAGGAGACCTGCTCCGCCATGTGGCTCGCAGTCTCGGGTTTTACGGTGATGGGATTAGTTTCTGGGCTGTCTCTGGCCAATCATTCTGATTCAGGGCCCTTCTTGGTAGTGCACACATTGCTCAGCCAAGATGGATTCTAACAAGGAGGATTCTGGGAGGGCAATGGGACATGAGTATCTCCTTTTGACCTTTCCCAAATTCTACTGGTTGTTGGTGGCTTTTTAGTTCCGTATTCCTTACCAGGACCTCCTGTCGTAAAATAACTCACAGGAAAGTTTACTATGGGGCCTGATGAGAGTAGGCAGTTTCAGTCAGTGTGTTTCTCCTAACAACTCTAGTCACTAATTAGCTGGGTGACCTTCCTCAATCCTCTGTGCTCATTTCCCAGATCAGTGATTCTCAGCCTGGTTGGGCCCAGATGGGGGTGTGGAGGGTGGGGATGGGGCTGGGGGTGTCAGGGAGGCAGAAAAGCACATCCCTTAAGAGGGGTGGGGTAAAAGAGGCTTGCGTAGACAGTTTGTTCAATATTATCATTTTATATTTGGAACATTACCAAACAATACCTTCATAATTTAAGCCACAGAAAATAAAGAAGCTTGGCTAATCTTCTTAGGTCGAATCTTTCTCAAAGAAAGGATCAAGATCCTCCTTCTGGTCCAGGGAGGCACGGAATTTCCAGTGTAGTAAGGTCTTCAGTACCATTAACAAAAACAAACATGGAGTAAAAGATACAAAGTTGAGAGTCGCTGGACTGGCTGATCTCAAATGGTAGTCCAGCTCAAATTCTGGGCTCCTGGGTGGCATCTTCCAACCTCAGGCCACTGCTGATTCCTTCCTGAAGGGTGAAGCACCAGAGGGAAGGCTCGTCACCCTGGGCCCTTCACTCAGGCCAGGCATTCCCTCTCTTACAAGAGGCAAGGCCTGCAAATAAAAAGGAGGGAAGCCATGGGAGAAGCTTGGAGGGGACCTGACGGGGTCACGCACCAAAGGCAACATCCTGGTGGTACTGCCCGCCTCAAAGGACCACGGCCCTGCTTCAGCTGGGACTGCTAACCTGGCACCTGGAAGCAAGGCTCTGGCCTGGCATCAGGACTCCCTGCCAGGCCCAAGGAAACAAACACGCAGGTGGGAAGCCTCTTGAATGTGCTGGGGAGGGGCAAGGTGTGGGGGAATGGGGAGCAGAAGGGGCTAGAAAATATTTTCAGATGTTAATGTTAAAAATTTTCAAAAATGTTCTTCTTCGTGTATTTCATCCCCTCTCCCTTTCCTTTTCTGTCCATTCAAGAGGAACGTGACCTTTATTTTATTGTCTTGGTGGAAATACGTGGCAGGGAAGAATCAGACTTTTCACATTGTTTTGGTTTCTGTTTCTCAAAAGGCTGGGCCCTTAGGAGATTTTAGAGGATCTAGGAGTCGGACACGACTGAAGTGACATAGCAGCAGCAGCAGCAGCAGCAGGAGTCGGACACGACTGAGTGACTTCACTTTGACTTTTCACTTTCATGCACTGGGGAAGGAAATGGCAGCCCACTCCAGTGTTCTTGCCTGGAGAATCCCAGGGATGCGGGGGAGCCTGGTGGGCTGCCGCCTATGGGGTCAAACAGTCGGACACGACTGAAGCGACTTAGCAGCAGCAGCAGCAGCAAGAGATAGAAAAGAAGCTGCAGAGTGACTGGGGAGAGTACCGTGGGAACAAAACCTATTTGCTACACTGTTTGTAGGGCCCAGTGCAAAAAAAAAATGTAGGGCTCCTTGTTCAAAAATTATTAAGAATTCCAGCAACAGCAAAGCGTTAAACCAAGTGTGGGGTCCTCCTGAGCTTATGACCAAGTATGAATGTATAAATTCACGCTCACGAAGCTGGCCCTGGACAGCAGTGTCCCCCGTATTAGAACAGAAGATTGCCCCTCACGCTTGGGCAGGAAGAGAAAGGCCCACAGGATTTGAACAACGAGGACCTGAGGCCCACTGCCTGGCAGCACCAGTGGGATCCAGCAAGATCTCAGGAAAGAGGGTCTGAGAGGTACACAGACTCTAGGCACGCGGTTCCCAGGTTCAGCAAACTTTCCATCCCCCAAAGTGGCTCAGAAGCAACAGAGACCATAACCCTAAAGGGATTGCAGACAGGGCTGTGGGAGGGCCTGGCTCAGAGCACAGATGGTGAACAGCCAGAGCCCCGGCATGCCCTGGTACTGAGTGAGACCCTGAGAGCTGACAGGGCAAGGCAGAGGCACGGTGGGTGACTGACAGCAGTTTCCAGCCACCCTGGCAGACTGAAGGCTTAAGGTCAGAGACCGGCTCTTTCCACTTCATTAAGATGAAAGAAACACATTGTTTCTGGCACACCTGGACTGTAGAACAGCATGCTACCTGCCATCACTGAGACCTAGCTCCAGCCTCCTTCCTGTGACCAAGCCTCAAAGAGGGAGTTGGGGGAGGGGTGTCAACTCGTAGTTGCCTTAGTTACTCAGCTGAGAAATGAAGCTTGGGGCAGAGTGGTCAGGTGGAAGAGACAGAGGGAAGCGAGAGTAAAGTTGGGTAAATTTAGGAGGTAAAATTCATAGGACTTGGAGGGGACTGGTAAGGAAGAGGCTTCCTCAATGGCTCAGTGGGTAAAAAAATCTGCCTGCAATGCAGGAGACACAGGAGACATGGGTTCGATCCCTAGGTTGGGAAGATCCCCTGGAGGAGGAAATGGCAACCCACTTTAGTATTCCTGCCTGGCGAATCCCATGGACAGAGGAGTCTGGCAAGAGGAAGGTGTCAGAACTAACTCCCCATTACCAGCTCGAGCAATTGGAGGAATGAGGGTGCCATCCCTGAGATCAGGAGTGGAGGAAAACCAGTAGGGGCTGATGGGATGGATGGGTTCTGAACATGCTGAGACTAGGATACCAAGAGAAGGTGTCATGTAGGCACTTAAATACATGATGTGAAGCTTAGAGAAATCGGGGCTGGAGGCATAAATCTGGGAATGGCCAGCATTGCGGGTGGTCCCTGAACAATGGGCATGAATGAGATCCCAAGGGAAACAGTAGGCACAGCCTGAAGAACCCCAACACTGAATGGGCAGGCAGAAGAGGATGCCCCTATCAAGTGGGTCAGAGGAGGGTGCTACATCATAGAAGGTACGAGAAATGAAGGAGAAAGTGGAACGCGGCTGAGAGGTCAAACACACTGACAAATTTTAAGTACCCACTGAACTAAGTGGAAGCCACTGACGACTTATGCAAGAACCATTTCACTGGAGAGACAGGCCTGGAATTCCAAAAGGAGAGAGTGGACGAGAAGCGCAGGAGGCAGGAAGGTGGTTGGGAGAGCAGACACCGTGGCTGTGGAGGGGAGAGACAGGGGTGGTGGCCAGAGGGATTCAGGGAAGTTGTTAAATATGACCACAGTCAGTAATTTTCCCCCACGTTTTAACAGCTTTACTGAGGTGTAACTAACATACAATAAGCTGCAGGTTTACAGTGTAACAGTCTGTAAAATTTGACAAGAACACACTTGCGAGTCCATCACCACAGTGAGAAACACATTTTTTCATCCCCCCAAACTTCCTTGGCCTCCCTCCTGCTCCCTTCCCCTCCACTCCTAGGTATTAACGACCTGCTTTCTGTCACTGTACTGTGCATTTTCTAGGGTTTTATATAAATGGATTTTTAAATAATTTTATCTTTTTAAAAAGGAACTCTCTTTTTGCCTTTTTTCACACAGCAGCATTATTTTGAGAGTCATCTACATCGTCACAAGTTATCAATAGTTCACTTTTTCTAATGGCTGAGTAGTTTTATATTGTGTGGTGATACCATAATTTGTCTCTCTATTCACCTGTTGATGAGTATTTGAGTTGTTTCCAGTTTGGGACTATAACAGACTAAATTGCTTTGAACTTTCATATGCAAGTCTTTATATGGATACATGCTTTTTTTTTTTTTTTCCTCAATAGTAGATAACCAGGATTGGAATGGCTGGGTATATGTTGGTTTTTAAGAAACTGTCAAACCATTTTCCAAAAAATGGTTGCCCATTTTACGTTCCAATCAGCAATGTATGCAAGTTCCAGTTCCTCCAAATCCTTGTTCACATCTGATAGGGATAGTCTCTTAAATTTTCAACAATCTAGTAGCTTTTCCTCCCTTCTCTCTGGAGAAAGGCAGAGGGAGGAGGGAAAGGAGACAAAATCAGCTCCAGGGCATCAACACTGCCAGGATGGAGAAAGAAAGGTTTTTCTGAGTCTGTGTTCTGGGAACAAGCCCAGTCCCTAGTAAATGGTTATTTCTTGTGGAGCATTTGGTCAACACATTAGCTTACTACCTTCTGAGCCTGGGACTCGAGCATGCAACAGTTCTACCAGGACCTCAGCTGTGCAAGGCTCCTCTGCAGCCACCATAGGACGGGAAAGTGGGGGAAGAGCCAAGGTCCTTGCTCGTGGGATCCTGATTTCACCCACAGTCAAAGTGGTAGGAGGATAAGAGCATTTCTCTGCCCCCTGGGAGAAGACACGTGGGTTGGGGTAGGGGAGGGGGAGATTAGAGACCAGTCTGAACTCACTACAAGGTGGGAAGGGCAGCTGTCCTGCTGAGGAACCCAGCCTGCTTAGCCCTAAGAGAAATAGGTCCCCTCTACTAACTTGGCCAAGAGGTGTCAATATAAGTGTAAGGGGTAAGGGGGATCAAATCATGTTGGGAGCCTTCAGGAATTATGAACAAGGAAAGCCTCTGTCAAAATAATAGATGTGTAGTTAAAGCTAAGGCCATCTATAAAGTCAGATATATACCCTAAAAGCACATGCAGGTCCATTATGATACTGCATTTTGGGAACCAAGTATTTACTTATATCCCTAACATGATAATGAAAAAGAATGCCAGTACCTGTAGCTGTGGGGAAGAACACCCCGAAGACAGTGAAAAAGGACTCTCCAGGGCTGTAATCTGGCAGAGTATTGTTCTGTAGCAGTTCTGGTGAATATCCAATAAAGCCATGTTCTGAAATAATACAGAAGAAAGCAAAATGAGCCGACTGACAAGACATAACACAGGTTCTCTAGATTACAGTCCCAGCTTTAAATAGTAAATAGTCCTAGCTTTAAATAGTAACTTTAAATAGTAAAAGATAGGTATGATGTGGGGGTCAGGGAGAGAACACAGAAGATAATAGAAACATCTTCCTTCCCACATCTAGGGCTTGACTTTTGTATATCTATATCTACGGATGTAGGTAAATAAAATGACATGAGGAAGAGAGTAGCCACCTCTAGGAAGGGGAGCTTTTTTTTTTTTTTGCTTATAGACTTCAGTACAGCTGAAATCTTTCAATGAGCATGCACTGATGTGTTCGCTTTTGATTTAAAAAATTACATTAACTCCCTGCTCAAAAACCTTCCCATAGATTCCTATTAGCTACAGAATAAAGTCCAAACTCCTTAAGAGGAGTGTGGAAGCTCCCCACAGCCTGGCAATGGCCCACCTATCGTTTCCTATTTGTGCTTTGCCTTTTCCTCTTCCCAGCGGTCACACAGACAACTCTGCCCAAGAAGCCTACTAGTACCCATTCCCGTGTCCCCTGCTTCCAGACCCTTCCCCACATCTCTGAATATCAATATGGTGCTCACTCTTCAAGCTCAACCCAAACGCTGCTCTCTTTGGGCTTTACATGAACTCCTTGATCAGAATCCTCCTCCTAAGTGCCCTCCATGACCAGACTCCTTGGGGCTAGAGATCTGCTCTTAAACGCCTCTGTCCCCCAGGCCCAACCACTGTGCCTGCCACACAGCAGGCCGGGTGCAAATATGGGTCACACTGAAAGAACCTTGCTCTTGGATCTTTTGCTTCTGTGCTTTCAGTCTGATGGTTCAGAGACTACTTTATAGCAGAAACATCTCAGATCTGATTTCTTCAAAGCATTTTAAACATTTTTTACATTGCCTTAAATGCAGTTAAAAGGTTTCACTCCTACAGATACTGCTTTTTTGTCAAAGGGGGTCACCTTGAACAGCATCTGTGGATGTGTTAGTGGGCTGTGGAATTTTAAGATACAAGTTCGGTGTCCTTGGGCTCAGGAACACGCAGGAGATCCAGTGTCTGTTTTTAGAGAATGGGTTGGTTTGTTCCTGCTCACTCTAGTCCACAACTCAGTCTTGATCTTTTTCCCTCTATCCCCTCTGACATGCAAGACGAGCACTTAGCCATTAGTCTCTCCATAGCTGACCCCCAGGGCTGCAGTGACAACCCCCTGCCAGCCTGTCCTCCACCACCCTTGGGGCTTAACTTCACCCTGAGCTTCCATCCAGTAAAGAGTGCTGGCTCGCTGATGAGTCCGAGATCACGGGCACTTCTCATGGCTTTCAAGATTCATATCTTCATAGGAAAAATATTTTTCAAAAAAAAAACAGTAAAATGAAAGCTCAGTGAAGCACAAGGACACTGGGGAGTCCAGTCAGGACTTAAAATCATTGTCAATTGCTCTCTTTCGCCTGAACCTTAGATCCCAAGGACTGTGCAGCATTTCCGAATGGTTTGGCGACTTCACAGCTGGTCCTCCCCTCTTTAACAGAAAAGCAATAATAGCTAAGTTAACTTTAGTTTATCCGCTGGCTGACCCTGCTGACTAGCCTTTCTGAGGAGAAAACCAGCCCAGCCTGCCTTGGAAGGGAGCTCGGCCAAGCTGGATGACACACAGGTCTGAGCACATTTGAGCACAGGGCTGTGCTGGGCTGGCCAGCCGTGAGGATCATGAACACTTCATCAGGCTCCACTGATCCTGGCTGTCCCCGAAGCCACCCTGCCATGGGCGGGTATTTGGTCACCAGGCCTGAGGGGCCTGGCCCCGGTCAGCCTGAAGGGCCAGAGGGATCTCAGGCGCCGTAGATGAGTCACTGGGAAGCCTCTTCTCTTTCTCCATCTTCCCACCAATGAGATCCACAGATTGAGGGGATGAGTCACTTGCCTTATTCGAGGCGGCAGAGGTGGGGGCGGGGTCCCTCTTCTGCAGGATGATCACAAGCGCAGCTCTCACACGCTCACAAGCACTCGCTCACACTGACGGCTGCTGCTGACCCCAGCCCTCTCCCCCCAAGTCCAGTCCTGAATTGTTCTCAAGGAAATCTTCACTTTGACAAGAACTTTATGAACAGAGATGCTTGTCAATGAGTTATTTATAATTGTGTAAGTGGGGAGTGTCTACATGTCCAATTGAAAGGTTGAGGTATTTTAAATCCTTATAAAGACTTACTAGTGCCAAAGAAAACTATCCATGTTACATATGATATATATTAAGTAAGAAATTGGATACCATTTATAGGATGAATACAAAAAAAAGTTTTAATGTATATATGTAAGAAAAGCAAATATACCAAAAACTGTTATTGTCTGTATAATGCAATCATAGGCAATTTTTAATGTTTAAAAACTTTCCATGTTGTCTGTCATGAGCATAATCAACTTATCATCAAAAATTTATGCCTTTTGTAAAAGCAAACAAAACATCCCACAACTGAAAGCCTACTTTCTCCAGATAGCTTTTCTATAAACAAATTCATTTCTTTTTTTTCTTTCCATTTATACTCTCCCTGTTTTTCAAAATGATACTTGCCCCATTTTTCAAAATGATTTAAGTAGCTTATGAGAAAAACATAAGTAAGATAGGGCAAGTAAAATAAGGGGCAAAAAAGAAACAGAAGGGGAAAAAATGAAATTGAGCAAAAGATAGGGAGGAAACACCTACAGCCTCAGTTCTCTGAGATAAGATCCTGCAGTGATTTTCCTCAAGCCGGAATTCAAGGCCTAGAGAGATCATTTCTGACACAGCCCAGTCCAGCAGGGGAGGACCTTGTAGCCACCATTCACACATGCCACATTCTAGTGGATAAGAAGGAGCCCTAGGTTCGCATGGTGGACCTGTCTCTCTGTCTCTGCCCTTACCTTCCCGGGGCCCTTATGACGTCCACCCACTTGACAGCCCCCCACATCATGCTCCCCAGTCCTGAGCTAGCCCCACAGAAGACCTGGCCTTCATCCTGACTTCCGGGGCCCCAGTCTCTTGCCCACAACCCTAACCTGTGGTCCAGCTGGACCTTGAGCTTATGTGGAGCAGATGCCCAGGTCAGGCACTGGTCTCAGAAAAATTTGTACTTAAGGCGTGGCCTGAGGTCCGCTGGCCACATCCAGCGTTGCAGGGCTGAGTAGACACCACTTGCCAAGGCCTCTCACAGTGGGTCTTGCTGCCCGATTTGCTAATTCTTCTAGTCACGGCCCCATTTGAGAATCTGATGAAAGCACATTTTGCATTCCATTGGGGGGGGTTCCCTGAAGCCTCCCCAAGGTTCAGGACCTCTATGCTAGGGGCTGCCTCTGTACCTGAGACTTCCGGCAGGCCCCATGGGCACCTATGATGTCTCAAGTCCCACCATGCCGTGCCTTGGCGTGAACAGAGGGCAACATCTCCTGCTGTCATCTCTGCCAGGCAAGGCATCTGCACACATGGGGACAGGGCAGGTCCCTCAGGGGCATCCCAGGACACTGCCTTCTGAACATAGCGGCAAGTCATCAGTTATTAAGCACCTCCTCTGTGCCAGTCACTGGGTACCAAGTCCTTTACATCATCTTTGATCCTTACAGCTACCCTGCAAGATCAGAGGTTAGCAAACCCGGCTCATGAAGGTGAAGAGTCTTGTCCAAGGTCACACAGCAGACCTGCCTGTGTGAGAGCCCTGGCCTCTCCTCTGGGAGGCCGGTCTCCAGGTCCCCAACACTACCTTCCCACACAGAAGGATGCATACAGCCGGTTTCCTTCAGCTCTGAGAGAAACGCCCCCGAGGTAACGGCATCTCCCCTTCTCCACCTCTGTGGGGCCCACAGGGGTCTCCCTGTGGAATGCCACATGCACTGAGGAGTGTGTGCACAGCTGGGAAGAGGCACAGCCCAGCCTCCACCCCAGGTCTGTCTGAAGTCAACATTTGCCATCTACCATAGCAACTCCCTGCAATTTATCCTGAGTTGTTTCCCCAGAGATTTCTGAGGTGAGTGTCTTCACCTCTGTGGGCCCTTCAGACTCTGCTGGTAACAAGAGGGGCTCCGGCACTCTCAGCTGGTGTCTTCCAGCTCTGCGAGGCCCAGAATGTCCAGTGCCTGCAGCTGCTGCGTGTGACTATATCTGGGTTGACCTGAACATCTGCTTCTGTATCCACAGAAAAAAAGTCTTTGGCCCCACGTGAGTTATGAGCTTTTAGGAAGAACAAAGATAGAACAGAGTGAGGAAAGAGAAAACATGATGAAAACCAGGCAAGAGCAGGAGGAGGGAAGACACTTGAAGGCTGGCCTTCCCCCTTGGCACTTGGGTATCACAGCTTCCTGTCACCGTAGGAAGCCCCCTGCAGGGTCAAGGATCTACTCCCAAGGACTATCACGGGACCCTGCCTACCTCATCTGGGCCAAAGGAGCCAGCCCGAGTCACACACTGCTGCAAAGGGCAGCTCCCTCAGGCTGGGCTGCGCCCTCTGGGAAGGTGGCTTCCAGGAAACTCTGTGTGCTGCCCTGCCCTCACCAGCCCTGGGGTCCGCTGAAATCAGAGGAGGCAGCGGGAAGTCATCCCCTGCCCCCACCATGGGTGTTAGATGGCCACCGCTGACTAACTTGGAAAGTGAGATTTCTAAAAATGACGCTGGCACTGGGGCCCCTGCCATCCCTCTGATAAGCCCGGGTGGGGCGAGGGGCTTCCCACCTGGTTTTCTTCTTGGCTCAGGTCCCCCAACCCCTCGACCAGCAAGACAGCCCTTTCCCGGGAACGACAATGGGAGAGGCCGGTCCAACCAGGAATAGAAAGAGCAGAGGAAGGGCCCAGGGAGAGGAAGGCGGGAGGGGCACGCTGCCCGGATCCTAGGACATCACAGGAAGAGCAGCCCTGCAAGGAAAAGGAAAGGAGAGGCCGAGCTTCTGGGAAGGGACACACACACCAAAACAAGGCCTGGGGGCGGGGAGGGCACGAGAAGGCCACCGGGCCCCAGACGATCCCAGAGGAGCCGGAAGTACAGTAGGGTGAGCAGTAAGGGAAAGGTGAACCAGGCGCCTTGACCAAGGGCCCCGCCTCACCCTGGACACTTGCCCCTCCCAAGAGCCTCCTCCTCAGCAGAGCCCACCTGGAACCCGGGATGGCCTGCCCATTGCCGGCATTGCCTTGATGGCTCTGGGACTCTGTCTCATGGGGACATAGACCTGTGTTTTGGGGGGGGAGGGGGACAGAAAGGCTAAAACGGCCTGACAAAGACAGGTCAGTGCCAGAGAGAAATGAGGCATGTCCAGGCCGCATCTATCACTGAGGCTCTCACAGAGCTCCTGCCGTGCATCCCCTCCTCTTACTCAGATATGGCCCAACCCCAGAAGGTCCAAAGTGGACACAGACGGGCAGTCCGGCCCAGCAAGCCCCCAGGGGCCTGGGCTGCTCAGTGGAGTTTTCTGCCTCAGGGCTTTGGTGTCAGGTCTGGGAGCTGCAATGGGGGAGGCAGCCTCAGTCATGAGAGAGCAAAATGTGCCCAAACTGAGCTCAAAGAGGGTAGATCTGGGAGAAGCCCAGGCTATTCTTCTCCTCCCTGGGGTGGAGCATGAGGCTCTGGGGATCTCTGGGAGGAAGGGAAGAACCGTGACAGGACCAAGAAACAGGACCCTGGGCTCACGCTCTGGTTCTGCCACAGACTCACTGTGGGACTGTAAGTGAGCCCTTCTTCAAAATGCAAATGATGACTCTGTCCACCTGGGATAGGCACCTCGATGTCCAGGTGGGGATGTCTACCAGGGATGAGAGTCTGCAGTCTCAATGAGCCCAGATGATGCAGGTCACACTCTCAGTAACAGGTAAACTAAATTCTTTTTCAGAACCCTTCTAATTCTGAAAGCCGCCAGTCAGGAGTTCATTCTCAAGACTCAGGGCACATCATCCAAATGCACCGCCGATCTCCAGTGGCTGATATAAAATCCCAAACTAGCTTCCAGAGCTGTCAGTGCTGCCCTCTACCTCCCTGTTGTTGTTCAGTCACTCAGTTCAGTTCAGTTCAGTTCAGTCGCTCAGTCGTGTCCAACTCTTTGCGACCCCATGAATTGCAGCACGCCAGGCCTCCCTGTCCATCACCATCTCCCAGAGTTCACTCAGACTCACCTCCATCGAATTGGTGATGCCATCCAGCCATCTCATCTTCTGTTGTCCCCTTCTCCTCCTGCCCCCAATCCCTCCCAGCATCAGAGTCTTTTCCAATGAGTCAACTCTTCACATGAGGTGGCCAAAGTACTGGAGTTTCAGCTTTAGCATCATTCCTTCCAAAAAAATCCCAGGGTTGATCTCCTTCAGAATGGACTGGTCGGATCTCCTTGCAGTCCAATGGACTCTCAAGAGTCTTCTCCAACACCACAGTTCAAAAGCATCAATTCTTCGGCGCTCAGCCTTCTTCACAGTCCAACTCTCACATCCATACATGACCACAGGAAAAACCATAGCCTTGACTAGATGGACCTTAGTCGGCAAAGTAATGTCTCTGCTTTTGAATATACTATCTAGGTTGGTCATAACTTTTCTTCCAAGGAGTAAGCATCTTTTAATTTCATGGCTGCAGTCACCATCTGCAGTGCTTTTGGAGCCCCAAAAGATAAAGTCTGACACTGTTTCCACTGTTTCCCCATCTATTTCCCATGAAGTGATGGGACCAGATGCCATGATCTTCGTTTTCTGAATGTTGAGCTTTAAGATAACTTTTTCGCTCTCCTCTTTCACTTTCATCAAGACGCTTTGTAGCTCTTCACTTTCTGCCATAAGGGTGGTGTCATCTGCATATCTGAGGTGATTGATATTTCTCCCGGCAATCTTGATTCCAGCTTGTGTTTCTTCCAGTCCAGCGTTTCTCACGATGGACTCTGCATATAAGTTAAATAAGCAGGGTGACAATATACAGCCTTGATGTACTCCTTTTCCTATCTGGAACCAGTCTGTTGTTCCATATCCAGTTCTAATTGTTGCTTCCTGACCTGCATACAGATTTCTCAAGAGGCAGGTGAGGTGGTCTGGTATTCCCATCTCTTTCAGAATTTTCCGCAGTTGATTGTGATCCACACAGTCAAAGGCTTTGGCATAGTCAATAAAGCAGAAAGAGATGTTTTTCTGGAACTCTCTTGCTTTTTTGATGATCCAGCGGATGTTGGCCATTTGATCTCTGGTTCCTCTGCCTTTTCTAAAACCAGCTTGAACATCAGGGAGTTCATGGTTCACGTACTGCTGAAGCCTGGCTTGGAGAATTTTGAGCATTACTAGCATGTGAGATGAGTGCAATTGTGCGGTAGTTTGAGCATTCTTTGGCATTGCCTTTCTTTGGAATTGGAATGAAAACTGACCTTTTCCAGTCCTGTGGCCACTGCTGAGTTTTCCAAATTTGCTGGCATATTGAGTGCAGCACTTTCACAGCATCATCTTTCAGGATTTGAAACAGCTCAACTGGGATGCCATCACCTCCACTAGCTTTGTTCATAGTGATGCTTTCTAAGGCCCACTTGACTTCACGTTCCAAGATGTCTGGCTCTAGATTAGTGATCACATCATCATGATTATCTGGGTCATGAAGATCTTTTTTGTACAGTTCTTCCGTGTATTCTTGCCACCTCTTCCCAATATCTTCTGCTTCTGTTAGGTCTATACCATTTCTGTCCTTTATCGAGACCATCTTTGCATGAAATGTTCCCTTGGTACCTCTAATTTTCTTAAAGAGATCTTCAGTCACTCAGTCGTGTCCAATTCTTTGTGACCCCATGGACTGCAGCATATGCTAGGCTTCCCTGTCCATCACCATATCCCAGAGCTTGCTCAAACTCACGTCCATTGAGTCATTATGCCATCCAACCATCTCATCCTCTGTTGTCCGCTTCTGCTCCTGCCTTCAATCTTTCCCAGCATCAGGGTCTTTTCTAATGAGTCAGTTCTTCGCATCAGGTGGCCAAAGTATTGGAGCTTCAGAATCAGTTCTTCCAATGAATATTCAGGACTGATCTCCTCTAGGATTGACTGGTTTGATCTCCCTGCAGTCCAAGGGACTCTGAAGAGTCTTCTCCAACATCACAGTTCAAAAACATCAATTCTTCAGCAATCAGCCTTCTTTATAGTACAACTCTCACATCCATACATGACCACTGGAAAAACCATAGCTTTGACTAGATGGACCTTTGTCGGCAAAGTAATGTCTCTGCTTTTTAATTTTCTGTCTAGGTTTGTCATAGCTTTTCTTCCAAGTAGCAAAGGGTAACCTCCCTGTTACCCTTCCCCATCTCTGTGGCTGTGGATACCAAGTGTGCTCCAGACTGTGAGACAAGGTCACTACCACATTTTTGTCCACTAATGAAACAAACCAATTATGAATTACAAGTCCTGCCACTAGGTCTTAGAGTATGACAGTCACGTGTGCCCTCCATTAATGCAGATACTAAAAGCTTCCTGGTCTAATTCACTGGTCTGTTTTTACAAGTAAGGGAATTGGAAAGACATGAGAGTTGAAAGTGGGAAAGGAACCCTGGCTTGGAGTCCCATTTGGAGTCCCCAAAATACTCCCCGTTTGCTGGATTCTCCCACTGATCTGGGTCATAACAATCCTAGTCCACGACAGGTGCACCATCAGAAATACTCTGAAACTGAACCAGATCAGGTTGTACTGACTAGAAAGAGCAATAATGATGGGTTAGGAAGAGATCCCCCCAAAGCCCCCGCCCACAGCATGGATTTCCTTCTCCACAGGACTTCTGTTCCGTGAGCCTAGGAGCCTTCCCCAGACCACAACCGCCTCTCTGGCTTCAGCCCTGGTGAGTTTGGTCCTCCAAAGGGAGGGTGGAGAGAGGATGTGAACAGGGTTTCCAGCTCCCAGGCCCCCACCCAGAGAAAATACACAGAGGGAAGGCTGGGCATTCTAGCAGTGGCCAGAAGGGAAGTCTGAAGTGGAGCTGGGCCTGCCCAGAGGGTGTGGGGAGGAGCAGCCTGGAGCCTCTAGGCCCCTGGGGGAAGGCCTCCACCCTTAGGACAACTGACTGGCGGGAACAGCCGGAAAAGCCCCCAGGGCCAGGCAACCCAGGGCATGAAGGGCCTGGGTTGGGGGGATGTCAGGGCAGCCCCCTTGGGAGGCAGTGGCTTAGTTTCCAGTAAGAAGAGAAGCTCCTGCCAACCCCTACAATCTGGACAGCAGTCCTGGAGTTCCTCCTGAGAAAAGGAGCTCTCACTTGTGAAAGGGGGCATTTCTAATATTCGAGAAATTGTTCTATCCTCTGACATCGACTCTATTTTAAATGCTTAGCAAGACTTTTTTTATAATGGCCTTGGGGTCAAGTTGAGATGAGAAGAGATTTGTCACCTGGAAAAGCTTACAGAGCAGAGGATTGTCAGATGCCCTAGGAAATTTAGGGATCTGCAACTCACTTGGACCCAAGAAACAAGTGGAGTCTTTGGATAACAACCAGGATTGCCACAAATTGCTGAGCAAAGATTTGTGCCAGGCACTGTTCCAAGTGCATTACATATTTTCGCTCAATGAGATAGGTGCATTTTTCAGGTAAGGAAGCTGAAGCACCGAGAGGAGACAAGATTCAACCCTTGGTTGCCGGGATCAGAGCTCACCCAAGGCTGCAGGGAGAACTGAGAGGGGGCCCAGGACCCCAGCTTGTCAGGCTGGGGCCAGATGGAAGGGACTGCAAAGCCCCCAGCCCCCAGCCCCCAGCCTGCAAAGCCCCCCACTGCTCTCAGCTCAAAGGAGCACTGAGAAAGGAAAATCTGGCCTTCTTATCTCCTGGGGGAAAGGAATGCACTCTCCAGCCAGGATAAGTGGCTGTTTTGACAGGAAGTCTCCACCCAGGCTGTGGGTTCCTCCCAGCCACCACTTATTCCTTCTGGCTGTCCCTGCCTCTGGCATCCTAATTCCCATCCTACCTACATCCCACACACTCCCACACACACCCCAAAATAATCTAACCCCGCTTGGGGTCCCCCACATCAACTATCTCTGCATAGCCCCGGCCTCTGCGGTGGGTCCAGAGTTCAGACCTGGGAGTCAGTCCTCAGCCCCGCGGTTACCCGTTGCCCGGACACTGTCTCCAGGCAGGCTCTGAGAAGGGGGTGGGAGGACAAGGGCCCCCCCTGCAGGGCGCAGTCAGCCTCCCCGTGGTTATGCAAGCAGGGTCGCCCTCCTGCCTAGCACCATGCTGGAGATACCGGACTCCACATGCCCCAGCTCTGCAGCCACATGCAGTTCTCGCTTACCGCAAGCCCTACCCAAGAAGGAAACGCAGGGGACATTCTCTAAGAACCCCACGGCAGAAGATTCAGTATCACAGCACTATAGCATGTTAACACCACAGGGGTCCTTGTTGCAAGTCCATTGTACAAACGGGAATGCCAAGGCCCAAAAAAGGAGGCACCATGCCACACAGTCAGAAGCTGGTCAGGCAAGACCAGAAGAACCCAGTGCAGCCAAGCTCCCTCCAACGTGTGCCCTGCTAGGCACGCATCTCTCTGTTGTCGCTGCCTGCTGCCTGCCGGGTTAGGGCAGGAACTATGCTGTTTCATGTCATGATATATCTCATTGCCTAGAACCAGGGGGCAAGCAAAAAAATCATAGTTTATTAATAAACAATAGAGGGACTTCCCCAGTTGTCCAGTAGCTAAGACTCCACTCCCAATGCAGAGGGCCTAGCTTCAATTCCGGGTCTGGGAACTAGATCCCAGCTGCTGCAACTAAAGATCCCACATGCCCCAAGGAAGACGAAAGACCCCATGTGCCACAACTAAGTCAAATAAATAAATATTGTTTAAAATAAAAAATAAACAATGGAAACAACCCAAGTGTCCATCAACAGATGAGTGGAGAAACAGCACATGGTCTATCCATACAGAGTATTATTCAGCCATCGAAAGGAATGAAGTACCGACACTTGATATATGTATGAATCTCAAAAACACATTAAGTGGAAAAAAACACACAAAAAGACAAATACTGTATGATCCATTCATATGAAACATCTGGAATAGGCATATTCACAGAAACAGAAAATAGAACAGAGGTTATCAGGGAGTGGCAGGGGAATGGAGAGTTATTTTTCCGTAGACACAGTTTTTGTTTGGGGGTGATAAAAAATGTTTTAAAAGAAGACAGTTGTGATGGTTGTACACCACGGTTAATGGAGTAAGTGCCACTGAATTGCACACTTTAAAATGGTTAAAATGGCAATCTTTTTGTCATATATATTTTGCCACAATTTTAAAAAAAGCGCCCCCTGCAGGGACCACCTGCAGCATCCTTGTTTCAGCCAGGCCGAGTCTCTGCTTTGCAGATGTGGAATAGAGGATGAAGGGAGCTTCCCAGCCAAGGCAGAGCGGAGAGGGAGGAGCAAAGCCACAGGTGCAGACTAGTCCTAGATACAGACTCCAATTCTCCCACCAAAGCAAGTTGCCTCCTCAGATGGAAGCAGATGAGTGAAAGCCTCAGCTCTCAGCCACTGCAAGGCGAGCACCGCCCCACCCCACCCCCGCCCTGCAGTGAGCCATCTGCCCATGTACAACCCCTCCCTGGAGGAACTGGGCAGAAAGTCCCACGCTCTCAGGAGTTCAGGCAGAAAGCCCAGCTCCTTTTGCTGACATCTAGACCTTACAAGGTTTTATTCAGGCATCACAGGCTGGGTTGTGGGACTTGGAGGAAGAGCTGTCCAGAAGCACAGACTGATTTCTCAATATCCACCATGCCCAGATCCCACGGAAAACTTCCGCAAAGTCAAAGATGCTACTGTCCCAGTCTTGTTTTTGACACACGTTCCTGCTTTCAATATTCTGTTGGTCACTGGCACCCTGGGCCTGGGAGCAGTATGTAACACAGGTCCCACTTAATAAGAGCTGGACTGGAATGAATATGCCTTTAACCTAGGCTGTCCTGGGCAAGTGCGAAGACAAAGGAGGCTAGGGATGCTCCTCTCGGGGACGTGGATGATGGATCCCTACCTGGTCTTGGGCCAGGGGTGTCAGCATCAGCACCACCAGAGAGCTTGTCAGAACTGCAACATCTCCCCCTGCCCCCACCCATGCAACTGGCACCTTCGCCACTACAAGATCCCCCAATCTTGAAGCTTGAGAACCACTGCCTTGGAAAATAACCCAGGGGCCTCCAGAGACACAGTCATCCAGGATAAACAATGTTAATAATAATAATTATTTATTAAGCACTCACTTCATTCACGCTATGACAAGGTATCATATATATTATTTTATGCTCTGGCAACCCAGTAAAGTAGGCATTATTACCTGATTTTCAAAAATGAGAGTGGTCAGAAAGGTTAACTAACTTGACCAAGTCCATGCAATGACTTACAGCTGTCCTGGAATCTGAACACAGAGGTCTGAGTCCAAAGCTACAGCTCTGACAACTACGTTAAGTGTGATGCAATCCTGCAAAGGGGCCAACAGTTACAGCCACTTGTCAGTCCTCTATGGGGCCCAGAAATGCGCTGGCAAATGCAGTCCCCAGGGAGGTGTTCTAGGGGCTGCCGTGGTGCTTGGTGCTGGCTGGGCTCTGGGTGCTTGTGTGCTGGGATTGGCAGAGGGCTCACTATTTCTTCAGGATACATCTCTGAAGATGAATTTGCATGGCCCAGCTCCCAGCAAGCATTAAGTCTGGGACTGGAGAGACAAATTAGATGGTGAGCAGGCTTAGAGCACCTGTGCCACAGGCTCAGAAACCTCTGGCCCTAACCCCATCTGAGCCCTGGAGTTTATGACTTGGGGCTTCATCTTCTGCCAACCCCAAGGAGGCAGCACTCTCCTGCCAAACGCCCCCATAGCAAACTCCACTCTCCCTTCCAGCCAGCGCCCACAGGCTCCTCAGGTCACAGAACATGGCCCAGCCAGCCAGTCCTCTCTGCACCACCCACAGTCAGCCAGAGACTCTCTGTCTATAGATGGCCATCATTCCCCACCCAAACATGAGTGACCTGAGGGCCTATCTCTTGCCTCTGTGTCCCTCTCAGACCCACTAAAACGCATCTCAATCCAGTCAGTGCTAGTTGCTCAGTTGTGTCAGACTTTTTGTGACCCCATGCACTGTCGTCTGCTGGGCTCCCTTATCCATGGGATTCTCCAGGCAAAAACACTGGAGTGAGCAGTCATTCCCTTCTCCAGGGGATCTTCCCAACCCAGGGATCAAAGCTAGGCCTCCCTCATTGCAGGCAGATTCTTTACTGTCTAAGCCACCAGGGAAGCCAAGTAGGTGCCCCCAAAATGCTTGAGTCTGAAAATGCCATCATTTGCCCCTCCACAGCCACGCTGAGGGCATCTGGCTCACCCTCCACAGCCAAAGGACTCCCTCCTGCAGTGAAGGGAGTACCAGGCCCGGCAGGGTGGAACCAGGGGTGCAGGCAGGATGTGCTAACCCACCCCTCAGGGTGTCACCCTCCACCTCCTTGAAACTCCCGGTTGCTCAGGGTTGAGGCAGGCGGCCCAGCAAGGCGAGGGGCCTCCCAAACCAGTGACTTCATGCTTCAGGCATCCATCCCAGGGAGCTCTCTGGGGAGCCTGGCGGGCCAAGCCCCCTCCTGCTCATGGAGCCAGAGCCGACACAAGGACAGAGCTGGGCAGCATTAGCTCGGGTTTCCTTCTGCAGCTATGACTGGGTCCCCATGGCCTCCTCAGCCTAGTGGTTCCTTTCTCTGCTTTCCACAGGCAAAGCCAGAAAATGAAAAATAATGCAATGGAGAGGGTGGGAGAGTTTTGGAGCTGGAGGCCTGGAATTCTGGGCAGTCAGTCACTCTCTTCAGAGGCAGCCTCAGAACAAGAGGAAGGCCTGAAGGTGCCTGCCCCTGCCCTCCTCCTGCCAGGCAGAAGTCAGGATCACAGCCCCAGAAAACCTCCTCCTGAGGGCTGAACCCCAAAAGCCAAGAAGGCAGGGCACCTAGAGTTTTATGTTCTCTCTCTACGAGAGAAATGGTAAATGTTCAACTCAGTTGATTTAAAAACAAGAGTCACCAACATAAAGCTCTATTTTTTAAAAAAGTTATTCCACAGGTAGAACAAATGGAGAAATGTGCTTTGCTTTCTACCTGGACTGCAAGGAGATCAATCCAGTCAATCCTAAAGGAAATCAGTCCTGAATATTCATTGAAAAGACTGATGCTGAAGCTGAAACTCCAATACTTTGGCCACCTGATGCGAAGAACTGACTCACTGGGAAAGACTCTGATGCTGGGAAAGACTGAAGGCAGGAGGAGAAGGGGACGACAGAGGATGAGATGGTTGGATGGCATCACTGACTCAAATGGACATGAGTTTGAGCAAGCTCCAGGAGTTGGTGACGGACAGGGAAGCCTGACGTGCTGCAGTCTGTGGGTCACAAAGAGTTGGACATGACTGAGCGACTGAACTGAACTAGGTCAGTCAGTGAGCAGAAGGGAGATGGAGTGGATGGCAAGGAGGGATGACCAGACGGACACAGAGAAAAAAAAGAGGAAAAAACTGGGGAGGAAAAACACAGAAAAAGAGACAAACGTAAAGGAAGAAAGAATGAGGCAGGAAGAAGAGAGGAGAGAAACCAGGTGTGCTTTTAAGGAATGCTAGAAATCGCAGTTCTGCTGGTTTACAAAAGTTTGGAAATCCTTACCCAGATGTGAGCCTTTCTTTACAATTCTTCACTGTTCTAATCCTTAAAAATCCCTCCATTCAAATCCTTAATCTTTCCCCTTTCAGGGTCAGAGATTTCTTTGAGAATCTGGCAGTAGCCTGAACTCTCTCCTAGAAAAATATACATATTCACATAAAATTTTACCTGCAATTTCAGGGGTTCATGGATCCTGTTAAAAAATTATTTATTCTAGAAGTTCCACTATGATTGAGAGAGACGTAATGACCAAAGCAAAAACACTCCCACTGCCAAATTAAACTAAGATAAGGGAGGATGTGTTGAATCTTATGTGTATTCAAGCCATCATATCAGGCTTTTAATTATACCATTTACTTCACTGGTAGAATTTTGGGGCCTAAACACCCTTCTTTTGTTACTACCCTTTGGCGGTACTAAAAACAAGGTTCCTTATTCAAGGAGCTAGCTGTGTGTATGGATGGTTATCATGTAGTAAAAGGTCTGCCTTTGACCCAGGCCACAGTGTCTGTGCTTACCTTGAAATTAACCCTTTGCAGATTGATAGGATTATTAAGTTACACATATGCAGTAGTTCCCCAATCTGAATGTGTGTAAGCATTAGCAAGGTACCGATTTAAAATGTAGATTACTAGGCCAAAATTTGAGAATCTTATTCAGGCTTTAAGCTTCTTTCTAGGTGATTCTGATGCAGGCAGTCTCCAGACCACACTCTGAGACATGCTGTTCTTGTAGAAGATTGCAAGCTTCTGGCCCAGAAGATGTGCCAAATCCCTGCTCATTGTGGTGGTCCTCCTCGTGCACCAGGGGTGTCACTAGGCATGTATGGAGGGGTGGTCTGTGACTAGGTTTGGACCAGTGCATCAGAAAGGCTATCTTTACGGGGTATAAAAGGCAGGTACACCATGTAGGGCAAAAGGTATAGAGCCAAGCAAAACCCTCCAAGGGCCTTTGTGGCTCAGTGGTTCTCAAATCTGTCAGCACAGAATCACCTGGAGTGCTTTTATGATTCAGTTTCCCAGGCCTCAGGCCAGTAGGGAATATATATGACACTATTGATACTAACGGTTTCCCAGTGGTTCTGACACATGGAGCTTGTTTGTTGATGGTACCCAAAGGCCAGAGGGTATTTCAATCAAGATATCAGACCACTACTGTAAAAATGCTTTGAAAAACTAAGATGCTCTTAAAATTCTCCAGCAAAAACCAATGACCATTAGCAGGGTTTCTGCTGGGTTTTCTCTTCCTTCTCCTCCTCCTTGCTCACTGTAGACACTAACTAGAGAAAGTGGGCTACACTAGAATGGCCTGAATGATTCCAGATGGTGAGCATTTGGACCTCTTGGCCTGACTGATCCTCCCTTTACCCTGGAGTCTTGTACAAATATTATCATTTTCTGGCTGTGCAGTGACATGAAAACAGTTGGGAGCCACTAGGTCAGGTGTAAAAGAAACTTGTGGAAAAGGAGGGACTGTTTGGCCCAGAAGTGGTTGTTTTTCTGAATCTCTATGAGGTGGAATCCACACAAACAGGAAGCAACAACATGCCCAAGCTTGCCCACACAGGGCCTGGCATCTAATTGGTGGGGGCAAGATATTGAGAGAAGTGATGAAAAGGCAGCCCGTCTCAGACTGCTTGGCAGAGAGGCAGTAACAGGGACATCTGGGCACAGACCACAGCTCCACCAATACAGAGAGGATAATAAGATAATGATCCATAATAATAAGACTGCCTTACCCTCAATTTAGTGAGTTTTTTTTCCTTTTATATTTGATTTCTTGAACTTTGGCTGCCTTACATTCAACATGTAGACTTAATACAATGGGTTTTTCCACCTGAAAATTTGCTGTACTGTAAAACTACTGGTATCTTAGAATTGAGGAAATAGGGCTTATCACCTAATTTAATCTCGAAATGACCCATGAGTCAGGCACTGTTTCTGTTCTAGATGAGGCAGCTGGAACACAGACTGGTGACTTGCCCAGGGTCACAGAATGAGGAAGCGACGGAGGCAGGACTGGAGGCGTCTCCCAGGCCTCCCCCAAACCCCACCGCTAGCCTGGCACACCGTGTGCACTGCATGAGTACACCTGCGTGAGCACACCTGGGTCAGCACACCTGACCACACAGTAGGAGCTGGGGTCATGGAATAACTCCTGAGGGGAAAGTGCTCCGAAAAGTGACTTCCACCCGAGTCACTGCAGTGCAAGAAAGTAAAAAGCAATGGTCATTTTACCTCAAACACAAACTTGAGAAAAAATAAAAATACATGTAGAATTTGTTTGGTTGCTATTATTTGTCTATTTTAGGCCATAACTCTACCTCTTCTCTGATTGCAGGAACTTAAGGATGTGCTGTAACTACTATATAATGATTACATTTTGGAGGTTTAGCTTAAAATGGTGTGCATTTGGACAGTAATTACAGATTCACTGTTTGAATTTATCTTATTTGTTTTTGAAGGTTTCTACTGATTTCTTGTAATTGGGATATAGTGTTGAATACCTTAAGAAATCTCACATTTGGTTTCTGCCAGTTTAAGAGGAGCAGGAAGTAGTTTAACAGAAGAAGTTATTGTCAAAATAATAAAACCGAAAATTTATTTGTTACAGTATTCAATAAGTGTTCATCTTCTGGAAAGCAGCTGAGGACAGAAAGAGAACCCCATCTTCCACCCCACACCCACATAAACGCAAAGAAAAGAAGCCACTATTGACATGTATTATTATTTATAATTCTTAGAAACGCCCATCCCATGTTACAGATGAGAAACTCAAAGAGTATCAGTGAGTTGCCTACGGTTACAGAGCTAGTGAGCGGCCTGTGTTCCGGCGGCACTAATACTAAGCACAGACAATCGTCATCAGCCATGATCTTTCCTAGTCATCGCCAGGTTGAATGAGGACAGAGACCATGTCCCTTTTATTCTGCACTATATCCTGGAGCCCAGAATGGGCTTTGGTGACTGTGGTTGGGTTGGTGGATAGAAGGGAGGCAGGAAGAGGTATACGCACCGTGGGCCGGCCCCTCGAGCAGGTGCTCTCCTCCCCCCCAGCTGCACTTCTTCGGTGACTGTGCTCGCACAGCTCTCATTGCACTTCTGACCATGTTTTCTGGGACTGTATCCCTCTGCCTGCTGGCGCCTGTCCACTCTGATTCCCTTCCCAGTCAGTCACTCAGCAAAGTGTAACTGAGAGCCAGCAGAGTGCCAGGTACTTCCTAAGACGCTGAGGGAAAAGCAGTAAGATCCAGTGCCCATCCTGGAAGCTCCCACAGCTTAAGGCAATGATCTCTGTATTTCCTATCAGCTCTGGATACCCTCAGAACCCAGTGAAGACAGGGTTTCCTGAAGCTGCCTATAAACTCTCTTACTTTCTACCAACACTTCTGCTATTTCTGAAGTTTTGTCTGCTTATTTTCAGAGATGTCACAGGACGGCCTACAGTGAGATTCTCCTCTCTACCTTTTAGCATATTCTCACACTTTTCTCATCAGGGCACATTTCACACATTGGGAGCCCTGAGAGACAGGAGTTAGGCTGGTGATGCCACACCAAGTTCTGCCCTGAGCTGTGAGACAGATGTGCCTGGAAGCACCAGCCTCAGGAGCTAGAAGAAGCCTCTTACAGGTGAGGAAACACAGGTAAAAAGCCCTCCTGCCCCCACTCCTGGTGGAGTCGGCTGCTCTCAGCCAGCATCCTTTCAGGTCACCTACTCTGCACACCAACAGATGAAGAGTTAGGTCAGAAGGGAACCATAGCCCACCGACTTCCAACAAATGATGACTCTAAAACCAAGCCTTATTACGAGGCAACTGAGACCCACAGATGGTAGGGCCCTGGCCCAGAGTCCCAGAGACAGCCACTGAGAGGCCCTGGCTTCATCTCTCTCAATGCAAAACACTGTAACTACAGTAGTTCTTTCACTTTCCTATTTAGCACCTTCTCAAAATGCATGTTAAATATCACACCCTAAGTGTACTGCTTGTTCCTTTATTCAGTAATTAGCGTGGCTAGGAGCCGTGTGAGCTTGATGGATACAAAGGTCATAGAACCTGAGGTCAGCTGCCAGGATGCCAATCCTGGCTCCACAGCTTACTAGCTGCTTGACCTTGGACATGATAACCTCTCTGAACCTCAGTTTTCTCATCTTTATGGTAGGGACAATAAGATGGAGAATAATGGAGAAATAACTCCAGAAAAAATGAAGAGGTGGAACCAAAGCAAAAATACCCAGTTGTGGATGTGACTGGTGATGGAAGTAAAGTCTGATGCTGTAGAGAACAATATTGCATAGGAACCTGAAATGTTAGGTCCTAAAATCAAGGTAAACTGGAAGGGGTCAAACAGGAGATGGCCAGAGTGAACATCGACAATTTAGGAATCAGTGAACTAAAATGGAGCAGAATGGGTGGATTTAATTGAGATGACCACTATACCTACTACTGTGAGCAAGAATCCCTTAGAAGAAATGGAGTAGCCATCATAGTCAACAAAAGAGTCTGAAATGCAGTACTTGGATACAATCTCAAAAATGACAGAATGATCTCTGTTAGTTTCCAAGGCAAACCATTCAATATCACAGTAATCCAAGTCTATGCCCCAACCAGTAATGCTGAAGAAGTGAGGTTGAACGGATCTATGATGACCTACAAGACCTTCTAGAACTAACACCCCCAAAAGATGTCCTTTTCATCATAGGGGACTGGAATGCAAAAGTAGGAAGTCAAGAGATACCTAGAGTAACAGTCAAGTTTGGCCGTGGAGTACAGAATGAAGCAGGGAAAAAGCTAAAAAATCTTCACCCAGAGAACTCTCTGGTCATAGCAAACACCATCTTCCAACAACACAAGAGACAACTCTACATGGACATCACCAGATGGTCAATACCCAAATCAGATTGATTATATTCTTTGCAGCCAAAGATGAGAAGTTCTGTACAGTCAGTAAAAACAAGACTGAGAGCTGACTGTGGCTCAGATTATGAACTCGTTATTGCAAAATTCAGATTTAAATTGAAGAAAGTAGGGAAAACCACTAGGCCATTCAGGTATGACCTAAATCAAATCCTTTATGATTATACACTGGAAGTGACAAATAGATTCAAGGGACTGGATCTGATAGACAGAGTGCCTGAAGAACTATTGACGCAGGTTCCTAACATTGTACAGGAGGCAGTGATCAAAACCACCCCCCCAAAAAAAGAAAGGCAAATAGTTGTCTGAGGAGGCCTTACAAATAGCTTAGAAAAGAAATGAAAGGCAAAGGAGAAAAGGAAAGATATACCCATTTGAATGCAGAGTTCCAAAGAATAGCAAGGAGAGATAAGAAAGCCTTCCTCAGTGATCAATGATAAGAAATAGAGAAAAACAACAGAATGGGAAAGACTAGAAATCTCTTCAAGAAAATTAGAGATACCAAGGGAATATTTCATGCAAAGATAGGCATGATAAAGGACAGAAATGGTACGGACCTAACTAAAGAAGAAGATATTAAGAAGAGGTGGCAAGAATACACAGAAGAACTCTACAAAAAAAGTCTTAATGACCCAGATAACCACAATGGTGTGATCACTCACCTAAAGCCAGGTATCCTGGAATGCGAAGTCAAGTGGGCCTTAGGAAGCACCAGTACAAACAAAGCTAGCGGAGGTGATGAAATTCCAGCTGAGCTTTTTCAAATCCTAAAAGATGATGCTGTGAAAGTGCTGCACTCAATATGCCGGCAAATTTGGTACACTTCTCATTCCAATCCCAAAGAAAGGGAATGCTAAACAATGTTCAAACTACCACACAATTGCACTCATCTCACATGCTAGCAAAGTAGTGCTCAAAATTCTCCAAGCGAGGCTTCAACACTACATGAACCAAGAACTTACAGATGTTCAAGCTGGATTCAGAAAAGGCAGAGGAATAGAGATCAAATTGCCAACATTTGTTGGATCATAAAAAAAAGCAAGAGAATTCAGTAAAACATCTACTTCTGCTTCATTGACTATGCTAAAGCCTTTGACTGTGTGGATCACAACAAACTATGGAAAATTCTTCAACAGATGGGAATACCAGACCACCTTACCTGCCTCCTGAGCAATCTGTATGTAGGTCAAGAAGCAACAGTTAGAACCAGACATGGACTGGTTCCAAATTGCGAAAGGAGTACATCAAGGCTGTATATTGTCACCCTGTTTATTTAACTTATATGCAGAGTACATCATGTGAATTACCTTGACTGGATGAAGCACAAAGTTGGAATCAAGATTGCCGAGGAGAAATATCAATAACCTCAGATATGCAGATGACAGCACTCTTATGGTAGAAAGTGATGAGGAACAAAAGAGTCTCTTGATGAAAATGAAAAAGGGGAGTGAAAAAGTTGGCTTAAAACTCAACATTCCAAAAACGAAGATCATGGCATCCAGTCCCATCACTTCATGGCAAATAGATGGGAAAATGATGGAAACAGTGACAGGCTTGATTTTGGGGGGCTCCAAAACACTGCAGATGGCGACTCAAGCCATGACAATAAAGATGCTTGCTCCTTGGAAGAAAAACTATGACAAACCTAGACAGAAAATTAAAAAGTAGAGACATTACTTTGCCGACAAAGGTCCATCTAGTCAGAGCTATGTTTTCTCCAGTAGTCATGTACGGATGTGAGTGTTGGACCATAAAGAACGCTGTGAGTGTTGGACCATAAAGAACGCTGAGCACCAAAGAATTGATGCTTTTGAACTGTGGTGTTGGAGAAGACTCTTGAGAGTCCCTTGGACTGCAAGGAGATCAAACTAGTCAATCCTAAAGGAAATTCGTCCTGAATATTCATTGGAAGGACTGATTCTGAAGCTAAGCTCCAATACTTTGGCCACCTAATATGTTGAACTGACTCATTAGAAAAAAAAGACCCTGATGCTGGGGAAGACTGAAGGCAGGAGAAGAAGGGGATGACAGAATGAGATGGTTGGATGGCATCACTGACTCAAAGGACGTAAGTTTGAGGAAGCTCCAGGAGCTGGTGATGGACAGAGAAGCCTGGCTTGCCACAGTCCATGGGGTTGCAAAGACTCTGACACAACTGAGCGACTGAAATGAACTGAACTGAACTGATGTAAAATGCTCAGTACAGTGCCTGGCACATAGAGGGCGCTCAATAAACATTAGCCATTGTTACCTTCCTGGGCCACTATGCTGTCCTCATCTTCAATTCAAGGAATCTGCAGCAATGTGAACTCACCCACAATTGCTTTCTCTTCTTAATAAACTATTTCATTTAATTTTTTTCTCTACTTACAAGCAGAGATAGACTTAGTGTTTCAAAAAGTATTAACTGTATCTGGGCCCTCTGATAAACAATTTCTGAACAAAGGCATGGCAAAATTCCTAGTGCACTAACTGATATGGACATAAAAATCTGATGAACTATTAGAAATAAGTGTGAAAGCATTAAGACCTGGATAACAGTTTACGAACCCTTTTCTTAATCATTAAGCTTCCTCTTGCAAGAAAAATTCCAACCCTTCATAACCCAATATTTTCCGTTTTTCAGGAAAGGGACACAAATTCTTGGAGAAATGGGAAATTTTCCCCTTCACATCTCTAGACCAACTGTTCAGGGTGAAAGGGACTGTTGTTTGGGCCACAGACTTGTGAGGCAGACGGCTATTTTCACATGCAAATGATGGCCACATAGAGTGATAATCCAGGCCTGGGGCAGGCAGAGACCTCAGCCTGGGCTGTCTAGTCATGCTCTCATGGTGCATGTGGCTGAGCTAATTAGGGAGCCTACTGTCCAATGAGAGGGGGTATGCGCGAGAAAGACTAAAAATACAAAGGGTGCTAGAAACCATGCAAATGAGTTTCGCTTGGAGTAAACAGGCTTTAGTCACAGGATCATGGCTGGGGTTGGCCAAGGCTTACGAGAAGAAGTGAAATGTTTGGGTTGGTATGCCAGGCCCTGTGCTGGGCACTTTGTATAGAGGATTTCAGGTGGGCAGTCCAGCAGTGCATGTGGCCCTGTGTGGGTTTATGTGTACGTCCATTCACACAGCTGGCGGTGGTGGGGGTCAGACAAATATTTACAGCAGGATCTTTGTTTATTATTTCGGATCATAAACTAACAAGAGAAAAATCAATCAAGGCTCTCATTGGCTAAAATAAATTTTGTTTGCTTGCATTTAAGGAGTGTGTGCATGTCCCTCAGGGTGGTGATGGTGTAAGGACAGGGTAGGAGGTGGGGTGGGGAGAGAGGAGACGGAAAAATAAAGAGGTATTTAGGAGCAAGTCAAGGGAATGAGGTCATAAAATAGTTTCCTAAATTGCATCTGGTCCTCATCTCTACCCCACCTCCACTGCCCATTCGGGCTAGGTTTTCTCCTGTCTGGATGACGGCAGGCTCCACTGACTGGCTCCCTCTGCGTTCAGTCCCTTTCTGTCTACACCCACACCAACCCCAGGCAGGATTCCCCAAAAAGCGAATCTAATTTGCAACTCCCCCACTTAAAAGAAAAACCTATTGACCTTGCTCAGCTTTTATATTTTCTGCATCTTTAAAATTTATGTGGAGTTTTAAGTTATCCCTGGTTATTCTGTGTTTCTTTTTGTTTGTTTGCTTTCCTAACTAAAAAGGCTAAGAACATTCTCAAGATGTGTCATGAAGCCTATGTTTATATTATATTCCATCTGGGACTTCTGAATGTTGCTACATTAATTTTAACTTTAAAAATACTATACATTGTGTGAGTTCAATTATGTTTTAAAATGATTTTTTAAAAATCTATAAAGAAATAGCCTTTATACTTCATATTTTAAAATGAAATGTGTTATTCTCAATAAGAGAATTATAATTTAGAGTACACCAGCTATTATGGACTGAATGTTTATATCCTTACCCCACCCCTAACCCCTAGTGTGGCTACATTTGGAGATGGGTTTTCCAAGAAGTAATTAAGGTTACACACACACACAGAAGTCGCTCAGTCGTGTCTGACTCTTTGCGACCCCATGGATTGTAGCCCACCAGGCTCCTCGGTCCATGGGATTTTCCAGGCATGAATACTGGAGTGGGTTGCTGTTTCCTTCTCCAGGGGATCTTCCTGACCCAGGGATTGAATCCGGGTCTCCTGCATTGTAGGCAGACGCTTTACCATCTGAGCTACCAGGTTAAGGGAGGTCTTACAGTGGGATTGGTGTCCTTATCAGAAGAGACACCAGGGAGGTAGTGTGCACATACGGTCACTTTCCCTAGCCAGCCCACACATGTGCAAGCACGTGTACACTGTGTGTGTGCACACACACACACACACACACACCACCTGAGGAAAGGCCACATGAGGACATAAAGAGAAGGTGACCATCTGCAAGCCAGGCAGAGTCCCTCATCAGGAGCTGAATCAGCTGGAATTTTTATCCTGGACTCTCAGCCTTTAGAACTGTCAGAATACTAATTACTGTTGTTTAAGGAACAGTTTTCAAATTGGCAAGCTCCTCCTGCCTCAAGGGATAAACCCAGCCTCTCTGAACTGGACAATCCAGGAAACCCTTGATGCCTCCATGCTTACATCTTTCAAGGATACGGACCATGAGAACTGATTTCTGTCCCAAGATCTCCCTGTGCTCTATGCTTCTAGTTTCCTGGACACAATCTCCAAGCCAGAATTGGGAGCCTAAGCCATAAGTGACCACACAGAGGGGGGATATGAAAGAGTCAGCCAAGAGATTTCCCATAAGACCTGCCCAACTGGGGTTCTCTTGGAGAGGATGGAAGGGGAGGTCCTCAGAAGCAGCGTGGGGGACCGTCAACGTGGCTGTAATCCCAACAGAGACAAGCTAACATTCATTAGCCACCAAGGCCTGCAGCACAAGCTGATCTTGGAAGCACTGAGATGCATATAGACTACATCCCCACTGCTGAGTCTCCTGAGTTTTCCTCTGCCTCCTCACATTCAGCCACCAACACCCCAGGACATCACTCTTCCTTGAACCTGAGTCTTATTTCCTTCTGGCCCTCTCTCCCCAGTGCTACCCCAGTGCCCTAAGCTCCAACACACCTAACCTTCTAAAATTTCCTGAACTTTATAAAATTTTCCAGGCACATTTCATCTCTGTGTCTTCCCTTATGCTGTTCCCTTTCCTTGGGATCACTCTCCCCAGTTTCCGGCCAGGTGAACCCCTGAATAACCTCCAAGGTCTACTCAAATGTCACCTTCTCCTTGAAGACCTGTACAACATCTGGAGGTCTTTCCGCTATTCTCTACCAGTTACATGTATATTTTCTTTTATAACATTTAACCAACATATGGTGATTATTTGGCTAGGGGAGAGACTGTACAGTATTCTTACATGTATCTTAAACTTCTAGCGTTGGGTCTGTACACAGTGACACTCAGGAAAAGTTTTTTGGTTAATTGATTAGAGTGGGAGAGAGAGGGACATAAAAGTGGAGAGAGGACAATGAGAGACAGACAAAGGGGCGATGAAGGACAAAGTGGCAATGAAGGAAACACAGAAAGAAGATTAACAAAACTTTAACATGCATAGTGACAGATGGCCAATAGACACATAAAATGATGCTCATCATTGACAATTATTAGAGAAATGCAAATAAACACTACAATGAGGTACCACCTCATACCAGTCAGAAAGCCCATCATCAAAAAATCTACAGATAACAAGTGCTGCAGGGGGTGTGGAGAAAAGGGAACCCTCTGACACTGTTGGTGGGTATGTAAGTAGGTAGAGTCACTGTGGAGGTTCCTCAAAAACCTAAAAATAGAACTATCATATGATCCAGCAATCCCTCTCCTGGATATACATCCAGACTAAACTTTAATTTGAGAACATACACGTATCCCAATAGCCAAGACATGGAACAACCTAAATGTCCATCAACAGAGTAGATAAAGAAGATGTGGCACATATATAGACGGAATATTACTCAGCCACAAAAATAAATGCATTAATGCCATTTGCAGCGACATGGATGGACCTAGAGATTATCATACTAAGCAAAGTCAGTCAGACAGAGAAAGACAGGGACCATATGATGTTACAAATGTTACAAACGAACTTATCTATTAAACAGAAATAGACTCAGAGACATAGAGAACAGATTCGTGCTTGCCAAGGCAGTGGGTGGGTGGGAGCAGATGCAGACTATTATGATGGATAGACAACAAGGTCCTACTGCATGGCACAGGGAACCATATTCAGTACCCTGTGATAAACCATAATGGAAAATGATATGAAAAAGAATATATATATATATAACTGAATCACTTTTCTGTACAGTAGAAAGTAACACAACATTGTAAATCAACTACACTTCAATGAAATTTTTTTAAAAAAACAAAACGCACAGTGGAAAATCTTTAGGAATAAGTGCATTTTCCCAATTCAACCTCATGTTTCATTTCTAGTAAATTGTTTTTCTGCTTATTTTCTGTCCTAGTGAGCCCTGATGCCCTCTATAGGATCCCCTTTAGACAACTCAAGCTTTTTCTTAGATACTAATCTCACATATTTCAAGCATGGTGTCACTTTCTTCCTTAGAGCAATACCTAAAACTTGTTTCTCGATAGCCTGCAGTCTCTCAAAAGTGGGGGAGGAGAGTTCTGACAGTCACTTGGGAGAGTTTTCACAGCGCTAAGTCACAGTTTCTGACTGCTATGATGAAGTAGCAACCCATAAGGTCACACGTACTGGAGATAACAAGTATTCTCAAATATTTATTATAACACCAGGTCACAAATCATATTGCAGCAATCCACCAAGAGAAAGTACCTTCTTCATATCTCTTCTACAGTATCATCCTTAGCAACTGCAAAAAAAAACTTTTCTGTTTAAAAAGTATTATTCGGGTTTTCACAAGTGATCCCCTGAACTACAGGTATAATCCACACAGTGACTACAGTCCTGAGTACAATATTTTAGTTTGCTGGGGCAAGAGAGACAATGATCTCTCATGAAAAGATATGCTAATATTCCTTTATACATGATAAATTCTAATTTATAGAAGGGAAACAGTAAATAAAATTTTCTAATTAACATTTTTTAACATAGTAAATTTATCATTTAAAAATATTAGCACCAGAAATCTGGGGTAAGATGGTAGACTGAATGCAGGTTCCTAAATTTGTCCTCTCCTCAAATCCCACTTACAGACAGCAAAGAGGGCTTTTTTTTTTTTTTTAATAAATGATGTAAATCAACAAGAATGGAGAAAAGAACAACAAACTTTAGAAGCTAAAAAGTGGATGGACCAGTGGAACTAGGATCAGACCTGAGAAAACAGAATCTCGTCTGCAGAGGGAAAAGCAAGAACCCACCTGACTGACCCCACACAATTCTCAAAGGTCCCAGGATGAGTGAGCAGTACCAGGTGTCTGGACATAGGAATGAGAGGTGGTAGGTTGAAACAAGGAAGACCAAGGTGGGAATTCTGAGAAGTCACTCATGCTATCAGGCACCTGATGCTCCCCAACCCACAGAAATCTGAAGGTTTGTTCTCTGGAGAGGATAAGCCAAGAGCTTTGACAAGGGGTGCTAGGTCCAGCTGAGGGAAATCAAATCAATGTGAATACTGGAAGCAGAGCCCCCCAATCCTTTTCCCTAATTCAGCTCTCACAATAAGGGCAGCCAGCAACATCCTTCAGCCAGATTGGAAGATTCCTCTCTGGAGAAAGTGAAGTAATTCCAGAAGTGCATAAAGGTATGAACCTAGGAAGGTAACCTCAACAACCAGTCTACCCAAACTATCCCATACAGTTCAGAACTGACAGGACTAAACTGTGTGTTCAGTATTTCCAATCAGCTTTTATCCCCAACTTTTAATCATAAACAAAATGCCAAGAATTACCAGATAGATGATAAATTCCTTTATTATAGAAGATAAAACCCAAACAAAGAAGGAAAGGGCCACTTAGGGGATGCAGAAACTAGGCAGAGATTTTCTTTTAAATGTTTTAATAAATCTTTTGAGAGTTAAGAGAAGATACTATATCCATGAAATAACAACAAAAAAGATATTACTAAAGCAATAAAAAGTAACATTCAGAAAACTAAAATTAAAAAAAAAGCTTGATAACTAAGAACATGGTAACAAAGGAGGAAGATGATAGAAAGAATGGAGACTCAAGCAGAGGGAAATTCTCAAGAAATGAGGATTAAAAATAGGTGAGAAAAAAGTAAGAAAACCCAATATCCAAATAGCAGAAGTACCAGAAAGAGAAAACAGAAAGTAGAAGAGGAAAAAAATCATCACTGAAATAATTCAAGAACATTTCTTAGAACTAAAAGATACAAGCTATCAGAAAAGACCCACCAAGTGCCCAGTGTAACATAAATAGAACCTCATGATAACATATCATTTTGAAATTTCAGAAAACTGGGGGCAAGAAGAACTTCCTTCTAACTCACGGTTACATATAAAGGATTATGAATCAGAAATAACTTTAGATTTCTCCCTGGTAATACTAGAAGCAATGAGAAAAACAGTCAGAAATCTAAGATAAAATAATTTCCAACCTAAAATTTGATACCCAGCCAAATGATCAGTCAAGTATAAGCACAGGAAAAAGAATTTTGAGACATAGAAAATCTCAAACAATTGATCTCCCATGTGCTCTTCCACAAATTACTAGAAAATGACCTCTATTAAAATGAGAGAGCAGACTAGGATGGCGTGGTATTCAGAAACAGGAGATCCAACAGAGAAGAAAGATAAAGGAAGGTGAACAGAGATCCTGGGATGACAGCTATGGCAGGAGTAGAGGGTGACCACCCAGACTGAAGCAGTGTGACTAAGGATGTTGAAAGCCATCATCACCAAGATCCCCACAGCTGCCACACCTAGTTTTTAACCTGAGGTCAGAACATTGGCATGAACCTATCTCAGAGCTTTAGCTGTGTTTGGCTCATTTTGACCACAAACTTGGCCACGGAGTTGCTGGTCTTTTTCCTTCATACTGCTGCTTCAGCCCCCAGAAGTGCTGTTTTCACTTACTCCTGAGGTCTGGAGGTAGGCAACGATGGATTTAGACGTAGAAATAAAAAGCAGCTCAGTCCTCCAAAACATCCCTTCAGGTGTTTAGTACATGACCCATATAACAACTGTGAGAAAGGCAGGCACCTAACGTCAGACAGTGATTACTTCTCGTGGGGCAGGAGGGAGATGTACTTGGGGAGGAAGCAACAGGGAGCTTTCTGATTGCTTCCTTCCAGGACTAGCAATCTTCTGATTCTTAACCTAGGACTAGATGACATTTTGCTATTCTTTAACAAGGACATATGTTTTTTATACATTCTTCTATATGCGAGATATGTTTTAGAATAAATTAAGAAATCAACTCTAATGTAAATGTTGGAAGCAGGAATATTTTGCCACCTCTTTAGGGGTAAACTACTCCCTCCATGTTCTTTCTCTGTAAAGTCCTGCACTTTATTCACAGAGAAAAACATAACTGTTTACCTTATGAAGTAATACCTCCATTTGTGAGATCTGAGTATATTTTCTGTAAAGACTTTGAGAATCTCCTTGCATTTTCACAAAAAATCTAATGTGAAGACCAGATTAAATTAAAGACCAGAAGTTCCCCATCTCTGGCTTAAGGTCTAAGTGTAGGGTTCAATCCCTGGTCAGGGAACCATCCTGCATGCCACGCAGCATGGCCAAAATGCAAAAAGAGACATTAAAAAAAAAACAAACACTTTGCGTTCTGGAACTAGACTATCTGGGGTGACTGTCAACTCTACTAATGCTGTAACCTTAAGCAAGATCTCTCTCACAACCTCAGTTTCCCCAGTTGTAAAACAGAAATAATACTACCTACCTCTCATTGGAAGAAGTAAATGAATTAACACATGTACAGTACATGAAACTGCCTGACATATATTTTAAGAGCTCAGTAAAGACTAGGTGCTATTATTTTCATAAAGATAAGCAACTGCTTTACTATGTGTGGCAACCAACCATCTTTCTACAAAAGAAGCTATTTCCATCAAAAGGTCCATGAGTACCGGCCCTTGCTGTGGTCAGTCCCTCTCTCCATGGACTCTTAGCATTCCGCAACTATCACTATCTTCTAATCTGCTCCTACTTACAGATGTAAGTTTGGAGGAAGCAGGTGGTGTTTATAACAACACTCAGGACTGAGACATGGTTCCCTAAAAGTGGCAGACTTAACTTGCAGGTGGGCTGTCAAATAGCACTGCTGCCTCCTTCACCAACCAGCACCATAAGGGGATTCCTCTCAGCAGAGCCAACACTTAGATGTGAGCGATGACTCCCTGTAAACACCCAGGGCCACAACAGGGTCTGAGGCAAAGAGCACTGGACCGAGAGTCGGGAGCACTGAGTTCCAACTGTGACTCCGTGCGACTCACCTAAGGCCAGTCCACTTCTCTCTGCCTGTTTTCTCATACACAGAATCAAACACATCATTCAGCATTCCCAAGTTCTGGAATTCTCAGTGTGGGTTGGTTTATCCTTAAATATGATACAATTAGTGCAGGGTGGGGGGAAGGGAGGTCAGTCATGGGGCAGAGAGTCTTCTGAAAACATACCCCATCCTCTAAGCCTGACTTCAGAGCTGGTGCTGACTTGCTGTGGGCTTCCATCCTCATGTCTAGGCAGGGCCTGTAACAATGTTATCACTTTTTAAAACATATGCCTAAACTAGTTCCTATTGCAGAAAACTGGCAGGTGCTCAGTTAATAGATTATTCCACCAGACAGTTGAATGCATTGGCCATTGGTCAAAAATGAGGTCATTGCAATCCTATGTGCTATAACTGGAAAAGCCTGATGAGAAACAATTGTCTATTTTGTAACAAATAGGAATCCATATTCTGATCCCCCTAAATTTGCCTTGCTTGGTGTGTGGTTCGGCAGCAAAGGAAGATCATGTTCAAGGTCAAGTTGGCTTTGCTCTTTGATTCATCTGATTGTCCATGCATGTTTCACATCAGCAAATCCCCAGCCAGATTCCAGCTGACCTGCTGGAATTTCTGTCCAACATCGCTAGATCCCTGGTCTTTCTCTCAAACCTGCACAGTTGGAAAAAACGAGTCAGAAGACTCTTGCCCCAGCCATCTGGACACACACACTCAGGGGATATGCGTAACATGAAACCTGTGTGCTTTTCCAAAAAAAAAATTTTTTAAGCCTTTAAGGGACACAGAACTCTTATTACCAGAGGCTGAGGTGTCCTTCCAGCAGGGAGGCCAGCAGGCATTCGTAGACACAACTAGCCCTGTGGATTCACAGCAGATAAGACCTGCACTTTGATTTTACTAGTAATTTGTCCACACATTTTCATCAAGTATTTAATGTTGACCTAAGCAAGCATCTCCACTCACTGCAAACAAAAAAATCCAAGAGGAAAACTTTCAAAGCCACAGTTTCTCCTCGGCTGCAACCCTTCCTTCCTTCCTCCTTCCCAAGACGGTCTGACTGAACTTGAACCTGACCCCACCCTGGGCTGGGCTCTCCACGCAGGCATTGTGGTTCCTCCCGCCAGCTGCAGCCTGTGCAGACAGAATACCTTAGACCTCGGCCAAAACAGGAAGGCCGGCGCCTCTCTGAAGGGAGGCCTGGGGAGTATCCATCTCCCAGGCGACTGCAGATAAGAGATGAGGGGGCCGGGCTTGCCACACCTCCGGTTATGTCCCAATCAACTCATCTGACCCAGTCAACCCATCTGATTAATTGTTCATTCATTCATTCAACACATGAATTGAGTACCACTGGTTTAAAGCCCTGAGCTGGGGCTTGGGCACAAAGGTGGTTGAAATGAACCCCTATCTCAGGGGCCCCCGTGCTGTGACAGCCACTAAGGTGCCTGGCAACTTGCATGCCTCTGGGGCCCCCAGGGAAGCCTCTGCAATCCCGGTATAGATCCCTCAGCAGGGTCCCTGAGGCAATGGAGGGCTTGAGCAGGGGAGTGGGCAGATGGTCGCCGGCCCAGTCCTCTCCTGGGTCTCACCTCTCCCTTAGCACAGAGGGGGCTTGCAGATGCAGGTCCACCTTCCAGTCCCAAGAACACATCTTGCCACAGACTAATGGCAGGCTGGCTGTGGTGAATAAACTTTTCAAGACTAAATCACCAACACCGCCCGATTCTGGATCCTCCAAAAGCCTGCTCATTACCAGTTTGCAATGAAGCATGTCTTTAACTAGACAGTAACTGGCTTCTCTCTACAATGGCAGAATCTTGTGTTTTACAGAGGGGGATTAGGGCAGTAAAAAGGACCCCAGACTGGGCCAGGAAACCCCCATATAGTAATTCATTCCAAGATCCAGCCATGAATAGAGGTAGAGGGGAGGAGGAAAGGGGATTAGAGGAGGAAACAAGAAAATGAGGGAGGGAAAAAAGGAGCCAGATAGAGATGTCGGTGTGATGGGCGGCGGTGGGGGGTGGGGAGATAGCAGGAGAAATCTAAAGAGGCTTAAAATGCTACTTGCTGCTTTGCATTTTCTTAATGTCCACCAATTCCAGTAGATGGTTTGACGCTCCCAGCTGGGGTCCTGTGGACCTCATACATTTCTGAAGTAACACAACTTCCCAAGAAATCACCTAAGAAAGTGACAGAAGTCCCCACCCATGCTTGGGTCAGGCTGTCTGAGGCTGACAATGTGGAGGGCAGAGGAATGAACATCCTGGCTCCCAGACTGGCCTCACCCAGTGCTCTCCGGGAAGAGGGGCGGTGCCTGAGAACCAGAAGGGAGTGTCCAGCTATGTAGGGAGCAACCCCCAGCCCTGACCCACACCAGGCCCTGCCTTGAATTCGGTCCTGGTCAGCTAGCTTGTCTACTGTCTCTGTCCCTGGTGGCCTTTGGGAACCACGTTTTAGCCACTGCGGCACCTGGTTCCAGCTTGTGATCTTGCCTCACAGTCCTCCACCTCATCTGCTGCTTCCCTAGCAAACTCTGAGCCCTCATAAAGGCCCCAGTGGGCTCATAGAGGCTGGCAGGGCCTCAGAACCCCTTGATCCACAGGAGAAGGGGAGCAGTAGAGAATTCTTGGTGGAAGAGAACATTTCTACCACTTTCCTCCCAGGCTATGCCCAGAGAAGCACCATGGAGCAGCACTTTGGAGCCCAAGCTCTGAGTTCGAAGCTTAGCTGAGCCACTGACTTCGCAGCCTCAGTAAAGCTGCATAACCTCTCAGGACTTTAACTTCCTCATCTATAAAATGGGGATCACCATCTGACCCAAAGCACTAGGCTGTTTCAAGAATAAAATAAAATATATGTGAAGTGTCTGACCCAGAGCTGGTGCTCATTACATCCATCCACACAAACAAGCAGGTTCTGCCACATGAGTGCTGGTCAAGGGAGACACACAGAGGAAGGAGGGACAAGTCCTTGTTCTGAGGCTAAGAGCTCCTGTCCCTGCCCTGAGCCCATTCCCAGAGCAGTGAGATCTTCAGACCAGTCTCCAGGATTCTGCGACCCTGAGCAAGTGAGGTCTTGGCCCATCACATTTGGTTTTTATTTCACTGAGAACGGAGCCGAGCCTACATGAGCAGGGTCTCAGCCCTGGCTACATGTGGGATCATCCGGAACACTTGAAAATACACATCAACGGGCCCGTCCCAGCTGTGCTGATCCACTTGGTCAGGGATCCACTCGGGGACGGGGATTCTTTTTTTTTTCCCCACGAGGATCTCCCAGTGTTTCCAATGTGCGGGCAGGGTCGAGAACCCCAGGGACAGAGGCTGGGAAACTCATTTAAAGAACTCATCAGCAGGGCCGAGAAGACATTGTTCTCTGTCAGCTGGACCAGGAAAGGGGCTGGGTACTGAGGCCTGAGTTCTTGGAAATTGTTTCACCTCTCTGGGCCACTGTCCCTGCATCTGTGAGATGGAGAAAACAACGCTGCCCAGCCTCCCCTACCGGGTTACCTGTGAGGGTCACGCGATATGGTGTATGTACTGCGCCCCCTCATAAGTGACACACCAGGACCTCACAAACCACTTGACATCAGGTTTCCTCCTGGTCCCTCCGTAAGCAGAGAGTAAAGGCTGAGGGAGCCGCCCTGGGACAGGGCTCCCCAGAGCGGACAGCCAGAATCACGACTCCACACAGAGGCCATCCTGGGTACTGCAAGGCCCTTCCAGGCAGCCCTTCCTCCCCAGGGCTGGGAAACCCTTCCCCTTCCCAGCAAGGGCACGAAGCTCTGCGGAGGGAGAGGAGCCCGCCGGGAAGCCGGGAGGGGAGGACGATACAACAGGGTCATGGGGGCAGCTGGGCAACTGTCTTCATCTCAGAAGGAGAACGGGGCCCAGGGAAAGGGGAGCCCTGGGCTGAAGTTCCAGAGTGAGGGTGTCCCCACACGGGCTGTCATCACTGCAGGGAGGCTAAGAGGCTGCAGTATGGTGTCACTATCTCACACTCAACGCACTTGTTCCTGCACACTTACTCAGTGTCTACTACCTGCCAGGACCTTAAGACCACCCAGGAAGACCCCAAACCTCTCTTCAGTAGCCACAAGTGCAAGCCAACAGTGAGTTCCAGAGAACCGCAGAAGCATGGGTGTGCTCATTACACCCTGAGTGGAACAGGGAACATTCAGTCACCTGAAGAGTTTCTGGGGTGAATTAAGTAAAGAATATACATCTTTAGCCTACTCACTTTGTATGTTTGGAATTTTGTCAGAGAGTTTTTTTTTTTTTTTAATCCCAAACAGCGAAAATTGTCTCTTCTGGTGAAATTAATTTCCATCTTAACAAATACAGCTCTGTTGGCTTCAAAATCGGCACGCCCTCCCCAAACAACTTCCATCCATCCCAGAGATTCACCCACGCGTCCGCATCGCTTATGACTGGATCGCCAGATCTTCACTCACCTCTTACATTCCCCACACCCCTCACCGCTCCCGCCCCTCCACACCCCGGCAGGGCCCTGTTCCCGCCGCGTGTTCCTTCCAGATCCCGTGCACGACACCACTAGTCAGCCAGCCCGGGGGTCAGCCTCGTCTCTCCTGCCTGCACCGCCTCTCACCATCTCAATGATGAGATGCCTCTCACCATCTCGCCTTCACCGGCCCCTCCCCCACCGCAGAGGGCTGCGTCACCATTACTTTTCTGGGTTACCAACAACAGCCTCTCAAATCAGGTTTCTGCCTCCATTCTGCACCCGTCTCAAGCCATTGGTCTTCTAAAATATAACAATGCTATCACATTTCCCAGAGTCTCAAGGAAAGCCCAAGTCCCTTGGTGCAGCAGACAAGGCCTTTGGTGAGCTGGCACTGCCTGTTCCGCACCACCCCCACCCCCAGGCACCCTCACTGTATACTCTCTTGGGTCTTTGTATAAGCTTCCCTCCCTGTAAGATTTCTTTCCTCCTCTTCTTCTACACCGTGTATTCCTGCAACAGTCACCTCAGGGGGAATCTCTTTTCCTGACTCTCAGGCTAGGTTGAGAGCCCACCACAACCCCAGGTTCCCTGTGTAAACCCCTGTCATGGTACTTTCCACAACTTAGTAATGGCTTACTTGTCTGAGTCTCTGGTGACACTGTGAGCAATTAAAATGAATGAAATGGTAAATGTCATAACACAGATAAATCTCAAAAGTACCTTGGGTGAAAAAAGCCAACTGCAAAATAATTCATTCATCCACAATTATTTATCAGGTGAAAGGATCCATGCAGTATGATTAAAGGTACGTACAATCTTCAAACACTAAACAACTGCAGAAATCAATTGTGGCTGTCTACAGACGGTAGAAAAATCAAAACGTACAGGCAGGACATGCCTCAGCCTCAGGCACGTGGTTGCCCGGGGGAGAAGAGGGAGTGCGTAAAAGTGCAGTTTAAACTATGTCTGTAACGCTTCATTTGTTTTTATTTTTAATAGAGATCTGAAGCAAACCTGGCAAAATATTATCCATGAAATTTGGAGTGTGACTAGATGAGCATCTGTTATATTATTTCCTGTATATTTGAAGTATTTCATCAGTACATTTTAAAATTTTTAATGAGGAACCAGAGTCTCAAATGCCTTCATGAATATCCCTCAGGGTCTGAGCATACTGCTGCAGCCTCTTACCTCAACCGAACTCCCTCAGCCTGCCTGCCCCGCTGAGCTGGGCAGGAAGGCGACCTGGATATGTAAACATTACTTTTATCCTCATTTTTACCAATGAGAAAACCAGGCTCAGAACATCTGACCTTGCTCAGACCACACAGGCTCCCAGATTTTGGACCATATCATCTGCTTATACTCTCTCTCCTATTTCACCCAAGAGCAAGAACTTTAACGTTGCATTCATCTGTATTTGTAAACCAGTATATATCAAGGGGAAGAAGAGGGTTCAGAGAGGTGCAAAGCTGGAGGTACAACCAAATGAGTAACTTAGGGCTTACTGAATGAAATAATGAAGCTTATTGACTGAAAACCAAATGGGTTTGGATTTTGTCCTATAGGCAACAGACAGCTACTGAAGATGTTTAACCTGGGGAATGACACAAGCAAAGCACTGTTTTAGGAAAGATAATCTGGCTTCAGCACACAGGAGATGTTGGCTGCCTATAGGCAATGGATGAGAAGATTTTGGAGGGATAAAGTTAGATTTAGAAATCATCTAAGCAGCCCACATAAGAAATGACATCTGCTGATCTAAGGTAAGAGCTGTGAGACTGAAAAAGATAGGAGGATTTAAGCTAGACACAGAAATAAAAGTTAACACTAACTTTCCAGGCTTGGGGAAATTCAGAAGATTAGCTAATTATCTGTTTATTGTTTTGGGGGGAGAGAGTAAGGAGGAGAAGATAAATAAAAAGAGGAGAAAGAAACTGAGTAGCTCAGCCTGCTTCTGTCTAAGTCAAGGTGATGCTCAGACATCCAGGGAGTTGGCACTGTGGAGCTGAGTTCAAGGAAGTTGGAGAAGCAGGTAAGAGCCACCCAAGCTTCAGTGATGTGGGAAGGCTCCCTGAGGAAGAGCACAGAGAGAAGCACTGACTGCACAGAACGGACCCTGGGCCCACTGCCCACAGCAGGGGACAGGAAGACTAAGAGGAGAGTCAAGACAGTGCTGTGTCCTAGAAGAAACAGGAAGAGACCATTTCCAATCAGCACAGTCTGATTGCTACAGACTGAAGATGTGTGTCCCCCGCCCCCAAATCCACATGCTGAAACCTGACCCTCAACGTGATGGTGTTAGGAGGCGAGGCCTTTGGGAAGTGATTAACACTGGAGTTCCAGCTCATGAAGCAGGAATCCTCGGGAATGGGATCTGTGCCCCTATCAAGGAGACCCCAGAGAGCTTGCTTCCTCTCCCTCCATGTGAGGACACAGTGAGAAGACAGCGGTCTGTGAAGCAGGAAGCAGGCAGCAGGCCTGCACCTCAATACCTGGGACTTCCAGCCTCTGGGCCTAGAGAAATAAACACCTGCTGTTTAGAAGTCGCCCAGTCTATGACATTTTGATACAGCAGCCTAAATAGGCTGGGACAGTGGTCAGTGGCCCAACGGGGGTCAAGAATAAGAAATGAGCAATAGTTCCGGATTTAGAGATTGAGAAGTCAGTTGGACCTCAGATAGAAGAATTTCACAGGCAGCAGAGTCAGGCATGTTGGACCCACTCCGTCTATAGCTCCTGAAAAATGGCTGTGGCCTTCCCTGTAGGCACACCGCCCGCCCTCACCAGGCAGTACCAGCCCCCACCTGCCGGCTCAGCTCAAGGCAGCTGCTGGCCGCTGCTGTGCTCCATCCAGCGAGCCACCCTGGTGGTGGGTGGCCAAGGCAGGCCAGCGTCTGCAGTGTGGGCCCACGAGTGGAAGGCACCACACTGCCAGGCCTGACAACAGTCTTCCTAGATTACCAAAAAGTTAGGCCTGGAGATGTATCATTTCAGTTTTAAATGCAGAACAAAGAATTAAAATGTGCCACATGTCACTTTATTTTCTAAAATGTATTTCTATCTGCCCGACTTCTCCAGCAATAAAATCATTTTGGCATGACACTCATCTCACACAAATGAAAATATAATATAAGAAAATGGCATTGTAGAAGCTTTAAGCCAAACAAATGCTTGAGAGTACCTTGTTTAAATTAAGTTGTCATGCTATGTAGCTTTGTATAGTAATGGAACTCAGCGCTGTGCAATGATGCATGTTTCGGAAGAGACAGACTGGGAGGTGGGAAAGGAAGAGGGGTTCGTGCTGCCCACCTGCAGGCTGGGGAGTCAGGAGGTGAGGAAAGGGAGGCGGTGAGGAGATGCACTGTCATGGGAAGTTTAGACATGAAATGAGAGCTACGACGCAGCGGCTTGAGATGGAAGGCTGAGACAGGATATAGTGACCTGGGTGGAGAGGAGGACGAGCCAGGTGAAAGACATCAGACTGAGGGCAAGTCTGCATCCTGACCATGAGGCCTCCAGCACCACTCCTCCTCTCTACCCTGCTCCCAGGACTGTGGCAGTCAGGCATGCCCCTGGCAGGACACTGGAGAACTTTCTAGAGAATACGAACTGCACCAGAGGAGAGACCTACAGCAACTGACATTTGGGAGACCTCTGATGAAACAGCCCAGTCTGCCACAGGGTCACCCAACAGTGATGCCCCCCTGCCAACCACCACTCTGCACATAGAACATCCAATCAGCATTTCAGAAGCCTCATTATTAAACACGAAGAAATGACCAAGGACTATAAGAAAGCACTGAAGGACACTTGCAGCAATTATCACAGAGAACAAAACAGGATACAACAGAATAAAGAAGCCTGGAAAACCAGGTGATGTAGACAGCAAAGAAAAATTTCAAAAGAAAATAAAACCTCTATAGGTTGAAGGAGTCAAAAGGAGATACGATATCCATAAAACAAGAATAAGATATGCTTTGAAAATTAACAGAGAACAACAAAGAGCTCTTGGAAATTAATGGACAAAACAAAAAAATTCAGTTAAAAGGTTGTAAATACAAGTGAGGAACTCTCCCATAAAGTAGGAAGGAAAAAAGGAATAAACTGTAAGGAAGATTAGAAATACAAGAGGAGGTTAAAACCAGGCACCCCACCATCACGTCAACAAAATTTAAAAAGCAAAGCAAACAAAATCAGACCGAGAAAACAAAGGAGAAGAAACTGTCACAGAAATTGCTGAAAATTCCAGATGGAAAGGGCCCCTGCTTGCCTGTCTTGGTGCTGAGTCATATTTGACTCTTTGAGTGCCCAATTAATAAACAATTTCATTATATTAACTGTAAAACTCAGGGTAAAGGGAAGATCCTAAGCACTCTGAGGAGAAGAAACAGGTTATCAAGAGCAGAAATCAGAATAGCACCAACCTCCGAGATGTCACTGAAGGACAGAAGGTAGAGCAACGACTGAAAAATTCGAAGACTGTGATTCACGTTTACTTCCCCATATGAAGCAGTTCTCTGGCAATTCAGCTCTGTGTCCTACAATTCAATTTAATTCTGACACTGTCTACCCAGAGAGAGTATCCTATCCCACAGCTCAGGGCTCCGTCCTACAAGACTGCCTCCTCCTTCAGACGGCCCTCCCAAGTCCAGGCTGTCCCCAGTACTTCTGAGCTACAGGCTACAGAATGGAGGTTCCAAATATCCCCTCCTTGGGTTCAGTTAGTTTGCTAGAGTGACTCACAGGACTCAGAGAAACAGGTTTCTTACTAGATCACCAGTTTATTACAAAGGGATCTAATTGAACAGCAATCAAATGGAAGAGAGGCCCAGGGCAAGGTATGGAGCGTCCACGCTCTCTGGAAGCCACTCTCTCTTCATCTTCATGTGTTCACCCACCCAGGAGCTCTCCACACCTAGCCCTTTAAGGTTTTTATGCCAGTTTCACTACCCAGGCATAGTTGATTAGACCCTTGGTCACTGGGGTTTGAGCTCAATCTCCAACCACTCTTCTCTTCCCTGAGGTGGGGGAGGGAGGGTGACTGAAAGTTCCAACCCTGAAACCACAAGGTTGGCTCCATTAGCAACCAGCCCCCATCCTGAGACGCCTTCCATAAGTCATCTAATTAACACAAAGACACCTTAGAGTTCTCATCATTGCAAATTCTAAGGTTTTTAGGGGCTCCATGCCAGGAATGAATGAAGACCACATCTATCTATCTATATATCTATCTAATTATAGATCACAGTATTACAAAAGGGAAAATGATTTTCAGCCTAGATTTTTACATCTCCTATCAATCACATGTGAAAGTGGAAAAGTAACATATTCCATCATAGATAAAAGAGGATGACTTGGGATACAGACAACAGGAAGCAACACCTGGGAACCGGGAATGCAAGTGCCAGTACAACCGCCATGATCCAGGCCTGAGACTGTCCAGCCAGAAGGACGATGAAGAGGGAGTCTCCACGAGGAAATATAACAAAGGGAGCACAGAAGAAAATGCCTGTTAAGTATTTGAAAGTGCTATGTGGAGAACTTTTTAAAATAGTGATAATCACCTAGAAAATCAAGCAAATGAAAAAAATGGAAGGTATTGGATTGACTGGTGGCCTGCCAAAAGATGTCCACATCCTACTGCTGGAAACCTGTGAATGTGACCTTATTTGGAAGACAAAAGATCTTTTCAGATATAATTAAGGCAATGGCACCCCACTCCAGTACTCTTGCCTAGAAAATCCCATGGACGGAGGAGCCTGGTGGGCTGCAGTCCATGGGATCGCTAAGAGTTGGACACGACTGAGCGACTTCAGTTTCACTTTTCACTTTCATGCACTGGAGAAGGAAATGGCAACCCACTCCAGTGTTCTTGCCTAGAGAATCCCAGGGATCGGGGAGCCTAGTGGGCTGCCGTCTATGGGGTTGCACAGAGTCGGACACGACTGAAGCGACTTAGCAGCAGCAGCAGCAGCAAGGCTCTTGAGATGAGATCATCTTGGATTAGCCAGGTTGGACCTATTTCCAAAGACAAGTTGGCCTTACAAGACGCCTATAGAGCACAGACAAGGGGAGGAGAAGGCCATGTGAAGACAGAGGCAAGATGAGAGTGATATGACCACAAGCCAAGGAACTCCTGCAGCCATCAGAAGTGGGAGGAGGCAGGACACGTTCTCCTCCATCGCCCTTGAAGGGTATGCAGCCCTGCTCAATTTCAGATGCTCAGCCTCCAGAGCTGGAGGTGAGTACACTCCTGCTGTTTTAAGTCACCAAGTTGTAATTTATTAAAGCAGTTCTAGGAAACTAATACATGGAGTAAATTTAATTTTAGGAAAAGTTGAAAAATATACAAAAAGCAATCAGAATACACAATGTGACTCAAAATTAATATATTTTATAAAAATTAATACTAAAAGAAAAAATGACATATTAGGAAAAATTTTTCAACATATAACAGACATTGTCTAGCACTAACATAAAGCTAAACAAATATCTGCTTTATGTTGAATTAATTGTTAAGGTAGAAGAGCTATAATATTGGGTTAGTAAAAAAGTTCCTTTGAGTTTTTCCATAATATCTTACAGAAAAACCCAAATGAACTTTTTGGCCAACCCAATACATTAAAAGGTAAGACAATCTAAAGGAAAAATAAGAGTAGAGACAATGCAAAGATAAAGAAATACAAGTGGCAACTAAAAAAATGAATAAAATTATTCTCAGTAATGACTTAAGAAAATTTTTAAAAAGATCACAATTTTTGCCCAACACATGGCAGAAATTTAAAAGACTGAACATATCCAATACTGTCAAGAGTATGGGGAAGAACTCTTATATACTATTACTAGGTGTTCAGAAAGGAACAACATTATTACAAGGCCATTCGGTAGTACCTAATAAAATAGTGTGCTTCATCTTTGTCCTATGAGTTCTACTGATAAGACTTGATCCTCCAGAAATAATCCTTCAAATTTTGTACAAGGATATTCATGTTGGCAACATGTAATAACAACAAACTGTGAAAACCTAAATATCTATCAATAAATTAATGTTTTATATGGATATGGAATACTCTGCAGGTGTCATAAGAGAACAAGGGAATCCTAAATGTACTGCCATTGCAGCGTGTCTGTGGTATATTATTGGGTGGGAAAAGAAGTGTAGCAAAACAATATAGAATTACATTTTTACAAAGAACTACATTTACATGTTTATGTATGTAAACACGTGCATATACGCTTGTACATGTGTAGAAAATAGACTGGAAAGATAGTCACAATCTCCCTCTGGGAATGGAGTGGGAGAATGGAGTAAGGGGAAAATATTTTCACTTTTTACTTTATATTTCAAAATTTTTTTTAATTTACAACATAAAACATTAACTTTGAAATAAAAGGAAAAGTAAAATTTGACAAGTGTATTTGTTTTCTGATTTTAAAATTAACTACTGTGGTTTTGAAATGTGTCCACAAAATCCTTTGACACTTCTCCATTCAAAAGGTAAGAAACTAAATCCCCTCCCTTTGAATGAGGGCCAGACTAAGTCACTCACTTCTAACAGTTTGTGGTAAAAGTGCTGCTATGGGATTTCTGAGGCTAGGTCATAAAAAGGATGGCTCTCTCTTGCACACGCTCTCTCTTGCTCATTCTCTCTCTTGTCTGTCCTTGGGGAATCCAGTTACCTCATGACTCGAGGACACTCAAACAGCTCTTTGGAAAGGACCACATGGAGAGGAACTGAGGCCTCCTGCCAGCAACCAATACCAGCTTGCCACCCAGATCCTCCAGCTCCAGCTAAGCTTTAATAAGTCTGCAGTCCCTGAACCTCATGAGAAAACCTGAGCCAGAACCATCAACCAAACCATACCCAAATTCCCAGCCCACAAAAAAGGCAAGAAATAATAAATGCTTATTGTTGCTTTGTGCCACTAAATCTGGGCGTAATCTGTTCAGCAACAATAAATAACAAATATCTACCAATCTCCCTCTGGAGAGCAGAGTGGGGAAATGGATTTTTTTTTTTTTTAAGTTTTACCTTTTTTCTTTATACATTTATGATTGTTTGGCTTTTTAAAGTCATTTATGTTGAAAGAAAGAGAAAGAAAGACTTTTAAGCATATTTTAAAAAATTGTTTTTCCTGACCTTAAAAATAATACTAGTGAAAAAGGACAAAGTTGGAGGACTGACATTACCCACCTTCAAGACTCACTGTACAGCTATAAGAATCCAAAAAGAGGGATACTGGAAAACAGATAAGTAAAGCAAGGAAACAGAATAAAGAGCCCAGAAACAGACCCATGCAAATACAGTCAACTGATCTTTTGCAAAGGATCAAACACAGTTCAGTGAAAATAGGATAGTCTTTTTAACAAATGGTGCTAGAACGACTGGACATCCACATGCCAAAAAAATTGAGATACTCAGCTTATACATTCCACAAAAATTAACTCAAAATGGATCACAGACCTAAATGTAAAACACAAAATTATAAACCTTCTAGAAGATAACATAGATAATCTAGGTGACCTTGGGTTTAATAGTGAGTTTTTAAATACACCACCAAGACCATGATCTGAGAAAGAAGGAAAAACTAACGTTAGACTTCATTACAATTAAAAACATCTGCTCAATGGCACCCTACTCCAGTACTCTTGCCTGGAAAATCCCATGGATGGAGGAGCCTAGTGAGCTGCAGTCCATGGGATCACCAAGAGTCGGCCTCGACTGAGCGACTTCAGTTTCACTTTTCATTTTCATGCATTGGAGAAGGAAATGGCAACCCACTCCAGTGTTCTTGCCTGGAGAATCCCAGGGATCAGGAAGCCTAGTGGGCTGCCGTCTATGGGGTCACACAGAATTGGATACGACTGAAGTGACTTAGCAGCAGCAGCAGCTCTATAGAAGGCTCTGTTAAAAGAATGAAAAGACAAGCCACAGCCTGGGAAAAATATTTGCAAAATATATATCTGATAAAGGATCCAAAATATACAAAGATTTCTTAAAACTCAATGATAAGAAAACAACCCAAAAAATAGGCAAAAGACACCTCACTGAAGAACATATACAGATGTCAAATGAGCATATGAAAACAGGCTCAATATCATATTCTTGCTGCTGCTAAGTCGCTTCAGTCATGTCTGACTCTGTGCGACCCCACAGACGGCAGCCCACCAGGCTCCGCCGTCCCTGGGATTCTCCAGGCAAGAACACTGGAGTGGGTTGCCATTTCCTTTTCCAATGTATGAAAGTGAAAAGGGAAAGTGAAGTCACTCAGTCGTGTCTGACTCTTTGTGACCCCATGGACTGCAGCCCACCAGGCTCTTCCGCCCTTGGGATTTTCCAGGCAAGAGTACTGGAGGGGGTTGCCATTGCCTTCTCATATTCTTAGGGAGCTGCAAATTAAAACAACAATAGATATCAATACGCCCCTCCCAGAATAGCTAAAATCCAAGAAACCACCAAATGCTGATGAGGATGTGGGAACAATAACAACTCTCATTTGTTGCTAATGTGAATGCAAAATGCCACAGCCACTTTGGAAGACAGTCTGGCAATGTTTACAAAGGTCTTACCATATGATCTAGCAACCATGCTCCTAGGTATTTATTCAAATGGTTTTAAACATTATATCTTCATAAAAACCTTCACACAAGTGTACATAGAAGTCTAAGACTTCGTAATTGCCAAAATTGGAAGTGACAAAAATGTCCTTCAATAGGTGAATGGACCAAAAAAAAAAAAAGAAACCTCAAAACACACAAACAAGTCTGTAGTATACCTACTCAATGGAATATTATTCAGTAATAGAAAGATATGAGCTATCGAGGCACAAAAATACATGGAGAAACCTTGAATGCTTAGTGTAAAAAGGCAGGCTGAAAAAGCTGCATACTGTATGATTTCAACTATATGGTACTCTGGGAGAGGCAAAATATAGAGGTACTGAAAAGATCGGTGAATTCATTAGGTTGCCAGGAATTCAGGAGTAGAGATAAAAGGAAATGAAATAGATGAAATATTTCAGGCATTAAAACTATTCTGCCTGATACTGTAATGACGCATGCATGCATGCGTGCAAAGTCACTTCAGGCGTGTCCAACTCGTTGTGACCCAGTGGACTGTAGACCTCCAGGCTACTCTGTCCATGAGATTCTCCAGGTAAGAATACTGGAGTGAGTTGCCGTGCCCTCCTCATAATGATGGATACATATCAATATATATTTGTCAAAACCTATAGAACTATAAACACAAAGGATGAACCCTCATCTAAACCATGGGCCTTAGTTAATAAAATGTGTCACTATTGGTTCACCAGTGATAACAAGCATACTGATGCAGGGTGTCATAGGGGAAACCGGTAGGGAAAGGAGACAGAAAGGATATGGAGACTTCTGTTGCATTGCGTAGTATACATGCTCCGTTGTATCCAACCCTCCAACCCCATGGACAGAAGCCCGCTCAGCTTCTCTGTCCACGGAATACTCCAGACAAGAATACTGGAGTGGGTTGCCATTTCTTCCTCCAGGGTATCTTCCCAACCCTGGGATCAAACCCATGTCTACTGTGGCTCTTGCATTAGCAGGTAGATTCTTTACTCCTGAGCCACTTGGTAATCCAGTGACTTCTGTACTATGTGCTGCTGCTGCTAAGTCGCTTCAGTCGTGTCTGACTCTGTGCGACCCCACAGACAGCAGCCCACCCGGCTCCCTGACCCCTAATTTTCTATAAACCTAAAACTGCTCTAAAAACTAAAGTCTGTTGTTGTTTTTTTTTAAGTAGCACTAACCCTGCGTGTTCTTTGGAAGGAATGATGCTAAAGCTGAAACTCCAGTACTTTGGCCACCTCATGTGAAGAGTTGACTCATTGGAAAAGACTCTGATGCTGGGAGGGATTGGGGGCAGGAGGAGAAGGGGACGACCGAGGATGAGATGGCTGGATGGCATCACCGACTCGAGGGACGTGAGTTTGAGTGAACTCTGGGAGATAGTGATGGACAGGGAGGCCTGGTGTGCTGCGATTCATGGGGTCATAAAGAGTCGGACACGACTGAGCGACTGAACTGACTGACTGAACCAATTGAAGGAAAAGTTGAAATAAGATAATACAGCCGCCTATAACCTCAGCAGAAGACCACTGTTAACACCTGGGCTTAGTTCCCTCCAGTTGCTTTTCCAGTTTTGGTTTGTTTGTGTTTTTTTTTTAATGTCTATGCGTACATCATTTTTTCTTTTTTCTTTTTTTAAAAAAGAGTTGCAATCATTCTGTGAAATCCATTCTGAAGGTTTATGGTCTAGTTTCAGTTCAGATTTTTAACTGCAAAGAAAGTAGCCCATATAAAACACTAGTGATACCAAAAACAGATTCTAGAGGGGCCAGTTGCTATGGGAATGATTGAAAATAAATTTCATTTCACACTACACCCTGGTAATGTACTGACCAGAAGGAAAGAGAAATACCGGGAGTAAGTCAGAAGGGTAGCCAAGAAAACTTCTAATCAGGAAGGCAAATACTTCAGCCTACTGAAGTTTCATAGAAGCCAGCAGCATCACTTTGCAATTTAACTACTTATGCTCTTTCAGCAACCATATCAATGTGGGGAAAGGACCCAGGCAAAGCGGCTGGAATACATTCTCTCTCTTCTTTACTGACAGTTTGATGGCCAAACAGCCAGCAGGTCTCTCTCAGGATGTGGGCTGTCTCAGCAGCATGGTGCAAAGCCAGGAAAAAAAAATCACTCCTTCTCTCCAAAGGAGATGCTGCAGATGTTTGGGAAGCTGCAAAGCTCAGGCTAGAGGTGATCAGTCTGGACACTGCATTGGCCCTCAGCACTGGAGTGGGCCCTGGGTGTCCCGCACTGTACAGGGGTCAAAACTTCAGATGCTGGATCATGGGGCAGTCTGGAGCTTCTGGGGGATGGACCAGGAGGCCAGAGGGTAGGGGGCATTCCAGGAACTCAGGCGAGTGACTATTTTCCCACAAATGAATCTTAACGTATGAAAAAGCAAAAGGCTAGATCAGGGTGTTCCAACTGATTTCTCACCTTCCCACAAACAACACTTTTATGAAAGACGAGACTGTTTAGAATACACCCCAGGGGCAGCCTGGAAGGGAAAAAGCAGAGCCAATACCACAGACAGACGGTGGTACTATTCCCATCTCAGGGAAGAGCACAGCTTTACCATCAAACAGATCCATTTCATACTCGGCTCTGCCAAGTGTTACTATAAGCTATATAATCCCCACTTTCCTCATCTGTAAAAGGAGTGTAATGGTTTCTCCTCCATGAGTTTATGATAATGAGATAAGCCCTGGGAGGTGCTAGCCAAAATGCCTGGCACAGAAGTGTTCATACGATATAGTGCCGTCGCCGCCACCACCATTAGAGATGGCTGGTCTCTGCTCCTGATTCCTTTCCTTTTTCTTTGTTAACACAGCTAGGGGCTCCACTGCCCTCTCTCTGTCCATATTCCAACACAGATGTCCAGTCACTATTGCCGTAAAAATACAAAGTCCCCAAAGTGTGAAATATCTTTTTCCTACAGCATCCGAGGAGAGAAACAAAGACTTCTGACGCCAAACCATCCCAAATCACAAAGCTATTGATACAGTTATGGACATTTTGGGTAACAGACTCTAACTCAAACATAGGAACTAGGATTAGAGTTGCCAGGCATCATCAAGGCTGCAGAAAACCCAGGATTAAACAGTGATTGATTGATTACCAATATATGACACCATTTCCAAATGGTGCAAAAGAATATCCAGCTGTTTCTTTCTTTAAGCTTAGTGCATTCATATTTTTTTAAAAAAATCAATATTGAAAACTAGATAATCAAACATACATCTGTCTGCATTTCCCAGAAATGACAATTGTTAACATTTGTTATGTTTGCATCAAGTCCTTTTTTTAAAGAAAATAAGACAGATAAAATCTATTACCTTCCCTACTCCCAAATCCGTTTATCTACAATTCCTATCAAGAATTTATCTTTGTCTAATCCAGTTCTACATTATTCTTTCCCTTATCTAAATTTTCTTTTTTTCTAACAGAAAGCAAATTAAAAAAAACAATGTACAATGGAAGATGTCTATGTGAAGAGAAGCTGCACCAGGACACACTCTCACCTGCTCCAGGCACAGCACATGCTCACTGCAGGCAAAGGCTATCAGGGGTTATTCTGCATACTCAGACCTACCAGCACCTAGGAAGCAGTGCAGACCCCGCTAAGGCCTGCGACTGAACTCCCAAAGGCTTACCTGGGTCCAGGTGTGTGAAAGAGCCCACCACAAAGTCCAGGGTGGACACGGCGAGCAGGAGCAGAAGCAGCAGCTGGAGACGGATTATCCATTTGACACCTGCTAGGTTAATCCCCAGCAAGGCCAGAAGCACGGCGACTGAAATTCCTCGCACAGCCCAGATATTCCTGAGACTCAGCAGATCCGAAACGGATTCAGCGAAGCCGGTGATGTACATGGCACCTGCAACACACTGACAGGCATCTCCAGGTAGGAAGAGTCACCAAGGAAAAAAAAAAAAAAAGCCTCAGGGCTGCCCAGCACTCAGGGCCCCGCTCACCTTTGAAATTCAACACCCAGAAAGCAGCAAGGGGGTTAGAGCCCTTCTCCCCCAGGAGCCCTTCCTGGGGCCCCCTTCCTTCTTGCCTACATCTCTCCCACCATCCACAGGGGAGAACGATTATCAGTGGTAACTAACATGAAAAGACTATGGGAGGAAGAAGATGGGACTTTGGGCCAAAGAGACCTTGAGACTCCCCTGTGAAGAACTAAAAAGAGAACACCAACACAAGGTGTGTGGGGTCCTAGCTCAGAGCCTTAGAGGCCACTGAAGCAAACCACAGAGTTTTCTCTATTTCTTTGAATGTGTTACTATTATTTTTTAAATTATCTAAAACTTAGAAATGAGCAAAAAATAAGCAGCACTTTCTTCCAACGTCATATGGAACATTTCACACAAAAATGGGCTCACCACAGACCTAACAGAAGCAGAAGATATTAAGAAGAGGTGGCAAGAATACACAGAAGATCTGCACAAAAAAGATCTTCACGACCCAGATAATCACGATGGTGTGATCACTCACCTAGAGCCAGACATCCTGGAATGTGAAGTCAAGTGGGCCTTAGGAAGCATCACTACGAACAAAGCTAGTGGAGGTGATGGAATTCCACTTGAGCTATTTCAAATCCTCAAAGATGATGCTGTGAAAGTGTTGCACTCAATATGCCAGCAAATGTGGAAAACTCAGCAGTGGCCACAGGACTGGAAAAGGTCACTTTTCATTCCAATCCCAAAGAAAGGCAATGCCAAAGAATGCTCAAACTACCGCACAATCACACTCATCTCAAACACTAGTAAAGTAATGCTCAAAATTCTCCAAGCCAGGCTTCAGCAATATGTGAACCGTGAACATCCTGATGTTCAAGCTGGTTTTAGAAAAGGGAGAGGAACCAGAGATCAAATTGCCAATATCTGCTGGATCATTGAAAAAGAGAGTTCCAGAAAAACATCTATTTCTGCTTTATTGACTATGCCAAAGCCTTTGACTGTGTGGATCACAATAAACTGTGGAAAATTCTAAGAGAGGTGAGAATACCAGACCACCTGACCTGCCTCTTGAGAAATCTGTATGCAGGTCAGGAAGCAACAGTTAGAACTGGACATGGAACAACAGACTGGTTCCAAATAGGAAAAGGAGTACATCAAGGATGTATATTGTCACCCTGCTTATTTAACTTATATGCAGAGTACATCATGAGAAACGCTGGGCTGGAAGAAACACAAGCTGGAATCAAGATTGCTGGGAGAAATATCAATAACTTCAGATATGCAGATGACACCACCCTATGGCAGAAAGTGAAGAGGAACTAAAAAGCCTCTTGATGAAAGTGAAAGAGGAGAGTGAAAAAGTTGTCTTAAAGCTCAACATTCAGAAAACGAAGATCATGGCATCTGGTCCCATCACTTCATGGGAAATAGATGAGGAAACAGTGGAATCAGTGTCAGACTTTATTTTGGGGGGCTCCAAAATCACTGCAGATGGAGATTGCAGCCATGAAATTAAAAGACGCTTACTCCTTGGAAGAAAAGTTATGACCAACCTAGATAGCATATTCAAAAGCAGAGATATTACTTTGCCAACAAAGATCTGTCTAGTCAAGGCTATGGTTTTTCCAGTGGTCATGTGTGGATGTGAGAGTTGGACTGTGAAGAAAGCTGAGCACCAAAGAATTGATGCTTTTGAAGTGTGGTGTTGGAGAAGACTCTTGAGAGTCCCTTGGACTGCAAGGAGATCCAACCAGTCCATCCTAAAGGACATCAGTCCTGGGTGTTCATTGGAGGGACTGATGCTGAAGATGAAACTCCAATACTTTGGCCACCTCATGTGAAGAGTTGACTCATTGGAAAAGACCCTGATGCTGGGAGGGATTGGGGGCAAGAGGAGAAGGGGACGACAGAGGATGAGATGGCTGGATGGCATCACCGACTCTATGGACATGAGTTTGAGTGAACTCCAGTATTTGGTGATAGACAGGGAGGCCTGGCGTGCTGTGATTCATGGAGTTGTAAAGAGTTGGACACAACTGAGTGACTGAATTGAACTGAACTGAGTGCTAAATAGATGATGGTACTGTTGCTGGAAATTTGCAACCAAGTTATAAATAAAGATTCTTGAAACTGAAGAGATTTACTTTTAGGGGAAAGTTTTGACAGTTCAAAATTAAATCATCTTCTCAAAAACCTAAGGATTTGAGGGTAAGAGGTAAGAGTAACTATGGAATGTAGGTAAAAGTATCAGAGATTTCATATTTGGTATGTGGAGGAGCTGATAAGTAATGTTTTTGTTTGGGAAGTATAGAAAAATGTAATTACCACTTCTAAAAGCAGATAGTAACTATCCAAAGAATGAAAAGCATAGTAGAACTTCCAAATCAACAAGGGGGAAAATAGAACAGAAATAAATTTAAGCCATGTTGGCAAAATAAGGAGAAATTTTTTAAATTTCAAATTATCTAGAAAGCAATAAAACAGATTTATTCTAGAACTTGAGAAGCACATTAATCCTGCATTCAGAAGGGGGGAAACTACCACTCTAATTTTCTTTAATAGTTTAAAAATACATTAACAAAGTATTAAGAATCAATATAAAATCAATATAAATACAAAGATAGTCAGAAGAAATATTTAATAAAAGGATATGTGAAATTAATAAAATGAAAGGAAAAAACGAAGGTATACAAAGAACAAAGCTGATTTTTTCTTTTTTGAGATCAATAAAATACATAAACACTCGACAGTCTGATTAAGAAGAGATAGTACCAAAATATAGACTTTTAGAAGTGAGAAAAGGAATAAAACTACTCTTACATAAGACAGTAAAACAATGACTAGAGAATGAATGTACCATGAATTACACTATATCCGTATCATACAATACTAAGCAACCAGTTTAAAAGCATGACTTCAAGGCACTGACCTAGCAGAATATCAATGACTTCTTGTTCAGTGATAAATACAAGTCATAGAATAGGTTATGGAATTGGTTTCCATCTTTGTAAAATCAAGCAAGTGCTTCAAACATCCATAAATTCACGTCAGTGAACACAAGGGAAGGTGCTGAACAGGACACTTGGTGTTCACGCTGGTTACCATAGGAGGGTAGGGAAACGACCTTTTCATCTCCATTATCTCGGATATGCTAACTGGTTACAATGCACATCATTTTGCAATTTTAAAGAAATTTAAGGAAAATAAAAACAAACATATTTAGAGTATTATTCTGTTTATGCAAAAACTGCATCTGGGCACAGTGCCTCTAGGACACAAGGCTCCCCCACGGCCCGATCACTGCCGGCGAGCGCAGGCCTGGCCTGGGCTCTGGGCTCCCCTAGGGAGAGGTGTACACAACAGCGGCTGCCAGCCCTTGCCCAGAGCAATCCAACCACCTCAGACATGGTCTACCTTCCAACCGTGAAGCTCCTCTTCACTAGAAAATATCCCTTTCGATTTGTTTAATGTGTAAATCTCCCCAAACTTTACTATATTAAAAATTGTGTTTTATCTCCTCTTAAAGTTTAGAATCACAAGCATTCCTTTTTCTCTTTGGTCCTCTACAGAGAACTCCTAACCCTCTGACACAGGAATCAGAGGGTGTCACTCACTATATTTTCAGGGTATAACTCCTCCCTTTGAAAGCATTTGCTTTTTTAAAAAAAATTGCATTTTCACAGTCATAGGCATTTTTCTTTCCAGAAAGAAATCTACCTAGAAGATAGAGCTGTCTCTCCACACCCCTCCTCTTCTCACATGAAACCCCTAGTTTAAGGTTTGAGTTGGTAGGCTATATGTCCTATAGATGTGTTTTCCCTCACATCACAAACCCCAGCCTGTACTGGGTCCAGGAGAGTCTTCCTGTCCTCCATTGTTTACAGAGTCTAGTGAGCAGCAGGTAAGCCATGAATAAATGTTTTTAGACAGGACAGAGCAAGCTGAAGCTGGATATTATGCGTCCAGGGCAAGCAGTCCTGAGGAAGCACTCAGGTGAGTAGGGCAGGGAGCAAGGAGGGACCCCAGTTCATCACTTCCTCCACATACAATAGGCCTGGCACCAGTGTCTCAGAGAGATGAATGGGGAAGGGTCTGGAAGGATGTAAAGCAATGGAAAGTTTCATAGGCTTAAAAAAAAATCATTATTTTAAGTGTCTGTATCTTCTTAATGTTGATGCTCTGGGGCAAGGGCCAGCAAACTTTGGCACTCTGGCCAAATCCTGCTGCTGCCTGTTTGGGGAATAAAGTTTAACTGGCACACAGCCATCCCCACTTCAAAATGTCTATGGCTTCTCTCACACTTATATAGCAGAGCTGAGTCACCGTGAAAGGAACCGATGACGCTCACAAAAAACTAAAATATTTACTATCGGGCCCGTTTTAGAAGTTTGATGAGCCTGCTCCAGGGCACAACAGGCCATCTCCTCAGTTTAGTTCAGTCACTCAGTCACGTCCAACTCTTTGCGATCCCGCTGTAGCACGCCAGGCCTCCCTGTTCATCATCAACTCCCGGAGCTTGCTCAAACTCATGTCCATCAAGTCAGTGATGCCATCCAACCATCTCATCCTCTGTCGTCCCCTTCTCCTCCTGCTCCCAATCTTTCCCAGCATAGGGTCTTTTCCAATGAATCAGTTCTTTGCATCAGGTAGCCAAAGGATTGGAGTTTCAACTTCAACATCAATCTTTCCAATGAATATTCAGGATTGATTTCCTTTAGGATTGATTGGTTTGATCTCCTTGCAGTCCAAGGGACTCTCGAGAGTCTTCTCCAACACCACAGTTCAAAAGCATCAGTTCTTCGGTGCTCAGCTTTCCTTATAATCCAACTTTCACATCCATATATGACTACTGGAAAAACCATAGCTTTGAGTAGATAGACTTTTGTTGGCAAAGGAATGTCTCTGCCTTTTAATATGCTGTCTAGGTTGGTCATAGCTTTTCTTCCAAGGAGCAAGCATCTTTTAATTTCATGGCTGCAGTCACCATCTGCAGTGATTTTGGAGCCCAAGAAAATAAAGTCTCTCACTGTTTCCATTGTTTCCCTATCTATTTGCCATAAAGTGATTGGATTGGATGCCATGATCTTAGTTTGAGTTTTAAGCCAACTTTTTTGCTCTGCTCTTTTACTTTCATCAAGAGGCTCTTTAGTTCTTCTTCGCTTTCTGCCATAAGGGTGGAATCATCTGCGTATCTGAGGTTATTGATATTTCTCCTGGCAATCTTGATTCCAGCTTGTGCTTCATCCAATCTGGCATTTCTCATGATGTACTCTGCATATAAGTTAAATAAGCAGGGTGACAATATACAGCCTTGATGTACTCCTTTCCCTATTTGGAACAAGTCTGTTGTTCCAACTGTTGCTTCTTGACCTGCATACAGATTTCTCAGGAGGCAGGTAAGGTGGTCTGGTATTCCCATCTCTTGAAGAATTTTCCAGTTTGTTGTGATCCACACAGTCAAAGGCTTTGGCTTTTTTATAGTCAATAAAGCAGAAGTAACTGTCATCTCCTCTGACAATTACTAAAAATACGTAAGGGCATGCATGCCCTGGCATGAGAGGATTAGGGGTTAATAAGAATCAAAGCTATGGTTTTTCCAGTAGTCATGTATGGATGTGAGAGTTGGACCATAAAGAAAACTGAGCACCAAAGAATTGATGCTTTTGAACTATGGTGTTGGAGAAGACCCTTGAGAGTCCCTTGGACTGGAAGGACATCAAACCAGTCAATCCTAAAGGAAATCAATCCTGAATATTCATTGGAAGGACTGATGTTGAAGCTACAGCTCTAATACTTTGGGCACCTGATGTGAAGAACTGACTCACTGGAAAAGTCAGTCACCCTGATGCTCGGAAAGATTGAAGACAGGAGGAGAAGGGGCCAACAGAGGATGAGATGGTTGGATGGCATCACCGACTCGATGGACATGAGTTTGAGCAAGCTCCAAGAGTTGATGATGGACGGGGAGGCCTGGTGTGCTGCAATCCATGGGTGTCACAAAGAGTTAGACACGACTTAGCAACTGAAATGAAGAACCAGGAATGAGGACCCTCAGAAACCCTAATCACTCTCTGGAAGAAAAAGATCTGAAATCAATGACCTAACCTTCCACCTTAAGAAACTAGAAAAAGAAGAGTGAACTCAACCCAGAGCAAACAAAAGGAAAGAACTAATAGAAATTGGAGCAGAAATAAATGAAACAGAGGTCAGAAAAAGAATAGAAAAAAAGCAACAAAACCAAAAATTGCTTCTTTGCAGACAAACCTTCAACTAGACTGACCAACAAAAGAAGAAGACTCGAATGATTAAAATCAGGAATGAAAGGGAGACCGCTGCTATCAATCTTACAAAAACAAAAGATCATAAGGGAGTCTATGAATGATTATATGCCAAAACATTAGATAACCTAGATAAACAGGACAAATTCCTAGAAAGATATAAACTACCAAACTCAAGAAGAATCAGAAGGTCAGAATATGCCTATGTTAGTAAAGAGAAATGAATTAGCAATCAAAAAACTTCCTACAAAGGAAAGCCCAGGACTAGATGGTTTCACCACCAAACTCTCCCAAATGTTTAAAGAAGAATTAACATCAATCCTTCATAAACTCTTCCCAGAAACAGAAGAGGTGGGAACATTTCCCAACTCATTCCATGAGGCCGGTATGGTCATGACACCCAAACTAGACAACAGCATCACAAGAAAACTACAGATCAATATTCTTCATAATACAGAGGCAAAAATCCTCAACAAAATGTTAGCACACTGTATCTAGCAGCATATGGAAACAGCCACATCCTGGTCAGAGAGCCCAGCCCAGCTCAGGCAGAGAAGAAGCAGGGGCGTGGTGAGGACACGGACCAGAGGGGACGGATGTTTCTGGCTGGGCCCCAAACCAACAGAAAGCAAGCAAGCAAGGCTGTCAGTGCGATGGCTTTTCAAGAGGGGCTGCCTGCCCTCGGAAAACATCTCTGTGATCACTCTTCCTCCCAAGTCAGTTCACATTCAGGAGACTTCCTCTCTTTGGGGGTGGGGGGCATGAGGACGGAGGGCTTCCCGTCCACTAGCACTGGCCCCCTGTCTGTGGTGTCTGCTTCAAGAGCTGAGCTTTCTGTCTACCCCAGGAAGCAGGGGAAGTGAGGACTGCTGTTTGTCCCTCTTGCAGCCTGCTTGACTGTAAAACAAAGTAAAAAAAAAAAAAAAAATCAGTATATAAATCCCCGGGGTAATAAAATAAACTGATTGCTTATTGTTCACCTCCCAAACTACCCTGCTTAAAGATCTTTCTCCATAAAGGCAAGGGGTTTTCAAGAGTGCACTGACCATGTGTCTGCCTTCCACACATCTGTCCGCCACACACACACATACACACACACACAGAGCTTGGCGCTGTTGGAGAATCAGATGTATTCTTGCTACAATATCCTGCCCCTGCTGCTTAAAAATAAAAGGAATGGACCGATGCTTTCTTTGAGGAGAACCTTGTACTCTTACTTAGACAGATTCTTTTCTTTAAACTATTTTTTCAGCCACCCACCACCCTTTGCACCATCATTAAAGCCTTTTTCAGTCCAAGAAGTCCTCACAAAGACCTGCTTCTTAATGTCTGCACTGTTTCCTCAGCACTAGATCACCATCTCTGTGTTTTAGCTAAACACGCTTCAGTACTTCTCTCTCCTCTGTGGTTTTCTGAGGGCCTCCGTCCACCCTGGTGAGAGGCCCCCTCATTAGTATTCTCCTTCTCAGACAGGGCGTCCACACAGGGGCTTTCAGCCTCCCTCTTGAGGCCGTCAAGCCATCAATGAGTCTAGAGCTCTGTTTCATTTGAGAACTGTCTGCTTCTCGGGAAGTCCCTGGCACAAGCGAAATGTCCCCTTTTCAGTGTAAAAGTGCCCCAGGGACTAGGCCACCCAGCTGCCATGCGGGCTCCGGCCACTGCTGTGCACCCCCTCCTCAGAACAGGCTGTAAGGATGGTCCCAGCCCGCACCTCCCTGCTCCCTGCAGCAGGACTCCAGATGCAGAGGTGGTGGAGGAGGAGGAGGCTTGGAGACTAAGGGTCAGGGCCCTGGACCAGAGCCTGGCTCCACCTTGAGCTCCCTCAACCACCCACCTGCCTCTCAGGTCAGCGGTGGGGGCCAGGGGGCAGGTGGAACGTGGATGAGAAGGCGGCGGCAGACAGCAAGTCAAGAGAAGCCATTCCACAGGTCGGTGGCCTCACCTGTCCAAAGACATACAGCAGCCCGATGGTGCCTCCCGTCTGCCCGCCAAGGACCGCGGCGATCATGGAGTACACGCCGCCGCTGCCCACGCCGCAGCGCTCCCCAACCCCGATGCCGGACAGCACGGTGACCAGGGCCACCAGGGCGACGAAGGACACCAGAAACACGCCCATAAGCACGCCTGTGTTCCCCTGCAGGGAGGGAAGCAAGGAGTCAGGTCAGAGTCAGGGGACAGCGGGGAGCACTGACCACCACCCCCATGCCCTCACAGGTGAGCCCGCTGGGAAAAGGCAGAGGCGGCACCACAGGGGTGAGGCCTGGAGAGACTCCAGATGAGCCGAGTGTTCTCACAGCAAACTCACAGCAAACTCTAAGAGACTGCTAAGCCCTGACAAGTCAAGTCAAAGCCGCTTCCTACCCCCATGAGGCCCCTCCTGGCCTGTCCCTCTCCCCCTCCCCACCCTCCCATCCCTCAGCCGACAACTCCCCACAGACACACTGGGCGCCCCAGTGGTCACCTCACTGCTCCCTCACCTCCACCCTCCCACCCATGAGGCCCCCGCCTGGAATGCCTTCCTGCCCACTCCTTTTCCCTCACAGGTTGACTCCAATGCATCCTTCAAGACAGGGTCCATTTCCTTCTCCAGGAAGCTGTCCCCAAACCCCTTCCTCCGGGCTCCAGCAGTACTCGGGGCTCAGTGCCCATCCCAGCGCTTGGCTTCCTGAGTCTGTTTCCGAGCGCATCTTGCCTCTGGGCTGTGCACCCCAGGAGAGCAGGACTAGGTTTGGAGGGGCGGTCTCTTTGCCTTCTCTATTCCTCTTTCATTTGTGTGCACATCTACTATATCTACTCTCTTCTCACTCTTCTGACATTTAAAAATGCTTATCTTCTGAAAGTTATTTGAGTGTTTAGAAGTTCAGTGCATTGAAAAACTGGTTCAGTTCAGTTCATTTCAGTCGCTCAGTCGTGTCCGACTCTTTGCGATCCCATTTATATGAAATACCTTTTATAAATGAGTAAAGAAGCATTGTTGGAGAAGACTCTTGAGAGTCCCTTGGACAGCAAGGAGATCAAACCAGTCAATCTTAAAGGAAACCAACCCTGAATATTTCTTGGAAGGACTGATGCTGAAGCTCCAATACTTTGGCCACCTGATGCAAAGAGTGAACTCATTAGAAAGACCCTGATGCTGGGAAAGATTGAAGGCGGGCGGTGAAGGGGATGACAGAGGACAAGATGGTTGGATAACATCACCAACTCAGTGGACGAGAGTTTGAGCAAACACTGGGAGATGGTGAATGACAACGAAGCCTGGTGTGCTGCAATCCATGGGGTCGCAAAGGGTTAGATACAACCGAGCAGCTGAACAACAACAAAAGCAGTGTGGGGGGTGGATTTTCAGCTGACAGTAATGCCATACCAAGCCAAACTATGATTCTATTAACAGAGAAGGGGGAAAAATGGATTTAAAGTTTGTCACAGTAAACTACAGGGTACCTAAAGGATTAGGTTTCGTTCTGTTATGTTTTATTCAGGAAGTTAACTTACTTTGTTGATTTTATATTTTTAATGAACTTATACTATTATCTTCCTTGGTTTTTTGTGTTCTTGTCTACATGGGATAATTTTTTAAAAGTCTGTATCAATCTTTAAATTTTCATACCAAAACTGCCACTATAATTTTTCAAATTACACATATGCTGCCAAATTATTCTTTAGAATATTTTCTATTTAAAAATTACTAGGGTATGACGTCTATTTTATGTTATCCCCTAAAAGCGCTACTTTATTTTTGGCATTTCACATTCACCTTTATTTCCATGTTCAAATATGATTTTTGAGGCAAAACTAATGCCAGAATTGAACAGGAGAGATTTTGCTTTAGGGCAAAAGGATGTATTTGTGTGGTAGCAGCCTCGAAGATGGTCCTGGTGGTCTCCACCTCCAGGCATCATGCCCTTGGGTAGTCTGCTTCCCTGAGTGGAGGCTGGATGCTGTGACTCACTTTTAGTGAGCAGAGCCCTGCAGAAGTGATGAGATGTCACTTCTGAGATGAGGGTATGAGAAGACCACGCCTTTCCTCTTGGGCACTTGCTTCCTCACTCTCTCTAGGTTGTTGGCCCTGGGGGAGGCCAGCTGCAGGTATTGAGACAACACTGTGAAGAGGCCAACACGACAAAGCCTGACAACAACCTCATTGTGATCTTAGCAACAGACCCTCTGCCGGTGGAGCCTTCAGGTGAAACTGTAGCCCTGACTGACAGCTCGGCTGCAATCCCATAAGAAAGCCTGAGCCAGAGGCAGCCAGCTAAGTTGCTCATGGATCCCTGAACCACAGTAACAACCAGATAAATAAAAATTTGTGACATCAAGCTGCTAAGTACTGGAGTAATTTTTTATGCAGCAATAGATGATAATTTATACAAGTTTACTTCACTTGGGGGATGGGGCCAACACTTCTAGATAGCCACTTCTCAAAAAATAATCACCCAGTAGAAAAGTTAAGAGGAGGCCCTAAGATTTAAGAATCGAGATAGAGAGAGTCTATCCTTTCCTCCTTCCACTATTCTGTAATCATCCCCTGCACAAGGCAGAGCCCAGGGCCCAGGCTGTCACCGCCAGGCCTTCCTCTGCCACAGCAGGCAGGTGGCTAGGCCTCCCCAGGACACAGGCTGGAGGTGCTGGGGAGAGGGGTGGTACCCAGGAAGGGGAAAAGCCAGAGCTCGATCCCAGGAGCCTGACGATGCCTGCTGGCACACGGCATCTGGGCTGGAGGCTTTGTGTTTTGTAAGGGCTCCCTTGTAAGTTATGGAGGAGTATGAGAGGCAGGGATTCACACCATCCACATCAGAGAGGTTGCTAAATCTGCTCTAAGCTTTCCACACATTAATAAAGAAAACTTTCAGACCCACTTTCAGGCTCTGGTTAAAGGTAGAACCTGAAGCTACGGGCCTGGGTATGGAGAAGAGGAAGAGCTGAGGAAGGGCTGGCCTCACCCAGCGTCCTAAGAGGGCTAAGAATCCAAGATACCCCCCTACAGTGAAGCTCTCATCCCCTAGAATTTACAGATGTGACAGTTAATTTTATGTGCTAGCTTGGCTAGATTATAATGACCAGTTTTTAGTCAAACGCTAGTCTAGAAGTTGCTATAAATGTATTTTTAAGATATGTTTAACACGTACAATCGGTCGACTTTAAGTAAAAGAAATTACATAATATGGGTAGTTCTCACGCAATCAGAAGGCCTTAAGAGCAACGACTGAGGTTTCCCAAAAAAGAAGGAATTTAGTCTCCAGACTGCAACATATAAGTTTCTAAGTTTTCAACTCAAAAACCTGCAACTCAATTCTTACCTGCATCTCACTTAGCCTACAGATTTTGGACTTGCCGGCCCCCATAATCACATGAGCCAAATTCTGACAATAAACACATACACACACCTCTCTCTCTCTCTACCTCTGTGAAATGACAGAAAATATATACAGCCATCCCTCAATATCCCCAAGGGATTAATTCTTGGACTGCTCTCAGATACCAAAATCTGTGAATGTTCAGGTTCCATAGTCAGCCCTCCCTAACCAATTTCACATTCACAGATTCAGCCAACAGTGGACCATGTAGTACTGTAGTATTTATTGAGAAAAACCCAAGTATAAATAGAGAGTGTGGTTCAAACTCATATTGTTCAGGGGTCAACTGCATATTGGTCTCTGCACCTGGTTTCTGGAACAAAGTCCCTGAAACTTTGTAATTTCTCCAGTGACAAGAGCACCAGGAACATTTGTCATTCTAATATTAGTGTTTGACCCCATCCCTGAGTCTGGTGGCTCAGATGGTAAAGAATCTGCCTGCAGTGCAGGAGACCCGGGATCAATCCCTGGATCAGGAAGATCCCCTGGAGAAGGAAATGGCAACCCACTCCAGTATTATTGCCTGGAGAACCCCATGGACAGAGGAGCCTGGCAGCTACAGTCCATGGTGTCACAAAGAGTCAGACACGTCTGAGCGACTAACAGTTTTTCACTTTCTATCCCTGACCCAGGGCTACTAAAACCCTTGTAAACTCTTAAGGGATAAGAGCCCTAGGAGAATCTCTTGTTCTAACAAGGCAGCTGTGAGTGCGTTCCTGGGTGGGTATTAGTCACCAGAAAGACCAGGCCATGATTAGAAGCTTGGAGTTTCCACCACCACCCCCCTCAACATGCACATACATTTCTCTAGAGAGGGGAAAGAGGCTGGAAATGGAATTAATAATGGATCATGTATGCTGAAGTTATAAAATCCCCAAGGTTTGGGGTTCAGAAAGTTTCCAGGTAGGTGAACACATCCACATACTAGGGGGTAACACACTTCAACTCCACAGTGACAGAAGCTCCTGCTCCTAGGACCCTTGCAGACCTTGCCCTATGGATCTCTTCATCTGTCTATCAATCTATATCTTTTATCATATCCTTTAATAAGCTAGTAAACATAAGTGTTTCCCTGAGTTCTGTGAGCTGCTCTAACAAGTGGACTGAATCTGGGGGAGGTGTCAGGGAAACCCCCGAAGCACAGGGGCAACCTAGACTTGTGATTGGCAGCTGAAGTAGGTGGGGGCAGCTTCATGGGAGTAAGCCCTTAACCTGTGCGATATGATGCTCTTTCCAGGTAGACAGTGTTAGAATTGAGTGAAATTGTAGGACACTCGGCTGGTGTTACAGAATTGCTTGGTGAGGGGGAAAAAAAACACACATCTGGTGACCAGTAGTGTCAGAAGTGAAGTGAAAGCAAAGAGAAATGCACAGAGGACTGTAGGTCTTTACAATTCCCTCTGCCTCGCCAGGCAGGGCATCAGACAGGTCACAGATCACCAGGAAAGCTGGAGAGGGTCAAACTGGAGGCAAACTTGCCATCAGTCTGCTCTCTCTGACCCACCTCTAGTCCCACCCGAGACGCACCCTGACTTCTGTGCTCTCATTTTTGGAGTTAAATCCGTGGTGAGGCTTCCACATGAACCTCTGTCTGAGGCCCAGGTTCTCAGGATTCGCACTTAGAAAGCAATGCTAGCTACTCCATGTGCTTGATCTTGTTTCCTGTCTCTGGAGCATCTGTGCTTTAGGAATCTGTCAAGCACTCTGTGGAATACCCAAGGGCGACAGAGCTTTCCACTTCCCAGGCCCAGAAGAGGCTCCAGGGCTAACCAGCTCACCACTCACCACCAGCCAGCCGGTCCTTAAGAAAAGGACAACCCCAAAAATGTTGATCATGCAGGAGGTGAACACACCGTCCCAGGTCCCGAACAGCACCGGCTCCCATACGAACAGCTGGATCTTCCACCAGGGTTGGGGCTGGGCCAGGGCCTCCTGAAAACAGGGCACACAGCAGTCAACTCAACAGCAGTGGGGGTGAGGGGGAGGCTGGGAGAAGTCAGCTTTAAAGCTCTGCATTTCGCGACGCCACACAGGCCTGTGCGCACTGCGATTCCTATGCCCGCATGCAGCACAGACGTGCTGTTCAGCAAACTTTGTTCCCTCTCCTTCTGCCCACTCTGGAGACTGTTTCCTAGCCTCTTTGTGGGGGGTGTGGCCACATGACTGAGTTCCAGCCACTGGAATGTGGGCGAGCCTGGGATGCTGGGCTCCAGTTCAGACAGTGGTCACGAGCTCTGGGTGATGCCACCCTCTCAGTCCTCTGTTCCTGGTGAGGAACAGCAGCTCCCAGAAGTTACTAGTCTTTGGGGAACCTTACTTTACTTAGCTTTTTGTTGCTCCCGCCCTTCTAACACTTCTGTAATGAACTCTGTATGTTAAATTTCCTCTGTTTAAAAAACCTAGGGCAGTGTCTGTGTTCCTCACTGAACATGAGCTGAGACAGTGATTCCTAAGTGCCCTTTCACCCCAGACCACAGAACCCCATGGCATCGTTTGGCAGTTGTCTGGAATGAAGGCTAACAAGTGGTGAAACAGACGCTTTGTTCATTTTTCCAATTCAAAAATAACAAAGGCACTTACAGAACACTCATACAGAAACTCTTTACTAGAAAGACTAAAACTGATGGAAATGATCTTAAGATCAGTAGCCACTCATACTAGGAACTGCTTCTGCATAGGTTTGGTAATTAAATTGAAACATCACTAGAGTCTTCCAATGGCCTCCAGTTGCCACGAGAGTGATGAGTGATTCTCACCTGGGGACTGGGGAGAGAGGCACCCAGTCAAGACCCACTGTGAGCAGTAAGCCTGACTGGTGCATGTATGTGAGCTTCAGAGAGAAGGCAGGAGAGTCAAGTGACAGGGACATCAGAGGTCCAGTCAGGGGCAAGGCCCCTGAACATTTGAGAACAGTGGGTGTGCCTATGGTCTAGGACCAATCCCAGCATCCGGCTATACTCAGTTAAAACAGAAGGAGAGGATACCAGCTTCCTGCCTTATATCGCGCACTGACAAAGGAAGAAAGGGCCTTGAATAATCATCAGGGACATCAATAAAGCCACAAGGGACAGATGGGCCGGGGGACTCCTTGGAGTCTCTTACAGTCCCTGACACCAGCTGGAATGCCTTTCATCTCTGTGTATTTCTGCTCATCTGCCTTTAGCAAACTACTAACAAGCAATCTCCTGAAAGTCAATAAACATGAGAACAGTGATCATGGTTCAGAGCGAAGACCCTGCCACCCTACGCTTGTCTTCAAACAAATGGGACCGAGGGACCTTGGGGTAAGTATAGTAAGACTGCTTTCCAGGAGCTTAATCTCAAAACCCAGGACCTGGCCCAACTTCCTGTCTCTGCTTATGTTCACTTCCTACCATGGCTTGTTGCAGGTCTTTTATTTATTAGAAACAGTCATAACAATAGCAACAAGGTGTAATAACTTAGAGAGTGGTTTCAGCTTCCACATCAGTTCCCTCCACTGGTGCTCACATCACCCCCCGAGGCAGGCAGGGAGAGAGCCCCTGTCTACAGCCCGCTGAAGACAGCCAGCCTCGGAGAAGAGACACAGCTGCCCTAGGTCCACAGCTGGATTGCAGTTCCCCAACCCAGACTGCAAAACCTGTACCACAGCTCACTTGCTCTTTTCTCTCCTAAATTTCACTCTTTATGATGCAATTTCTAACACCTGGACTTTGCTTAAGTACTGGTGGCTCAGTGGTAAAGAATCTGTGTGCCAATGCAGGAAAGCCCTGGGTTCGGAAGATCTCCTGGAGAAGGAAATGGCAACCCACTCCAGTATTCTCACCTGAAAAATCCCATGGACAGAAGAGCCTGGTGGGCTACAGTCCATGGGGTCACAAAAGAGCCAGACACGACTTAGTGGCTCAACACCACCACCTGCTTTATCCTTAAAATTCTTGTTGTGATTCTAGAAACTTTATTCATCATTCATCACAGTCTTCATATTTCCACTCTGAAGGGCTGTTTTGCTTATTTGTTTAGTTACCTAATAGGATATGAAAAGCCTTTCACTCCCTGGACCTCACTGGACTAAACCAGCCTTAAAGGTGCCGCACACATGAATGAGGCAGAAACTTTAGGAGATCTTCACCCTCAGAATAAAGCTGTACATAAAGGCGTGCGTGGTTTGAAATGAGTTTGGCGGCCCCAGTGTTGACCTTGTAGGAGAGTATTAGCCAGAGAGAGACAGCTCAAACCAGCTCCTGTGCACACAACAGTGTGGCCCCAGGGCTGGTACAGTTCTTACACCAGTTCCAATGTGTATGTGTTTGTCCCTCATCAAGCAAATCTCTGATACCAGCTAGGTGTCCTGTAATTCAACTCAACTCAGTTCTGACACCATCTACCCAGAGATGGTGTCATCCCACTATCAAGGGCTCAGTCCAGCAGAGGCCAATCCCAAATTCAGGCTGTAATCTGTGTTTACCTGGGAAGGTAAACAGCTTCCCGGGGCTGTTGATCGGAGGTTCCCACCACCCCCTTCTTGGGTTCAATTCATTTGTTAGGGTAGCTCACAGAACTCAAGAGACCACCAGCTTATTATGAAAGGCTAGAACTCAGAAACCACCGGATGGAGGAGCTGCCCAGGGCCAGGCTGGGGAAAGAGCCTGGGACACCCACACCCTCTCCCAGGGCAGCACCGTCCCTTCACCTCCATGTGCTCACCAAGCCAGAGGCTCTCTAAACCCTCTTTTTGGGTTTTCTCAGGAGGCTTCATCACATAGGCATGATTGATTAAATCACTGGTCACTGGTGACTGATTTAACCTCCAACTCTTTCCCCTCCCCTTAAAGTTCCAACCCTCTAATCACATGGTTGGTTCCCCTAAAAACAGCCCCCATCCTTAGGTGATTCTAAAAGTCACCTCATTAATATAAACCCAGTTGTGCTTGAAATGCATTTGTTATAAATATCAAGACATCTTATCACTTTTATCACTTAGGGAATTCCAAGGGTTTTAGGAGCTCTGGGCAAAATACATATTAGCATGAAGGTGAAAAAGTGAAAGTGTTAGTCGCACAGTCATGTCCAGCTCTTTGTGACCCTATGGCTTGTAGCCCGCCAGGTTCGTCTGTCCTTGGAAATCTCCAGGCAAGAATACTGGAGTGGGTTGCCATTTCCTTCTCCTGGGTGGGATCTTGCCAGGGATAGAACCCAGGTCTCCTGCATTGCAGGCAAACTCTTTACCATCAGAGCAGCCACGGAAGCCCATACTTATCATAAATAACAGTGTCCCAACCCTGCCCTCTGTCTGTCCCGCCAGCTCTCTAAGTCCCCCCAGGTTTTGCTCAGACAGGCTGCAGGCAGAGACACATCCTCAGCACATGCAGACCTCCAACCAGGACAGAGTGTCAGCTTTTCCCCACACTCGGGGGCCTCAAACCCAACTCCCTCCTTTACGGGAGATTAGGGAGCCCCAGCTCATCTACAGGACCCTCTCCCGCAGAGGCTGTGGCCCACAGACACTTCCTTTGTGCCTCTGTCAGTCACCTCTGGTGCCCGGGGGAGGGCAGTGGAATCACTGGGTGACGGGGTGATAGTTGGGCCAGGTCCGGGCTATCTTGTGATTGGCACCAACTGTTGATAACTCTCTCAGAACCTCACTGTCTTCAGATTTGGGTCCCAGTCATCTATTCCAAAATAACAGGAGTATCATTCAGTGCTCTATGGCACAGACATAACAGGCTGTGGGGAAAGGCAGACGGCAGTAAGACAATGTGTGCGCCCGGCAGTGAGGCTTCTGGGAGATGGGGGGAGAAACTAAGGAAGAAGAGAAAGCAAAGCAAGAGGGGCAAAGCACCCCTCAGAAAGGGCCCACAGACATGCTCAAGGGGCGGGTTCCTCTCTTCCTTGAGGCCCCGCAGGTGGACACATGGCAGGTTCTGGGGCACAGCAGGTTGGAGTCTGGCCCCGGGTTATCACACCAGCGTGATGCATCAGGGCTTCCCTTCCTGACCTCCCAGAACAAGGAGCCAGGGCCTGGTCCCTCTGAGCCGAGGGCTGAAACCACACTGGAGACACAACAGTTGCGGGGTGGATGTTTTAGTTCTGAAGTAGAAGTCTTTCTCTTGTGAGTAGAGAATCTTCACTCTTCGGCAGAACGTCTGGGAAGGCAGGGAAATCGCACCCTGAAATGTGTCCGGAGTGGCACACACGTGGCTTCCAGCATGCGACAAGCGGAGCAGAGGAGACAGACAGAAGCTCTGCCACAGGCGGCCATGTGAGCTCCCGCCCCGGAGCCTTCCTCTCAGACAGCCACCTCCCTCCGGCAGGCCACCAAGCAGGCCTGAAATGTGAGATGACACCTCTTCTTTCTGCCAGCAGCTGGAGAAAAAGAATCTGGCTTCTGCCCACTTGGGTCAGGAGCAGGTCAGAGCAGGACATGACCTGGCCCTTCCTGGAGCACACACATACGCCAGCAGCTTGCTCTCGGAACGCTAGTTATTTAATTGTCAATCACACATCAGAGAAGATCCCAAGCTGCTGCTGGCCTGTGACACAGTGGGCAGAATGGGCACCAGCCATATTCCTCTCCTCTGACTCTGAATAAGCACCACAGGCAGAGCTGGGCAGGGTGGGCAGCAGGCTTCACGGCCAGGGCCACCTGTGGCCGATGCAGGTAGCTACATACCTGCCTCGAGGGAGGCTGCACAGTTTAGATGAGATGATAATTGTGAAAGGTTTTTTCGTAAGCATGAAGCACATCAGGCAGTTTTAAACATGGGTGAGGATTTCTTCAGGGCAGTTGAGAGGGAAAGGAAAGATGTCTAATTGACTGTACCTATTCTATTAACCCAGCCTACCTGGCCTCATGTTTCCGGTGAATCCTCACTCTACAGCTCAGCCCTGCTCAGTTCCAGGGTTGAGGCAGCTGGCGCCTTCTCTGTTGCACTAGGAGTTTGATAATGGGCATCCGATCAGCACTTTGCTACCAGATTGATGCTGGTTATGGAAACTGCTCCAGAGGGGAAGTGGCAAGGACCCATCGGGAGTGGTCAAAGTCTGATTTCCTTGGATCTGAATCTGGGCAGCACCCTTGGTCAATATTGATTTAGTCATTCCTAGCAATGTGAGATCTTTGTGGCTGTGTGGAAATCTGCATGGAGCGAGTTCAAAAGCCAGTGTCTCCATAACAGTAGCTCCAGATGCTTGATCTGTGGTTTTTCCATCCTGTGTGTGCTGATCCTGGTCCAAGGCTAGAAATCTCTCAAGGCACAACCTGGTCATAGAGCCATATAGGCACAGGACTGGCAAGACCCTCAGATGCTGTGAAAATGTTGATGCTGCTGGGAATTCCTGATGAGGTTCTGCCTCATAGAGTCACACAGCAGCAGCTCATTCCCCACAGAGCAGCCACTTCTGCACTCAGAATCCACAACCCAAAGACACTATGCCCTGGACACCGAATACCATCTCACAGATCTAAAGTCCCACAGCAGCAATGCCATGGCCAGCAAAACAAGAGCTTCCCCTTCCTTTCCCAGTCTCCTTGACAAGAGGACAGAAGCTTCCTGTAAGACTCAGGCTGTCACTAAACAATCTATCTTGGCTTAATATCAGGAGGACAAACACAGACCCCTAGTGCCCTTCACCAGTAACAGACAACCTTGCTAAATATCAACTGCAAAAGATTTATTCTTCTAGATGACTCAGTGAATCAGACAATACTATACTCATTTAAGAATTCCAATGTACTGAGTACTTTTGGCTTTTGGAATCACATAATGTTTTACATACTCAAAATTAAACAAAATCAAATCAACAGGATGATAGAGAAAAACTCTAAGAATGCAGAGAGAAACAAATTAATCTCACTATTTCTAATGAAAAACATAACCACACTGAAGGTGGAAAAAAAAACAAAGCAGAGTAACTTTTGAACAAATTATTTTAACTATATGCTTTCAGTCTAAAGACAAATAACTACAAACTAATACAAATTCTAGGCTTCCTTGGTGGCTCAGAGGTAAAGCCAGTGCAGGAATCGTGGGTCTGATCCCTGGATTGGGAAGATCCCCTGGAGAAGGACATTGGACCCCACTCCAGTATTCTTGCCTGGGAGATCCCATGGACAGAGGAGCTTGGCAGGCTATAGTCCACAGTGTTACAGAGTCAGACATAACTTAGCAACTGAGCACACGTGCAACACACATTCTAGAAAGAAAGTTTGTTTTTTGCAGGGGTAGGAGTTAATCTACTTTCCATCAATTATAGGATTGAGCAAAGAAGTAAATAGATAGTCAATAGACTGACAGTCAAGTTTCTCACTGTTGGAGAAGGCAGTTAAAACTAAGGAAGGAGAACCCTGGGGTGATAAATTAGAATGAGAGGCATCAGTTTGAATTCATAGTTTTTAATATGCAGAGGAAGATATATATTCCTTCTCTCTACTTAAAGGGTCTACAAGGTAAGACATCCCAGTAGCAATGAACAGATCCAACACCCAGATCTTGGTCTTTAAATACCATTTCTCATCTTCCTGAGCCAGAGCTCTTTGGAGGAATAGCTGATTCAGGGTCGCAGCAGAGAAAATACAAAATGAGCCTAGAACATTTTCTGTCAGAAAGTAAGGAGGTGCTCCTAAAAAATGATGAGGATGTGTTGAAAGGAAACAGGATACAGCCTCCAGGGGCACCACTGGCCAAATCCAGAATGATCTGAGCATCACAATCAATAATTATAGCAATAGAATACTCATGGGAAAAGTAAGAATCTGAGTCCATACAGATATAAGGAAATGGATGAATTAAAACAAGCAGAAAGAGGGAAAATCCTTTTTAGCAGAAGACCAACTAATATATGTAGAAGAAATGATGGTGTTAGAAAATCATCATTCTGCAGCCATCACAGTAATAACTGATTCTGCCAGGAATCAACAACTGATGCTAAAGCTAGTGGGTAGGAGATATATGAGGAACTGGATATTTCCATAGTCTCAAAGTACCCCTAACAAATTATGTGTTAACTACAAAGGGGAAATTAGTAACTTCAGACTGGGTTACCCTAGTGGGCACCACCTGAAATGCTCACCAAAGGTAATATTACCAATGATGGAACAAGCGGAAGCCCTGTACCTCTCTCCTGATATGATGTCTGGAAAAGAATGCAATATCATTCTGTGGGTTCCTGCCCAAAATACAAAGCCCAAATCCAATCATACGAGATCATGTCCCAAACTGAGGAACATTCTACAAAACAACTAGCTTGTGTTTTGCAAAAAAAAAAAAAGTCAAGGTCATGAAAGACAAAGAAAGGCTAAGGAACTGTTCCAGATTAAATGAGACTGAGTGAGGCATGATGACTGAACGTCCTGTGTGATGCTGGACTGACTCCTGGTCTAGGAGAAAAAGCGACAGGATATCAGTGGGATAACTGGCAAAAGTTGACTGTGAAACTGTGGATTAGATAATAGGATTGATCAATGTTAAATGTCTTGATCTTAAAAAAAAAAATTCCATAGTCTGGCCATCCAGGCATGTACTACGGCTATTTCATTTGGCCACACCAAGAGGCTTGTGTGGTCCTAGTTCCCTGGCCAGGGATTTGAATGCAGGCCCTCAGCAGTGAAAGTGTGGAGTGTCAACCACCAGGAAATTCTCTAAATGTCTTGATCTTGATAAATATACTGTGGTTAGGTAAAATAAAAGTCCTATTCTTAGGAAATAGACACTGAAGTATTTATGGATAAGGGAATATGATGTCTACAAATTACTTCCAAGTGGTTCAGGAAAAAATACATACAATAGAATATGTGCTCAGCCGTGTCTGACTCTTTGCAACACCATGGACTGCACCCTGCCAGGCTCCTCTGTCCATGGGATTATCCCAACAAAATATTGGAGTGGGTTGCCATTTCCTCCTCCAGAGGATCTTCCTGACCCAGGGATCAAACCTGCATATCTTACGGCTCTTGCATTGGCAGGTGAATTCTTTGCCACTGAGCCACCTAGGAAGCCTATAATAGAACATAGTATGTATCAAAACATACATATGGAATAGAAATTTAGAGAGAGAGAGCAAGAGAGAGCACACAAATAATAAAGCAAAAGGACAAAATGTTAACTGGTAAACCTGAGTCAAGAGTATATGGCAGTTTCTTGTATTACTGCAACTTCCTACAAGTGTGAAATGGTATCAAAATTTCAAAAGTTTAAAAATAATAAACACAATTTTTATTTTTTAAAAGAAGCCCAAATATATTGAAAAAATAGCTTGTTCACTCTTGTACCCCCAGTGCTCAACATGGAACAGGTGCTTACTAAACGTGTTAGCAGAATGAAAGAATGAATTAAATGTGCTTTAGAAAGTGACATTAGACATCTCTTTCAAGATAGCAGAATATGCACTTTCCTATCTTCCAAATTACCATGACAATAACAGAAAAGATGTGGGCTTTTTTAAATGTATGAAACCATAGTTATAACTAGAAAGGGGAAAAAAAACACATGCTACTAGTAGATCAGATATTTGGAGAGATTTCTGCATATGGGCTTGGATGGGCAGAAGAAAGCACATGAGGGAGCAGCCTGGAGCAGCCAAGAGAAGAGCCGTCTTCCAAGGCCCCTGAGAAGTTCCAGGCTCGGAGCCAGCAAATGCTAGGGGCAGACACAGGCCACAGCAATCACTGGGAATAACATCATCTTGGAGGTTTCATCATGTAACGAATGTAACACATATGGCACTTATAGCATAAAAGGCTGAAGGGCGGAGCTGGGAAACAGGCCTATGTGATTGCCAAGTTCCTACATTTTACATTGAAGCGGTATAATATTAACTCTAAACAAACTATGAACATTTTAAAATGTATGTTTAATCTCTAGAGCAGCCGTTCTCAAACTTTTTGATCTCCAGATCCTTTTACATTCTTCAAAATTACTAAGGATCCCTAAGAGTTTTTGTTTATGTGAGCTATAACTATCAATATTTACCATATTAGAAACTTAAAGGGAGATATTTTTAAAACTTATTAATCACTTAAACATAATAATAATAAACCTATTATCTGTTAAAATAAGTATCATGTTTGCATGAAAAATAACTACTTTCCCAAGCAAAAACACTTAATGAAACATTTTAATCTCTGGCTTGATAGAATACAGCTGGACTCTCATATCTCCTGCATCCAATCTGCTGTGAGATGTTATTTTTGAAGTACATGAAAACAGTTTGACCTCCCATGCTTCTATAGTTAGAAAGAGTAATCTACTACCACCAATCCATATATGAAAAAAATTCCTGTCACCCCAAAGAGAAGAGAAGAGAAGAACATTCAAAAAAAAAGTAACAGGGGATATAAGAAACAGCAGTAGCTGCATATGAACCAGAAGAATTAAAAGATACTTGAAAAAAAATTAAAACTTTATTGCTCAGAAGCAGCAAAGCTTTAACAACTTAGGCCTGTGTTTTCTACTCCATGAATCTGATAACGTCACTTGGTTTTCCAGTTAAACACACAGATTTATATATCTTACTACAATAAATGCTATTTACATATATAAAGTTTTTATAACCAACATACATGGAAATACTTATTACAATTAAAATATATATAAATTTTATAAACCATGACAATGTAAAAGTAATAATCCAACAAAAAATTAGAAATGAAATGAGAGAAATGGAAGGAAGGGTAAATGTGCCAATGTCCTCTTTTTTCATACTGGGAAGCAATAAGTAAACTGATATTAAATTGATAATGTAGTCAAGAAACTGAGGTATAAAGAAAATATTTAAAGTTATAAACCATTAGTGACTCTCTCTGGGGAATGGAGGTAAAAGAAGAGAGGAAGAAGGCTTTTAATTTTGTATCATTCTTTTGCTTAAAAAATGTTTTTACTGCATACATGTAGTACTTCTATGATATAAATAATAACAATTTTTATTTGAAAAAAAATCTACCACATATTATAAATATTTGAAAAATAAAATGCTGACCTCAAGTTAGAAATTTATTTATAACTCAATTTCACTTTATGCAATGGATGGATACACCAAAAGATACCTGTGACCTGAATCACATTTGAAATGTACAGTCTGTTTAAACTTCTTTGATAAAATTAATGTCTGTCCATACATGTGTATATCTTTGTTTAAAATTAAAATTTGCCTGTGCTTTTTTTTTTTTCCTTTTTAAACTGATAATTGCCTAAAATAAAAAGGGAAAGCTACTCAAAATGAGCCAAGGCCTTCTCTTTTCTAAGTTCTGTGAACACTGAGACTCACTTTAGAGCAAATTTATCATCAGGATTAAACATAACTATTTTTGGCTAAATGAGGATCAGTAGGCTACCATGGCTTCAAATTCATCAGTAAGCACCTAAATCCTGCAACTTCTGACAGAGACTGTGGATGTGATTTACAAGCTATCTGCAGATTGGAAAAAGCATATCACTGAATTTTTTTACACAGACCAGTGGTTTTTACTTCATTATCTTTTTCTCATTCTTTATGCCTGTTCATATAAAGAAGAGAACACTTGCACATCAAAACAATAACAAAAGAAATGTAACTTTCTTCTGATAAGTTACAATGACAACAATATCCTACTAGACAGGTATTCACACCAGAGCAGTACTACCTCTGAAGACTGTTCACGCTGAGCTATTCTGAAGCATACCACCATCACAACAACCTCTGCAGTCTTTTGACTAAGTTGTTAAATTCAGAAAGAAAGAAAACAAGTTTTAAGAATCAGATTACATTACTACTTGAGAGTGTATGTCTATGTATGTGTGTGTGCACACGCACTTGCACAAATGCACGCTCAGTTGTGCTCAACTCCTTGTGGCTCCACAAACTGTAGCCAGCCAAGCTCCACTGTCCATGGGATTTCCCAGGCAAGAATACTAGAGTAGTTGCCATTTCCTCCTCCAGGGGACCTTCCCGATCCCAGAGATTGAATCTGCGTCTTTTACATCTCTTACACTAGCAGGTGGATTCTTTACCACTAGCACCACCTGGGAAGCCCTACATTGCTACTTGATAATGATTAAAGAGCAAACAAGTCTTTCCTGCTGGCTCAGACAGTAAAAAATCGATCTGCAATATGGGAGACTTGGGTTCGATCCCTAGGTTGGGAAGATCTCCTGGAGAAGGGAATGGCAACCTACTCCAGTATTCTTGCCTGGAAAAGAGCAAAAAGAGATACTGAATTACACTCCCTAAGGTATGTATATTTCTTTAAATGTTTTTTATTTGATATTATTTTATGAATACAGGTATATCTAGTATTTAAACTTCTATCCTGAAGAGAGATATTTTGTCAGCAAAAGAATAAAACAAATGGAAAAATAAGCTAAAATTCTGTCATCCACCCCTATAGGAAGCCAGGTTGTTCAGTTGGGCCAGACCAGAGTCTAAGCACCACCTAGCAGCTCCTTACACAAATTGTAAGAAAAGTACTTCAGAATTATTAACACGGCCTCTAGGATTCTCCTTCCAAACCCCAAACTATTAAATAAAGGACTGTGTTTTTTCTGTATTTGACCATGGATGAAATATACCCTAAGGCAGCAAGAAATTTTTAAGTCATCTAGTTCATTCATTCATAGCTAGGCAGAATATATTAATCATGTTTTTTCCTTTCTGTCTTATGACATTGCTGCTGCTAAGTCGCTTCAGTCGTGTCCGACTCTGCAACCCCATAGATGGCAGCCCACCAGGCTCTGCCATCCCTGAGATTCTCCAGGCAAGAACACGGGTTGCCATTTCCTTCTCCAATGCATGAAAGTGAAAAGTGAAAGTGAAGTCACTCAGTCATGTCCGACTCTTCACGACCTCATGGACTGCAGCCTACCAGGCTCCTCCATCGATGGGATTTTCCAGGCAACAGTACTGGAGTGGGGTGCTACTGCCTTCTCCGCTTATGACATTATGATACCTTTAAAATCTTGTAGTTCAGGGAACAGATCAACCTTCCCAGGGCTAACCAGCTCTTATAGATAGCACACAGCTGGCCAGGAGCATGCCTTCCATATGCAAACCTACCAATTCTGAGTATATTCCCTAAGCCACTCTGTTTATCTAATTCTCACACACCAAGCCAATATTTCTCCTGCTCTAAATCACCCCCAGGTCAGTTTCTAGGAAACTAGAGACCACCTCTACTCCCAAAGCTTACCAGAACTATTAAAACCATCCAGTCCTAAGCTGTTTGCTCTACCCTGCCCTGCCCTTCCCACCAAAAGCACAATAAAGGCTGTGGCCCAGGTTTTCCCTTCATTCCTGCTTTTGCCTCCTGACCAGAACTTGGTGCTTTCTTTCCCTGTGGTCCTGCATGGCATTCCTCCTTCTCTTGAGAAATGTAAGTGGTAAATTCTTCCTCCAATGGCACTGATCTCTCTGTGTCATCAGTCACCTTTACAAATGAAGATCCTGTGAATATAAATGAGACAATCCCACCACATTCAGTTCAGTGAAGAATCCCTTTCATTCTAGTTTCTTCATCCAGAAAATGTCTCCACTCCAACTTTTTACAAATATGAAGCATTTTCAGAGCATTGTCATTTTCGAGGTTGACCTCCTAGGCTAAGTGACAAGTAGGCCTGTAAAGTGGAAGGGGCTGAAGACAACAGAGAGAGTGTAAGAAAGACAAACCGAGCTCGGGTGAAAGCTGCAGACTCATTTCAACCCTGAGAGTAATCACTGCCCTTTCTTCTCTCTCAGGCTCCAGGGCCCAAGCCTGTTTCTTCTGTTATATCCCATAGGTGGTTCTGTCCAGGTACCCTTGGTCTTTCACAGTGAAGCTAACTGCTTAAGCCTCAAGACCCTTCACTTGCATTGAGTCTCTCCAAAGACTAAAGTAATGCTCAAAATTCTCCAAGCCAGGCTTCAGCAATACATGAACCGTGAACTTCCTGATGTTCAAGCTGGTTTTAGAAAAGGCAGAGGAACCAGAGATCAAATGGCCAACATCCGCTGGATCATCAAAAAAGCAAGAGAGTTCCAGAAAAACATCTCTTTCTGCTTTATTGACTATGCCAAAGCTTTTGACTGTGTGGATCACAATAAACTGTGGAAAATTCTGAAAGAGATGGGAATACCAGACCACCTCATCTGCCTCTTGAGAAATCTGTATGCAGGTCAGGAAGCAACAGTTAGAAATGGACATGGAACAACAGACTGGTTTCAAATAGGAAAAGGAGTACATCAAGGCTGTATATTGTCACCCTGGTTATTTAACTTATATGCAGAGTACATCATGAGAAATGCTGGACTGGAAGAAACACAAGCTGGAATCAAGATTGCCGAGAGAAATATCAATCACCTCAGATATGCAGATGACACCACTCTTATGGTAGAAAGTGAAGAGGAACTAAAAAGCCTCTTGATGAAAGTGAAAGAGGAGAGTGAAAAAGTTGCCTTAAAGCTCAACATTCAGAAAACGGAGATCATGGCATCCGGTCCCATCACTTCATGGGAAATAGATGCGGAAACAGTGGAAACAGTGTCAGACTTTATTTTGGGGGGCTCCAAAATCACTGCAGATGGTGACTGCAGCCATGAAATTAAAAGACGCTTACTCCTTGGAAGAAAAGTTATGACCAACCTAGATAGTATATTCAAAAGCAGAGACATTACTTTGCCAACTAAGGTCCGTCTAGTCAAGGCTATGGTTTTTCCTGTGGTCATGTATGGAAGTTGGACTGTGAAGAAGGCTGAGCACCGAAGAATTGATGCTTCTGAACTGTGGTGTTGGAGAAGACTCTTGAGGGTCCCTTGGACTGCAAGGAGATCCAACCAGTCCATTCTGAAGATCAGCCCTGGGATTTCTTTGGAAGGAATGATGCTAAAGCTGAAACTCCAGTACTTTGGCCACCTCATGCGAAGAGTTGACTCACTGGAAAAGACTCTGATGCTGGGAGGGATTGGAGGCAGGAGGAGAAGGGGGTGACAGAGGATGAGATGGCTGGATGGCATCACTGACTTGATGGACATGAATCTGATTGAACTCCGGGAGATGGTGATGGACAGGGAGGCCTGGTGTGCTGTGATTCATGGGGTCACAAAAAGTTGGACACAACTGAGCGACTTAACTGAACTGAAAGACTACCCCTAATTTTGTCTTTATAATTTGTATCCTTTTGACTGAAGAGAATCCCTGAAAATGGGATAAGCTTCATGCCCTACAGAAACTGGGAGGGTGATAGGGATCATGACTCCCAGAATCCCAGATGTAAGCTCTTCTTTTCCACCCAGCCACTCTGGACCCCAGTTTCCCTATCTGTATAAGAGGGGATAACAAGATGGCCTTGCCCTAGGTTCCCTTTTCTTTTCTGCTCAGGTGCATTCATTTCTCTATATTCTAACAAAGCAATAAGCTATCACCTAGCATGTGGCTGCCAAGGCTCACTTTGCATATTGGCTTTTTAAAGATGCTAAAACAGGCCTGAAAAATGCAAAAATGAAAGTCAATTCTTAACTGTACATGAGCTAATAAGGATGCAGAAAACCACAGCAAAGCTTTTGTGATGAAGCCTGGTACCAATGCTGAAAATTATAACCTAAAGATTGGCTGCATTAAGATCAACCCAGAGCCGTAATATAGAGTGAGGGTGTTCGGGCTCAGTTCTTACCTGGCTCTTGATGTATCTTTGGGCAAGTCATTCCACATCTCTGGGCTTGTTTATTGACAAGCTAAGCAAGGGCTGGCCCAGAGGATCTCTAAGAACTCCTCCATTTTTTTTTGAGTTTGAGAGTAGAAAATTCCTCTTCATTCATTGTAATAACTTGTATCGCCTCAGTCTCTTAACATGTTCACCTCTTTCTGCCCCTCTTGCTGGTCTCACAACTGGATCATATTCTTTCTTACTCTTACCACACTGAGCTAGCCTCAGTGAGCCTCTGAAGCGAGGAGACGAGGAGCAAGGACAGGAGAGGCCAGAGAAGGGAAAGGGAGGCAGGGAGTCTGGCGGCGCCGAGTCCTGGTGCAGCGTCATGAAGAGCTCGCACCCTGGCTCACACATGGGCCAGATGCCATAGCTCTGATGGGCACCTTACTCCCTGAGTCTGCATCGGGCTTTTTTCAAGGGTGGTTAGCTCAGGCCGGCCATCACCCCACAGACTTCCTAGAACAGGGTCTTCATAGACTCACTCCTGCTGGATCCCAAGTCTCCAGCTGGATAAAGAAGGAAGAAAATGAGTTACTCACACTAGCTAATCTGCGGCTTTTGGTCACCCGTTTTCAGACCACAGCATGACACAGCTTCCCTTTAACTTTTTCTGGAGACTGTCCAATCCTGAGAGAAGGAAAACAGCACACCAGACTAGTGGGAGGCATCCCTTATTCCATCGTGATTAAGAGACTTCTGTTTTAGTATCTGCAGCACTCGCTGGAGATCCTGGCAAGAACAGGCACTCGATAAATGCCTGCTAAGCTGAGCCAACTTTTCCCGCTATTTCCCACACTAAGAGCACTGGATCCTGCTGGACTCCAGACCTTGCACAGATGTCCACTTGCCGTCTCTCCCTGTCTCCAGCTACTCCTTTCTCCTGTCAGCTTCATCTTCCTGACCACTGCATCTGTCACAGTCCTCGCTGTCCAGTGACTGATGGAGACATGGCTGGTGTCAAAGGCCATTAGCTTTCCATTCACCTCCCTCTGGCACCAGCTGCTCCTTAGTTTCCAGCCCTGCATCTCACAAGCAGACTACTCGACTGGGTTTCTGTGTGAAATCTGCTTCATCCGATCACCGGACAAGCACTGTATTTAGTGTGCACCATGTGACAGGCACGGGGCCAGACCCTTCTGCAGATGGTGTAAGAACCCTGAAAATCAGATACACTCACCCCGTCCTACAGTTGTGGAAACAGAGGGCAAGCCCTTGAGTAACTTGCCCAAGGGCCTGGCATGCCTCATGGCATAGTCAGAATTGGGAACCCCAGGTTCCCAGGTTCAAGTCCACCCTTAAACCACACTGCACATCAGTGAAGTGCCTGGGGACAGAGGTTGCTGAAATGACTCATACCTCCATAAGGTACACACGCACACACATTCCCAAACCACTCCAGGCCTAGAAATCATCCTCAATGGACTGCCCATCCCACATAATCCAGAGTGTCCCAGACACTATCCCAGTCTCTGGTTTTGGCCAAGGAAATTATTCTGGATTTGGGACTCCTACCTTAGGTCTTCTACCTCAATTTGATGTGCTGAGTTATGTATTCATTTGCCAACTGAACCCTCTGATCAGTCACATCACTATCTCATGGACCAAATACATACTCCCCATCTCGGTTTTATTATTAGACAACGTTTACAAAATGCCTCCTATGAACTGAGTGCTATACTAAACATTTACATGAAGTATCTCTGTAATCTTTATCATTCTCTAAGGTGTGTTCTATTATTGTCGTCATTTTATGGGAGGATACAAAGGCTTAACCAGGTGAAGTAACTTTCCCAAAGTTACAAAGTGTTAGAGTCAGTACTTGAACCAGGCAGCACCATCAACCCTCAGATCTATAGACCCTTCTCAGCCAGTCTGCTGGACCAACACACACCCACCCACCCACACCCACTCACACCTACCCAATCTGGTCCTGAAATGAGTAAAGCAAACCAAGAATCCATTCAGTAACCCCTCCACTTAACTCGCAAGCATCCCCACTCTTCCAAAATGACACAGTGACCAAGAGAAGAGCAGACCTGAACGGAAGGGTTTAGGGTAACATCCCCCAGCCCGTCTTCCCACTGGGCATGGCCTTCTTGGTCCCATGCTCTTCAGGCCTCAAAGCTCTTAGCAGAATTCCCAACTCCCAAACCTGGAGTAAAGGGAGAAAAAGCTTCATGGGACACTTCTGAAAGGCCAACCACTTCAGACATGTTAGCTGTCCAGCCTGCTATCTGTTCCCGTATAGGCTTCGCTCAGGCCATTGAGGCAGGAGGCATAAAGCAGAAAGGATAAAGCCTAGACCTTGGCAACAACCATGCCCGGGTTCAAAGTGCCTCCATTTTTTATCTGTCAACCAAAATAATTATATCTACTTCAGAATATTGTGAAGATTAAAAGAGATGATGCACATTAAGTGTTCAGCACATAATAAGTTGGTAGTTCTTATCATTTTCTTACCCTCTCAGCCTGGGATGTGTGCCCCAACTTTACCACTGACCCATCAAAACCTAATGCAAATCGCAACTCCCCCTATCCTTAGCCAGGTGCGTGAACGGGAACTGGCACTGACTGAGCATCTTCCATATGCTGAGCACTAACGACAAGTACTGAGGACACAAAAATGGATAAGACAACACCCTGAACTTCAGGAATTCACAGCCTTAAGGAAGACAGGAATGGCAACCCTCTCCAGCATTCTTGCTTGGAGAATCCCATGGACAGAGGAGCCTGGCAGGCTGCAGTCCGTGGGATCGCAAGAATCAGACATGACTTCATAACTAAACCACCACCAGCAGCAAGGAAGACAGGAAAGAAACAGCTCACTTCAAGACTGCAGAGCAAGTGCACTGACAGAGCATGCTATGGGCGGGAGCAGGAGAAGCCAGTCAGATCATGGTGAGGGCGGGTGGGAGGGGCTGTGGGGGCCAAGGTAAGGGGTTGGAACCGAGTTCTGAAGGCAGCGAGAAGCCATGGAAAGGCTTTCAGCAGAGGAGTCAAATGCACAGACTTGTGCTTTAAAAAGGGATCGCTTTAGAGGAGAAGTGGAGAAGGAAGTTAGGAAGGTATGAAATAATTCAATTAAGAAATGATACCTTGGACAGGACAGGGCAAGGAAGACAAAGGGAGAGATTTCCAAGACGTCTAGATAATGAACACCAAAGGCCTTGACATTGAACACTGTCTAATCCCTCTATGTTCAGAGACTGAGGGAGATGGAGAGGAAGGTGATACATAGGCATTTACATCCATCATTTTAAAAATCAACACTCGAGACTTCCCTGGTGGTCCAGCAGTTAAGACTCTGTGCTTCCACTTCAGGGGGCAGGGGTTCAATCCCTGGCCAGGGAACTAAGATCCCGCATGCCACGTAGTTGTGGCTTTAATTAATTACAAAAATTTTTTAAAATAAAAATCAACTCTCTCTTAGGGCACACATGGACATTTAGCTTGCACTGTGGTTATCTGTTACTTGTTCATTTAGTTAGTCAATTAACATTTACTGACTACTTAAATGCCAGGCATAGCCTTAGATACTTGGAGAGTTCAGAGACAAATCAGCTGAGTGAGAAATATTAGCAAAGACCAGCAAGGGGAAAGATACAAGTAGAGGACCTAGGGAATGGACCTTTGTCTGGAAGGTGGGGTACAAAGAGTAAGATGCAGGGGAGCCGGTTTGAAACTCAGACTGGGTCAGACTGTGCAGGACCTAGGCTAAGGAGTTTGAATTCTTGAGTGGTGGATAGGAGAGCCACTGAAGGTTTTAAACGAGAGAGAGAGGATCACAGCTGAGCCTTAATGGATCCCTCTCACAGCAATGAACCAAATGCCCTCCTTTTGGAATCCCTGGAAACAAGGGCTTCACGTTTTCCATCTGGGTACATTTTTCAAGGTTAACACAGTACCCATTATTTAGGAAGTAGACCATGAACATATATTAGGTGCATAAACACTCATGTACAGTCTTGCAAACACAAATAAAATGCATGGCAAATATGACGAGAGACTGGTCAAGCTAAATACATTCTTAAATAAAATAAATAAGTCAAGGTTTCTATAAGGGTACTCAACCACATTAAAAATATGGTACTGGCTCTTTCACCTAGGAGCAAAGACCTCTGGGCAAGAGTTCTGAAATCTCTCTGAGGAGCTATTCTGGGTCTCCAGTCACTCATTTTTTCTAAATAGCTTGAATATTTGGGGGGCTGGGTGTAAGGAGGTCGGTAGAGAATGCAGGATACAGTTCTGGGCCTGTCAGGGGAAAGGGGAGCAGTACCTTTTGCTGAGCACTCGCCAGCTGCCAGCCACCACACTGCATTTTTCATATATACCCATGCACAGGAAGAGGGGTAACTAGCCAGCTTGGATTCCCCCACCAATCCTGAATCCCATCTGCCTCTCCAGCCTCTGCCCTTTGGCTCAGGACTCCCCGGCTTTGGACCCTAATCTCTTGTTACTGTGTGAGGCCATGAGTTGATTCTCTCTCCCTTTGAGGGGCTCATTTTCCCTCTTATAATGCCAGAAAACCCCTTTACCCCTCTCTATAAAGACAAGAGATATCCAAGAGACTGAAAACTTCACAGTTGAGTGATCATCATACAGCAAAGACCTTGGTGCAAGTAGCTTCTTGATAAATGCCTAAGCATGGTTGGTTTGTTTTTTAGGGGAGGGTCACTTTAATTCCATACCTACACTGAATACTTACTGTAATTAATGATCAACAGGGAGAGGTAAAGAAAGAAAAAGGAAAACCTGCATATATCAGGGAATTCAGGAATCTATTTGACTTCAGTAATATACAGTATGACTTTTTCAGAAGTAAATTTACCTTCTTACACTGGTTTGATTCAATATTAAAAGGAGTTTGTATTATCTCAGTCCTCACTCTGTTCATGGAAAACCTCCATGGGTGGGGCTGGGTAGGAGGAGGAGTGTCCAGGATTCGGAATCTGCTAGATACCAAAGAATATTTTTTGCACACAGATGGCTAGGAGTTGGCTGTAACATTTTCTCGATTAAGCTGGAATACCAAAATAAATGTCTGAGATCATTACTTTTAAAATAGTCCACGGTACCGTTTCCATTCAGCATCTTGCCTGGTGACCTTTTCTCACAGACCCCCACACCACCCAGGCCTACCTGCTGGGCCGCCTCGTGGAAGAGTTCCTGCACTTGAGACATCTGGACCGTTCTTCTGGAAATGGGGGTCCTGGTGGTCTGGGTGGGGAGACCCCTCTGGAAAGTAAACAGTGGTCCCGGTCAGTCTGGCTCCTCTTTCCCTGGATCCTTATTGCCCATCCTTCCTATACCAGGCCCTGGCTGAGGAAGGAACTTTGTCTTGCCTCATCTGGAAACATCTTCTTCCCTCTTTGGTACCCAAATATTTGATCCCACTCATCCTTCACAGACTCCCTCTGCTCAAATGTTGCTGTTCTTTTAAACACAGCTGCCCCCAGCTCTTTTTTGCCCTGAGCTCCTTCAACACAGGGGTCGGAGCATAGCTGCCCAGCCCCTGAGGACACAGTTTTACACTCCTCTCCTTCCTTGTGGACCCCTCTGTCCAGGGCCAGGACACCATCGATCCACTAGAACTGGCTGCAGGTGGTCAAGGACCGGAGACTTTCCGAGACCGGCTCCGGAGACAGAGCACAGACCCCTAGGGTTTCGGTCAACTCTGAACTCGCGTCCCTCCAGCAACCCCACTTACGCGAACCCCTACAGCGCAGCGTACACCCCCCTTCCACCCTCTGCCCCTCTCGAAGCAAGTTCTCAGGAAGCCCTGGGCCCGGCGGAAGGCTCGGGTCCCAGTTGCAGACAGGAAGGGGGTCTACCTGCGCAGAGGGCAAAGGTGACCCAAGCCGGGCTCCGGCTTACAGAGTTCCCGGGAAAGAGGAGCCGCCCAAGACCACCCTGCGCTCCCCCCACCCACCAGCCGCTCGGCGTCCGCCCTCACCTGTTCCCGGGACGCCGGCTCCTAGAGCTGGGCCCGCCCCGCCCAGGCCCCGCCCCGCCGCCACGTGGCTGACCAGGTGCGCGCGGCACGGGTCCCAGCTGTCCCGCTGACGAGGCGTCCGGCCCGAGCTCGGACACCGCGGCCACGACTCTCGGATCCCTCCCCAAGGGTGGTGCCCGCGCACCGTCGGCCGCCCGGGAGAGCTCCCGGGAGAAAGGAACAGCAATCTTAACAGGGGTGGGAAGGGACTGCGCGGGGGTGCGGGAGTGGACAAGAGAAGGAAGAGTCCGCAAACTCTCAGACTTGACTAGCCACCGCTCTGGGTAGCTCGTTCACCGCACCCCGCCGAGGTGCACGACCCTCGGATTAGGGTGACAGGACGCCTGCCTACTCACTGCACCTGCTCTGACACTGCTGAACGCAGGAATGAGAGGCTGGGAAGCAGAAACACTGGGGCAAGAGACTAAGACTGCGCTCCAGGGACCCCAGTGTGCAGCGGCCACGCGACCCAGGGGACCCTCAGCCTTGCCGGAAGTGAGATTCTTTCGCCAAGAAAGTGCCTTCGGGCATGCTGAGTTGTGGGAAGGAATTACCTTCGCCACCTTCAGCGATTCCCAGACTTAGCTTGAAGGGATTAGGGATGAGGTAAGGTTTCCAGGACCCCAGCTTGCAGGAAAAAAAAAAAAAAAGTTATCAACATGCAGAGAGATTAAATTATCTCTATTTCCAATCCGGCATATTTCCTAAGCCTGAAATAACTTGCTAGGCCTCCTTGTGGGCTTCTGAGAAACAGGAGGGCAGCTGGGAGTACTTCCCACGCCCACAGGAGCCTTTGTGTGAAAATCCCTAAAAATAGAGGTTGTTCTTTTAAAAACAAAAGGGAAGGCAAAGCCATGGGAACACTGACAGAGCCCCAACCTCCTCTGCTCCAGCAAACGGTTTTGGGGGTTTTTTGTGTGTGTGGGTTTTGATGTGGAAATATATATATAATATAAAATGTACCATTTAAACTATTTTAAGGGTATAGTTCAGTGGCATTAATACTAGTCACCACGTGGTGCAGCTTGAACTACTTCCAAAACTTCATCACCCCCAAACTGAGACTCTGTACCCTTCAGCAGTAACTCCCCACAGCCCTCTTGTCCCAGCAAGTGGTAACCTCTAATCTATTTTCTGGCTCTATAAATTTGCTTCTCCAACCTTTGTCATATAAATGAAATTAGATGACATTTGTCCTTTTTATGTCTGACTTTTCACTTAGCATCATGTCCTCAAAGTTGTGGCATGTGTCAGAACTTCTTTCCCAGTAAAGAAGTTTGTAACAATGCATCTCTGTAAGAGGAAAGAACCCCAGGATGAATTACAGATTAGCCACCTGTGAGCAATGGATGGCTGTGTGGGCATATTATTGGAATCTCACGTTTGTACAGACATCTGTACAGAGAGTAGTGCCATCTTTATTATTTACTTTGGGGTCACACATGACACTTTGGTTTTTGCCTCAAGCTGGTTTCCTGTTTGCTGTCACCTTCTGATGAGCCTCTCTCAAAGTGTCAATGTGAACTTTGAAGAATCCACATTCAATTCCATGTTAGCCTGAGCTAAAAACATAAACCACCCCTCTGTTCATAACCACCTACTTCCTGTCATTCATCATTCTCTAAACAAATGAAAAGTTTCCTTTAAAACTTATGAGCATCTTCTATACCCAAGAACAAATGTTTGTCCTTTTTCTTCATGTTAAGGCTAGAGAAACCTGTCCATTTGCAAATTTTAAAAAGTGTATCCTGCTTAATGTAGATTTAAAATGATATAACTGTAAAAAACATAGTAATACTCTTACTGTATTGAAAAATAGTATCCTGCATAATCTCTGAACAGAACAATTCCATTTTTAAGACACTACCCTATATGACCTAGAACAAAGATGTTCACTGCATCATGACTTTGTAATAGTTCTTAAAATTTAACATCCTAACTGATCACTAATAGAAGACTGATTAAATAAGTTATGGTACAGCCATACTATGATAGCCAGCATTAGAAACAACTAGGTGTTTTTATATGTACTAATATAGAACTTTGATCATCACATAATAACGAGTAAAAATAGCAAGTTGTAGAATAACGTATACGTTTTTTTTTTCTTAAAGCAGTGCATATATCTGTATAGTTTGTATGGAAAATACACATCCATTTGTTAACAGTGGTTATCTCTCGAGAGGGGGGTTGAGATAGTGAGTAAAGTGGGAGAGGAAATCTAAGTTTGGTGCACAAATTTTGGATTTTTATTGAATTTTTTTCTTACAATGAGCACGTTAGTTTTGGAATCTGAAAAAATGAGTAAGAAAATTAAAAGACAATGTGGGGCAGATTGCATTTTCCAAAGATAACTGCATTAACATATTCCATCCCATATGCTCTTCTTGAAATATGACATTGACATTCCTTCAAAAAGAGATGGGAATCTATGTCCCCTCCCCTTGAGCCAAATGGACTTTTGTAAGTGCCTCAACCAATAGAAGTGAAAAAAATGACATTGCTTGACTTCCTAGGTTAGGTCATAAAGGCAGTAGGGAGTCCATCTGGCTTCCTTGCTCTCAGAGCACTTACCCTTGGAACTCAGCCACCATGTTGTGAGGAAGCCCAGGCCACACGGGGGGGCCACATGTTCCTACCAATAGCCAGCATCAATTGCCAGACATGTAAGTGAAACAAGCCTTCAGATGATGATTCAAGTTCCCTGCCTTAGATCCTTCCAGCTGAGGTCCCAGACGCTGCAGAGCAAAGATAAGCTGCCCTTGCTGGGCTCTGTCTGAATTCCTGACCACAGAAACCATGATAGATAGTGAATTACTATTGTTTTAAGCTGCTAAATTTGGGGGTAATTTTTTATTCAGCAACAGATAGCAAATACATAATGCATCTAACCAAGATAAAATATTTCATTTCCTTTCACAGTATTTTTATTCATCTCAAATTGTTTGAATTTACCCTTGTTGCAGTACCGTTATATTTAAAAATAATATTATTCTTCTTAAATGTTCTTAAACTCACCTCTTGAACTCACATTTGAGAAATGTTCTTAAACTCACCTTTTTTTTCTATTTGGGAACCACTCCAGCTAGAGTTGAAGCCCACAATAGCGAGGCTGTTGCTCTATGGGTCTTACCTGGTCAGCCGCAGGCAAAAAATCCTTCATCTCATTCCTTTCCAGTGGTCAGTGCTGGGAATTGCCTTCTGTGTAAAAGCTGGAGAAGAGACCATGTCTTGAAAAATGATCTCATTTATCAGAAAGTCTGAACCCTGGGGAGGGATCAGAGCTTTGACAAAGTCAGCCAAAATAGAAATGTGAAAACAGGTTGAAAACATTAAATCAAGATGTAAATATGTATAATAATTACAAAAAGATATCTCACAGCCTGTGCCCTAGAACCAGCATCAGAAGGGCCGCAAATAGTGGATCTGCTAGTCTGGTGGTTCTCTCTCCCCCAGGTCTGCATTTTGTAATCACCTGGGTATAGTTTCAGGCAATACGGCTAGGGTGGGGCCTTGGCCCCAGCATTTTCTTTAAACATCTGAGGTGATTCTAAGTGACAGCCAAGTTGTAAACTATGGATTTCTAGCTCAGTCATTTTGGGGTTTTTGTTTCTCCCTTCTCTAAAATATCAGAGCATACATCCTGTCCACAATAATATCTTACTCCAGTTATAATCTTCAAGGACAAGGGGAAAGCGTGAAATATATCTGAGTGCAGAGAACACAAGTAAAACAAATATATTTGTAAATATACAAATATAAAATATGTATATTTTTTCTTTTTAGTTGGACATGATACACCTCCTGCAACATCATACCTGTCTTAAAAAGTCATAGATATTTGGCACACACTCAGCAAACTTTTGTTTGCTGGCTCTGAGGGGAGAGTCAGAACTTGAACCTAAACTTGGGTTTGGTTCCAATACCAGACCCTCTCCTATACATAGCTTCTCTAATCCAGGTGAAGAGATGAGGCAGAAAGAGAGTTTTCCTTCTTCCTGGATTATTAAAATGCTTTTCCAAGAGCCCTAGATACAAAAAACGTCTGTCAGCAGGGCTGTCATATGTTACTAGGAGTTGGAAGGGGGTGAACTAAGAGCTGCAAGTCTGACAGAAGCGCCAGCACCGCACACAGCCGGAGTGCCCTGCAGTCCCAGAGGAGGGGACGGGGCTCCAGGAGACTCAGCCCGCTCTGCTCCCGGGCTGGGCTGAGTGGAGAGGGAGGGGCCGCCACTGTCCTGCCGTCAGGTGTCCCCAGCTCCTGTTGAGCAGGTTTCTCCTCCAGGATCTAAGCTATTTGTTGACTCTGGGGGTTTGCCCTGTCAGGAGAGAGGCATTCTCCCTCAGCCATCTGGCATCTGCTGTGAGCCAGGACCTGCTGGGGCTGTGAGAAAACATGGGATGCACACAGAAGCCTAACGAACAGGGTCCAGTTGATTTCATGGACGATGTGGCAGTCTTACTGAAATGTGACAACAGTGCAATCAGCACTCACTCAGCCTTGGTTCAAATATCATATAAGACCCACCACAGACCTTCAACAGTCTAGATGACAAAAATTAGGTCTGAATTTGAGTCCCAGATTTTCCTTTCCGCTGTGTAACTTTACCCAAAGTCTTTAATGTGTCCGAGCCTCAGTGTCCTCATTTTTAACAGAGTTAATGATAAGACCTCAAAAGCCTATCTGACAGTTTTTACGAACATTCTAGAAGTTGCTGGAGATTGAAATCCAACTCAGCTATCTGTTGCTTTCAAAATCCGCTCTCTTTCCTCCCATTTTCACATGACCAGTTTTCTGGTCCCACAGCTGCTATCCATACAGCCTCAAACTCTCTGGCAGTGCTTCTACACCACCTGCAAGCTCTCTTAGCATCCTCAGGTGTAACTCATAGTGCCTGAATGCCCTCTTTCAACCATATCCTCTAGACATCTGTTGATCACCACTGTGCCCAATGCAGATACACAATGGGGTGCAAGACGGCTCTCGATAGGCAGAAAATCAAATTCCCACACTAACAAGAAAATCATTACGAACAGCCAACTCCAGTTCTTTCCTATGCTAGAAAAGAACAGTACAGGGTGGTCCAAGACTGGGGGTGACACAGAGGGGAGGGTGGGTGTGACGTCATCAGTGAGATCAGGGTAAGATTTTCTGAGAAAGTGATGCTGTAGTTGAAATTGGGGAGGGGAGATTAATAGAGAAAACCATGCCAGCAGTAGAAAGGGGTCATAACCAAGTATGAGAGACCAGAAGCATCTCAGTAGTGAAAGAGCAGAGGATGAGAGGCTCACGGTGGGGGAGGTGGGGACTATGGGCTGCAGACAACCATAAGGGTCAAGGTAAGAGCTTAGTGTTTATTCAAGTAGCAACTGAGACACTTCTGAAGGTCTTGTCCATGATTCTCATCTGGAGAAAATACTGGAGGCTATCAAGACTCCTTGTGCAGAAACTTGCAGCCTGGGCAAGAATTGAGGTTAGCTTGGGCTGTGGTAATGAGAGGTGGGGTTCAAAAGGATTTGAGAAATATTCACAAGCCCTGCCTCCATGAGTTGCCAATCTGACCAATCAGATCATAAAACATTTACTGGGCTACACCCAGCAGTGAGTAAGGTCATTTTCCATTAACTGGCCACACACGTAGACATGGTTCTTTGTTCCTATACAACTGGGGTAAGGAAAGGGATGGGACCTACTTGTTCACTGATCAAGCCCTGGCTGTGCTGTTCCTCACTCTTCTCACATATTGAGATGTGCCAGGGGGAAGGAAACGCTCTAGGGGCCTGTAGTCCTGGTGACACTGTCTGGCCCATTTCTGCATGAGGGTATGGGAAACAGGTCCAGCACTTAAGATAGCTTGTATCCTACTAGCCATTGGTCCTTGTGTGGATTTCTTTTGGGGCTCTTGTTGTAAGTTTGTGGTTGAATGTGGAATCTGGCATTTCCAGATTCCCTGATCATAGCATCATCTTAATGCCATCTAATGTCCACCACCACTTCTAGTACCTTCACTGCTAATGCCTCTTTTATCCCATAACATTGTTCATTCATTCACTGTTATCTGCTTGTGTGAGGCATGGATCTATATTCTGTGAACAAAATACCTTCAAGGAGCCTACAAACTAACCTAGGCATCCAGTCTTTTCCTGATGAACAATTAGTTTTTAATTCTCTGGAAATAGTAATACTAAAAAACATGTATGATAAATAAACCTAACTTGTATGAAAAGCCAGGCATTGCACACTGTCTAGCTGTTTCTGATTGATATATACCTGTTATGGCCCATACATACGGCCATTTAGGAGGAAGAAAATAAAGGAGATAAACAGAAATGGAGAAAGAAAAATAAAAAGGTGACTGGGCAGGCCTCCCACATCCACACACATCACTCCCTCCCAACTGGTGAGGCTGGCTGTGCTCCTCCAATCTTGTCCATGACTCTGATTTGGCCTCAAGGGCAGCCAGGTCCCTGCTCATGATTAACCAATAGCTTAGGATTCAAAAGTTTAATATATTCTTGCTTTTGCAGGATGATTTCTTTTCCCTGAAAGTCTACTGATTTTGTTTTCACGCACAGCAACACAAATGTCCCATCCTTTCCAGGGTCTCAGATAATGAAATAATAACTTCACAAAACTTTTGTCACTTCCACCTCACTAAGTAGTTATTCTTTGCTGGTCAATTAAATCCAGACAGGTAGATCCTCTCATAACTACTTTAATCTTTCGAAAGATATAGTCAGCAACTCAGGAATTTATTCCATGTGCTGCTTTACACAAAATTAAGCTTGTAACATCTGTCCAACTCCGCTCCATCTTGCCTTTGTGTTCTAAAATCTAAACTAGGGAGTATCGATTTGTGCTTTTATAGTTTACAAATTATCTCAAATGATTTGTCACAGCAACTTTCATGGGGATTATTATGCTCCTCTTACAGATGAAGAAAACAGACTCAGGAAAGGTAAGCAACTTGGACAATGTTACACAGATAGATCCAGCTGGAGCCAGAATTTGGAAGGTCTAATTCCTTGATTATTTCACTGCTCCTTATCTGAAGAGTACCAAACTGTACTCCTGCTGTCTCACAATTATAATCAGCAAAGTCCCACACAGCTTACTTAAAGCTGTCCCATGCATCACCGGTTATGCTGTCCTGGCGTGCCATCACCTGCCCCCAGATCCTGAGGGCCAGCTCCACAAGCTGCTCGGACAACTCTCAGCCAAAGTCTCCTGCGGAGTCCTGAGGTGTTCTGAACATATTTACTCAGTTGTGTCCTCTTCCTAACATTTACTTCTGTGCTCCAGCAATCACTCTTAACTTTCATCACTGCCATGGAAAAAAGTTACATTATAGTGCTGCAGTTCCCACAAAGAAAAAGGAAAAGTACCGTATTGGAGGTTTAAAGATAAACTTTACAGTGGCCCAAACACATTGAAGGAAACAGCTAAGGAAAAGACGATGATCAGGCGCTAGTGGAAGTTATCTGACATGAAGAGCATCATAATACTACTCTGGGAGTAATGGCCAGTTGGGTGTTATTTCCGAGTACTTAAGAAATATTAATACCGTTCTGTGAAGACTGACAGAATGACTAAAAGCACTGGCCTGCCTACTGCCAGTAAAACATCCTCCAACATCCATTTCCCAAACCCCCAGTGAGAGAGAGGTGATTCTCTCCTCCATTTTCATCCTCAGGTTGGTGAATCCCAATAGAGTATTCATCTTCCTTTTTTGAAATAGGTCAGTTCCTTCTGAATAAAGCCTACTGTCTCAATTCCACAGCCCAGGTTTGAATCCTATCCATAATCCTATTCAATCCTACTTGATATTTTAATTACGGGATGACTTTAAACAATGGTTTCTTAGTTCCACTGTATATTATCTGTATATTTCTATCTTCTGGAACCAACTTACTAAAACTCTCTAGAAAACTATCCTAAAATACTACTACTTACTCATTCGTTGAGAAATGACATATAAATTACCCAATACATCCTAACACTGAATATTTGCTTTAATAATCTTAAGTACAACCCTGCATCCTGAAATTGATACCATCCTGCAGTTGACACCTTTCAGATGTTCATATAAAGATACTAGTAGCTTCAACCACCTATTTCCATCTAGCACAATGCCTGTTACTAAGTAGATGATCAATGCTGAATACTATACTCTCATAAGTAAGAATTCGAATCAACAAAATAGTTACTATCACAGATAATATACACTGTTTGGCCCCTTTCATCACCTTGACACAAGCATCACGGTTTCAGAATCTTATTAAGAATGGTATAAGCTAGAAAAAATTAAGAAAGCAACAACTTTAAATGTTCCTATGGATAAATATGCAAAGCCTCAAATGTTCTCTATTTCACAATTTAAGTCCCTTCCTAAACTTGAATTTTTCCAGTAGTTTGGGAAAACCCCTTTGAAAATGTCACTCATTTACAGTAACACATTTCACATTCCAGCTCTTCTTCACATGGCTATACATCTGCATGAGTGTTTGTAAAATGTTTTTACTAGAAATGTCCTTTTAAGGACATTTAAAAATGACAAAAGAACTAAAATAATGAGACTCTAAATTTACCTTTAGTTCACTTAAAACTTCTGCTCCATTGACTCTTTATCCATCAAATGAAAATAATTTATTCCAATACCATGCCAGTTTCATCAAAGTGGGGGAAAAATTGCCAGCACTCTGAAAAGAATTTTTCACTTCTATCCAAACATGCAATCATCAACATCTTCATACTCCTTTGTGTCTGATAAATTTTCAAGTAAGAGTCAATAACAAACAAACATTAAGTCAAGTGACTTCAATTTTTCCTGCGGTCTTCAGAAGGTGGGAGAACTATCATGTCTATTTGATATGTATCTCACTGGCCCTCTCCCTACCATAGCTCATCATCATTCAAGAAAAAGTGTGATCTAAGCAAGGTTTACTAGATTATCAGTGGCATTATGTAAAACTGGTTAAAGCACCATGCTAATAAACTCATCACGGTCTTAGGGTTAATCTTTGCAAAAGCCAGTTAGTTTCTATTTGTCCCAAGGACCCAGACTGCACTCCAAGCTTCAGACAGCTTTCTTACAATGTGTCCCACTGGTCACAAAACAGGGAAGGAGTACTAGCAAGGAGATTAATGGATGAAAATAAATTTCCACAAACAGGGGGGAAAAAAGCCATGTATGATGAGAATTGAATCTTATCTATAAAGAAAAAAATCATACATTCTTACACTCTTATTCTTAGCTCTATATTAAACTTATTTCAAGTCTAAAACGCTGGTGACTAACGTTAACACCTGACTCCTGCATTTTAGAACTGCCTGATAACGTTCTACACAAAGCTACAGTAAAGGCCCTCTTGTTACCCATTTTGTGTAACAAACTGTTTGCTCTATACAGACATTCTTTTCCTCTTTTTAATATTAAACTTACCAATTTTAAAACACTTATCACTAAGTTACTTCAATCAGAATATTGTGAAAAATTCAGCTAGGAAATTATTCATAAAACTGTATTCTGTATTTTATTTTTCAAACAGCCAGTGTCCACATTTTAAATGCAGAATTTGCAAATATAAATTAGTCTAATAATTCAATTAAAAATAAAACAAAAACAATTTCCTTTAGTATCACAATACATAAAATGGTATTATAAACTCCAAATGGCAAGGTTTACTACATGACAATAATGTCAAGAAGCTTTGAAACTCATTAAACCTCTTAATGAATAGGTCAGTTTAAAGAACATTTCTCTGTTCCATGATTATGCATGAAACAACCTTTCACTATATTATGAAGGCTCAGCAATTTATTCATGGCAATATAATATGGGGTCAAGCAAAATTTTATTTTTACAATGACAATAAAAAACACATTTAAACAACAACAAAAATCCTCCCAATTGTTTAAAAACAATTCTTTTTGGAGGGTAAAATGTATTTTAAAATATATTGACTTACCGAATTTCAATTGCCAAGCTGTTGACCACTGATGTAAAAGTTTGTATTTAAAAATATCACAAACATCTCTTAACAGTGAAAATTTCAATGTGGTAAGTTTCATTGCAAAGCAATTTTCACCTGAGTAGACTTTGAAATTTAGTGCTCATATGTTTGGAGGGGAAGTGGGGAAAGACAGACCCCACTGGTGTCAGATACTGAGTTTGTAGTTCTTTCACAATGATTTCCCAGAGGGCTGAAGAAACATCAACTATTACCTTCCAGGACATATATGATGCCCCCCTTTCGTCAATAAATTTGTTTTGGCATTTTATAAATTCTCAATATCCATATTCCTGTTTACCCATTTAAGCACAGCAACTCAAAATTCAATTCAGTTCTATACAACAGTGTCTATATTATGTACATGTTTAATTATCAAGAGGAAATAGAAAATAAAATTTACAGTGATTGAGAAAGGGTCAGAAAATGGGATAAGAAAAGTAATACTGTATAATCAGAATATCCTATTATCCTACCAGTTTCAGTGACAAGGTTTTTCCTTTATTAGTTGAAATACAAAGAAGGCATAGGGGATCCCAGGAAAATAACACTATATATCAGAAAATTCAACGTGCTCCACCATCAGGATTTCCATTACACATTTAATTTCTTCTGTACAATTTTTATAAACTTGTTTTTCTTTTCAAAGTCATCAGATTTCCAGATTAAATTCAGCACTACACAGTATGCCCTTGAAGTAAAATGAGGTTACCTGCTTTATTTGGATACCAAGTTCCCTTCCAGACAGCATTAAAATAAAGACAAGTAAGACTACACAGATAAAATCCAGTATAATTCAAATCCAACAATGAAAAATTTCCCCCATATTGTTGCAAAATTCTTTCTACTGAAATGCTTTGCTACAATAATAAAAAGCATACATTACATATAAAAGATACCAGTGTACTAAAAAGTGACAGAGTGGACTAGCAAATCCTTCAAAGCACATTATATAAATGACTAGCATTTAAAAACATTTTCCTATAAAATGTAGGTCATATACATTTATAAATTGGCGAGTTTATTTCTAAAGCAGTGATGTGTGTGTGTTCAAATAGTTAGCTGTTCTGTACAGTATAATATCTACTCAATTCAAACTACAATAGGTTTGTCTTTCTTTGTATTGAAGTTGAACAAATTCATCTGATCAGCTGAGAAACCAGGGTTGAAAAATAAGTATCTAAAAATCAAAGTAGAAAGTTCAGAATTGTTGAAATGTAGCTATGAAATATGAAGAGAACTATTTCACAATGGAGCTGAAGTCACCTCAAAACTTATGGGCTTGAATCTAAAACAGAAACAAATATTAAAATCCAAAGCAAACCACAAAGTTAGGTAGCAGTACAGAAGCAGGAAAAAAAACCACACCCCCTTCCTTCAGTGTGATGGGCACTAAGTTTTGCAGTCTTCCTCCATCTTGCAGAAGAGTGGTAAGGCCATTCAATGCTTAGTGAAAGTGAGTACAGATGAAGTCAGATTTAGCCTGTCTCCCCTGCAACTTCAATTATGCTGTGTAAACAGTGTTACGTTCCAATAGGAGGAACAATGGAATTTGCTTATAAAAACTGATTAATCATTATTAAATGAAATAAAGATAACTCTGAAATGTTTTTAGAACTTTCCTGATGCTACTTGTAAAGTTAGCACTGCTATGTATTATTGCTTACATACAGTACAACATCATATGCCTTCTAACATAAAGCAGTACTGTGATTTGTTTGTACATATTTACAGATTCTTAAAAACAAGCTGTAAAAACATTACATACTTTCAGACAATACAAATTAGCACATTGGTACTCACTTCAAAACAAATGGAATGCATAACATTAATAAAACATCATAAAGGAAGACTCACATAAAAGTCCTTGATTGTCAAGACACGTTTATATATAAACTCTAACTGTGCAGAATTAAAGATTCAATCATAGGTACATCCTTATTTGATGAACCATATTTACAGCATGGTATTGCATAAAAAAATAAAATAATGTTTACAGGGTTTTACTTTTTTATCCATTGGATTAAAGAAAGCAACAAACACAACAAGAAATGTTTGTCTGCTGTAGTTTGTTTCCTACTAAAGTTTAAGTGAAAGAGGAAACATCCGTTTTTATTTGCAGAATATAGCAAAAACAACTGGAAAATTATTTCCCTGAAATAAAGCAATTTGAAACGGAAAAAGTTTAAATTAAATTGCAGAGTCAAAAAGTTTCTCATCAATTATAATAGTGCTTCAAGTAAATATACTGTGAAAAAACGAGTTCTAGTTTAAAATGTTCTAAGTCTAAGAAATAGTTTTACAGTAATGCCTACTTTTAAGTTTCCCGGCTTTTTTTTTTTAAACAGCCCTTTAAAAACCCAAATTAATAAAATGAAAGAAGTGGCAAAAGATCTAACCTAGCTGGCACTTTGCAAGCTTCTCTGGCCTGTGGAAATGAAAGCCTACCCTGAGCACAAGGCCTCTTTTGCCTCTCAGAACGAGAAAATTACCCGACCACTGGCAGTCCTCACTCAGCCAGAACTAAGAGGATGGATTTCTGTGGTATCAACTAGAAAATCTGCAAGTAGATCCAAAAAATTTAAGAGCCACTTCAAATATTCTGAACTAAACGAAATATGTGTACAGTAAGTTAAAAAACAAACGTGCTTTTAGAAGATGTTCAAGAGATATTACTTCATCTAATGTGATCTGTTTCCAATCTTCAAATGTGAGAAGAGGTTCTAAGAAAGCACACCTTGGCTCACATTTCACCAAGTTTAAGGATGTAAGAGTATGTTTTCATAGAACAATTTGCTCACCAAGAGAAATTAAAAAACAAAACAAAACCCAAATTGCAAAAGGATATCCTCAATATTCTGATTTAAAGCAGCACAAAAGGCTACTTGCTTTCTCTATTAATGCCCAGATAGAAATTAAGTAACTTTCTGAAGCAAAATGGGGAAACCCAACTGTTGAGATGTTTATCATATGATGATATTAATACACGGTAACTCTAGTAGGCATGTAAAATTTCACAGTAAAGAGAGTAATGACTATACTTTAAGTGGTAAGTCAGTAAATTATGCCAAAGTATATTTACCTCAAAATATGCTTCTAATGTGGTAGAAAAGTCTGCCATTATGTAGATATAAAGAAACGAGGCGAACACAGGAATGCAACGCCTGATCTTCTTTCTACTTGCACTGACTGCCACTTTCAAAGGCTTACTGCTCAGCAGTAGAGCCACGTTCTAAAAACTGTGCTGGTGATGTTAACACAAACCAAAAACCCCACTTTATTCTGTACCAAGTTCTCAACAGAACAGAAATTCTGATCAGGCTCAAAACAAAAACAAACAACTCAGGACATCAATGCCTACTATCACCCAGTAAGTAGTATGAGAAAAACACAAATTCCTATTCCTACAGAGAGCACAGTTTCGTTGTTAACATCTCGCCTGAATGATGACTTCTTGAGGTTGTGATGTGCAACGCAAGACACACCATTCTTAAGAGTCAATAACGGCAAAACTTAAATATACACTTCAAAGAAGTCTAAAATTCTTGAAAAATTTGGCAGCAAAGAAAGCTGTCAAATGGGAAAGTTTCAAGCAAAGTTTAATAACCAAAGTATAGAGGAAACCACATTAAACATAATTTATATTTCTTATCATAAAATACCATATATTCAAAATAAATGTAAAAGATGTTAAGGTTAGATATTTCTTTGTTCCCTTTCTTTATGAGAACAGTCTTGGGATAACATTAAATAAAAGAAAAAATAATTTAAAATGTAGAACATTCTATACTGAAACAAAGACTGAAAATCTATAAGGCCAATATAAAAGCTAAAATGGAAATTAACAAGAAAGTTGCATTTTCAAGGGGTATTAACTTTAGATTACTGATGTTCTATCAGTATGTGTGCATTGTGACAAAGATGGTGGAAATTTAAAATAAAAAACAAAAAAGCTGGAACAAATTAAAGAGGATAATAAAATCAATATAACTGTTATTTTCCAAAAATTAAAACTGTCCAATGTGTAACTCAAACCATCATTCTTTAGAAAAGTATATATATATATATAATATGTATATATATAAAAGCACTATTTATTGTACCATGCTGTATTAAGACAAAATATTAAAAAAAAAAACATTCATGGTATAAGGATAAAGTCTGTAGTTTATTTAGATTTTGAAATGCAACAAAAGGTTTCCGATCACTCATCTAGCTGAAAAAGAAACTGTAGTTACTAGAATTAGTAAACACTTTTGGTTTGTAAAACTGTAATGAGCAGTGTTCATTAAAAATAACTCAAGATAAAATAAGCAATTAAAATGCCCATTTCTTTAGTTTCTCTGGATACTGTTTAATTATCCAATCTATCAAGAGTCTAGAAAGAGAAGGATTAAACCAGATTTTACAGTTCCAAAGATACCCAATTTCCTTTTATTGCCAAAAATTAAAATTTTCAATTATGAGATGATTATGACACAACCATATCAAACCTAAAAATCTAAATTTTTTTTTACTTTGAGAAATCAAAAATACCAAATAGATTCTAAGTGCTCTATGTTAACTGAAGTGTATTATGTAAAGTAAAATATAATTAAGCTTTAAAACGTGGAATATACATTTTGTATAAGCATTATGTTCTTGGGAATGTAATCTACAGAGTATCTTCTTACTAAAACTTCAAAACCTTGATACTTGCACATGAAAAAATCATAAAAAATATCTAAGTACAACTGTACAAAGAAACTGACACCAATACGCATACTTCCATAGAGAAGTGAATGCTTCAACAGTTATGTATTTTGGTAAAAGTTTTGAAAGTATGCATATTTTTTAAAGTAATTAGGCTTTTAAATAGTGGAGTCTTAGACTATCAGATTTTTATTACTTTTCTCAAAAAGAAAAAGTCGATATAATGCAAAATGAAAATCAAGGGTATATGGCATATCATTCTTTAAAAGGTGGTTTCTTTTTTCCCCTCATAGGACACACTAATTTATTTAAGCCATAATCTCTTGACATTTAAACTTTTAAGTTCACTCTGTCTGTAAAGTATACTCAGATTCCCTGCTGAAGTGCCATGACTATGCTGAAAAAACTTAGAAACAGAATGAGTAAATTTCACACAATTACTAATCTCCTAAGAATGTACAATGATATCAGTTAGGAAACAATTGTGCGAAAGTCTTTTTTTTTTCTTTTAAACTTGGTGTAGGTGGAATAGCAAGTTTCTGATCTAAAACAAGTAATGCATTGCTTCTGTAAAGGTGACAACATGTAAGGCAGTTCAAAGAATGCTGACTAACCAAACAAAACGCAGTTATTGGATTATCTTGCTATTCATATCAGCTTAACTTGTTATAACGCATTGCTCTTAAATCTGTACAGCACTCCATTTTACACAGAGTAACCCCACTCTTGATTAATCTGTTCTAAAGTGCCAGTATTATTTACACATTTTTTTTTTAGCCAAAAGTCTGGCCAGTTGTAGCATCAGGTGAGGATGTCATCCCAGCTCTATTATCATTTACATTCACCAAGGGAAATTCTGGAAATTCAGCACTTGTCCCTGGTCCCCGAAGGTTCACCTGTCCATTGGCAGTGCTAAACTGAGTAGCTATTCCAGCTCTGGATCCATGATATGGAGCACGGAAGGGTTGTTCAAAAGAGCTCATTTGGTAAGCTTGGTGGACAGGCTGAGCCTCAGCTTTCTTCTGAGAAGTCACTTGATCCAAAAAGTCCTGTGTTGATGTGGCAGAAGCATGGTTTGTCTCATCACCTGAAAAGGGAAATGAGTGCTGTGAATCACCAACTATGAGTCCAAAGTGGGATTTATCCGGAGTTGTTCTTAGTGGAGAATTCATTCCTGATCGAAAGCTATTGATGGGCATGGCTGCATAGACTTGCTTGTCTATGGAAGAGAATGCTGGCTGATTTGGAAGGGTCTGGTTATCAGTCACAAAGTTAAGGCTCGGGCTATTCAAATAGGCATCATTTTGGCTAGTTCTGTCCAAAGCCTGCTGCAGAAACTTTGAGTATTCCTGCAACATGTTGGCTTTATCTGATGAGGATGCTTGGGAGCTTGATCCAACATTCTCTGACTGGGTAACCTCAGGTACTTCTGAAGAATTTATTGATATGCTAGAAGTCACCTCAGTGTCTGCAACACTGAATGATATCTCATGCTGTCCATTAGCTTTATGGGAATAATGATCCAACAGAGTCTGTAGTACCTCATCTGGAATAACATTTTTGTCATGATTACTCTTTATCTCCACATTCAGTGCCTGTGAATCTAATATGGATGCTGTGGTACTCTCATCAATGACACTTGCCACAGCTGCTTGTGTTACAGAAGGCTGAGAAGCTATAGTGCCCACATTCAGCGCATACTCCCTACTATTGTTACTTGCTGCCTGAAGATACCGCTTCTTCTTCAAAAACTGCATGGCATCATCATAGTTAGTGCTACTGTGCACAGGTTTACTGGGCCCCTCTTGCAAATTGTCAACCTGGTCAATATCAGCATTGCCTTCTGAGTCCAGTAAAGCTTGTTTGTCCACAAGTTCAAAAGCATATTTTGAAACTTTGCTCTCTTCATATGTGGATAAAGGTGAAATTGTTTGATTCTGCTCCAATGGCTGTTTCAGACTTCTCTTACTATTAATTTTTTTGAGGACCAACTTAGGTGGATGTATTTCTCCTGATGCATCTTCTAAATGCGCTCCCCCAACTGAGGAATGTGGCATTTCCACAGCATACTCGGCTACCATATACTCATCTTTCACTTTAGTACTTGACGAGTAAAGAGGCAAGTAATCATTTTTGTCTTTCTTTAGGTCAGATTTGTCCAAAGAACTCTCTTTGTCCATCCCGGATGATTTTTTCTCAGTTTTCTGCCTTTTCTTTTTTGGCAGTGAGTTATCTTTTGGTGATGTAGAAAAGCCAGAATCTTCCTCGGATGTCAGAAGGCCACCTTTGATGGCACATCTGTTTAGTTTTTTATCATGATTTTCATGGCACATACGTTTATGTTTCAAAACACGATCTGTTCTGGAAAAATACTGTCGAGTTCAAAGTTCGGAAGGGAGTTTTTTGTTTTAGTTTTGTGTTTTGGTCAACCAAGAAAAGAAAAGAAAAAAAGCAATTAATATAAAGATAGATATAAGTGTAATAATATGAGCAACTCCAAATTAACTTCCTGAGCCAACTGTCTATTATAAATTGAATCAACAACAGTTAGGAAATTCTTCAAATAGCTTCAGTAGTTGCTAACATTTTCTAATTTAATTCTTTAGAATTATTTTATAATTGAATTCCTGACAGAAGACTTTCAATGTCAGTCATGCCTCAATAAAGTGACTTTTTAAAAAAATTCAAACCACATCTTACCTGTAAACAGTATTCACACTGGTAAGGTTTTTCTCCACTGTGAGTTCTCTTATGCCTTTCCATATGGTATTTTTGAATGAATCTCATACCACATTCATCACAGCGAAATGGTTTTTCACCTAGTATATGATACATAAAGTTTAAAACAAAACAAATACTGTGAAATATAAGTTAGTGAATTACTTTACCACAAGAATCTCTAATAAATTACCACAAGAACACTGCCATATTTTGTTCTTTTTAAATGACATAAGTCTTTATTCTAAATATATCTTCCAATTTATTTTGTCAAGAATATCTTGCTTTACAAAAATGAAACAGTGGCACATGCCATTGAAAAGAAAAGACTGAAAGCACACATACTCACCTTCCCAGCCTTTTATTATATGTATACATAATATACTCTTTCTATAGAGACCAGTATTACCAAGAACTTAACAGTAATATGAATGGGTCTCAGTAGAGTGGCTAACATCTCTAATCTTTTTTTCAATCATACAATAAATATTTTAGAAAAATTTTTGAAAAAGAAAAGGTTACCCATACACAGACCAACACAATTCTGAGTATATTTTTTTAAATTCATGTCTTTTCAAAGATTTTTGTGGTTAAAAAAAATCTAAATCCTAAGAAAATATATTTTAAATCTAATTTATTAAAACATAAAACAAGTTTAAATCAGAGGCTAGGTTTTAAAAGTAATGTTTGTTTATATTGATTCTCTTTTCCTCAACTCAAATGAGCATTTTTCAAGTCCTTCTGGGAAAGAATTAAAATGAGCGATGTTAACTGGACACAGAACCCCCAACCTCACCTCCAATTTTTTTTTTTAAATGACAAAAGGACTTCTTAGCTTGAAGGAACCATCTTATGAAGATCTAAAATAGTTTTTACTGATAAAGCCACAGCCTAAGCAAACAAAAGGGTGTGACAAGAAGTCACACCCTTCACCTGTTTGGAAAACCACTGTTTCTACTTTTCATATAGTCAACAAAATTTTACTGAATTCTTCTCCTCTACCCATAACCCCTCTGTAAGAGGTTAAAAGTTAAAGACTTGTTACTTGTCCTCAAAGAGATTATAACATAGTTGGGAAAACATGATACAAATATTACAAAGAACAACTAATAAAACTATATCCAGCTCTGGTTTACCTTTACAGCTTTATAACCCACTAGCTCTCTTCTTGACCTTTTCCTCCAGTTAAATGGAAGAACCTACCTAGCTCATGTTTTCCTACTTCTGCCTGTTTCATGCTGCTCCTTAAGTCCACTTGTGTGTGTTCAGGTACTACGCTCCCCTCCAGGACCAACCCATCTGCTCTAGGATACGCTGCCCTATTCCCCCAGAGGAAAGGTATCTTTATCTTCTTTGTTGTTATTGTTATTGTTCAGTTGCTAAGTCCTGTCTGACTCTCTGCAACCTCAGGGACTGCAGCACACCAGGCTTCCCTGTCCTTCACTATCTCCTCGAATTTGCTCAAACTCATGTCCATTGAGTCAGTGATGCTATCCAACCATCTCATCCTCTATCGTCCCCTTCTCCTCCTGCCTTCAATCCTGACCAGCATCAGGGTCTTTTCCAATGAGCTGCCTCTTCGCATCACATGGCCAAAGTATTGGAGCTGCAGCTTTTGCATAAGTCCTTCCAATGGACATCCAGAGTTGATTTCCGCAAGGACTGACTGGTTTGATCTCCTTGCAGTCCAAGGGACTCTCGAGGGTCTTCTCCAACACCACAGATCAAAATCCTTCGACATTCAACCTTCTTTATGGTCCAGCTCTCACATCTGTATATGACTACTGGAAAAACCATAGCTTTGACTAGATGGACCTTTGTCAGCAAAGAGATGTCTCTGCTTTATAATATGCTGTCTAGGTGTATCACAGCTTTTCTTCCAAGGAACACCTTTTCATTTCATTAAATTATCATCAAATTATCTTCTTTAACTTGACACAGAACTGCAGCTGTACCTTTGCTAAGGCACTCATTACTTTCATCTCAATAATTAGTCTACAACTCTACTCTTTTACTAAATTTCTTTAGGTCAGAATCGGGGCCCAAATTATGCTTATGTAGCTCAAATTACTTTGGGCAATTTTTTAAGTGCCACATGAATGGCATAAAGGATTATTACAGAGGCTTGTTAGCGGAAAAAACCATTATCATGAACTGGTATGATTTGGAAAAGTTTCTTCGCAGTGTCAGAATCTATGCTGAGCAGTTGTTAAAAGAGACTGTGTATATGTGAGTGATTAAAGCCAAGAAAAGAATATTTAGTGGGGAATAACAGAGCAAGTAAAGGTTTAGATATTATAAGATATACTGGAGAATCACAACAAACTGTGAAAAATTCGTAAAGATATGGGAATACCAAACCACCTGACCTGCCTCCTGAGAAATCTGTATGCAGGTCAAGAAGGAACAGTTAAAGATGGGCATGGAACAACAGACTGGTGCCAAATAGGGAAAGGAATACGTCAAGGCTGTATATTGCCACCCTGTTTTTTTAACTTATATGCAGAGTACATCATGCGAAATGCCAGGACGGATGAAGCACAAGCTGGAATCAACAGTGATGGGAAAAATATCAATAACTTCAGATATGCAGATGACACCACCCTTATGGCAGAAAGTGAAGAGGAACTAAAAAGCCTCTTGATGAAAGTGAAAGAGGAGAGTGAAAAAGTTGGCTTAAAACTCAACATTCAAAAAAAGAAGATCATGGCATCTGGTCCCATCACTTCATGGGAAATAGATGGGGAAACAATGGAAACAGGAACAGACTATTTTTTTGGGCTCCAAAATCACTGCAGATGGTGATTGCAGCCATGAAATTAAAAGACGCTTACTCCTTGGAAGAAAAGCTATGACCAACCTAGATAGCATATTGAAAGGCAGAGACATTACTTTGCCAACAAAGGTCTGTCTAGTCAGAGCTATGGTTTTTCCAGTAGTTATGTATGGATGTGAGAGTTGGACTGTGAAGAAAGCTGAGCGCAGAAGAACTGATGCTTTTAAACTGTGGTGTTGGAGAAGACTCTTGAGAGTCCCTTGGACTGCAAGGAGAGCAAACCAGTCAATCCTCAAGGAAATCAGTCCTGAATATTCACTGGGAGAACTGATGCTGAAGCTGAAACTCCAACACTTTGGCCACCTGATGCAAAGAACTGACTCACTGGAAAAGACCCTGATGCTTGGAAAGATTGAAGGCAGGAGGAGAAGGGGACAACAGAGGATGAGATGGTTGGATGGCATCACTGACTCAATGGACATGAGTTTGAGCAAGTTCTGGGAGTTGGTGATGGACAAGGAGGCCTGCCATGCTGCAGTCCATGGGGTTGCAAAGAATTGGACACGACTGATCGACTGAACTGATATTCGAGAAATGGTGCCTAAGAAGAGACTTTAACTTGGCAATAAGTCAACTATTTGAAACTTTCAAGAATGCAACTTCTGTAATTGCTATGGAGTTAACTAAATTTTAGGGCTGAAGGGACTTTGCAATGACTTCAAACTTTGTTCTTGGGAGCTTCAGAGAGGCCCCCAAAGGCTAATATGGCAAATGGCTCTAAGCTTCCACCCAGAATTCAGGAGGAAATAGCTCCACTTCTGTACACAGGGGGTCTGAGTAAGGACTCCAAGGGTTTAGAGACTAGAATGAAGAATCTAACACAACTAACCTCTACCAATTTACTTATCATTACAAAAACAAAGTCCAGAAAAGTTAAGGTATTTGTCCATCAAAAGCTGGGAGAGAAGATCACTTACTTAAAACGTTTCAAAGTGAAAGAAATGAGAAAAAGGAGGTGAGAATAGACAATCCTTTCAAGATTAAGAATTGTTAAGGGTGGGGAACTTAACTAAAACTGAAATGGACTATTACGGTGACTAATCAAAGAACAAGATCTCAGAGGAAAACTAGGATGAAAAGGGAGAGTGTAAGTACTATTTTTTAAAAAGTAAGAATAGATGCATATTTTGAAGTAAAAAGATGCATATGATAGAATGCATTAAGATCAGAAGTTGATTTAGATAATTTTTCAAAAGTGAGAGAGGATAAAGAGAAAATTAGTGAATGAATTGGAATTCAACTAATTCTCCATGATAAGACTTTAATATTGTTAATAATGATATAACATCTCACACTGGTCAAAGCAGAAGCTGACAAACTGATCCTAAAATTCAAATGGAAATGCAAGGGATTCAGAGCAGCTAAAGCAATTTTGAAAAAGAAAACTCAGATTTCCCAACTTTAAAACTTACAGCCAAAGGCACAAGGAGACATACATATGAAATAATAGAACTGAGAGTCTAAAAATAATCTTTACATTTACAGTTAACTGACTTTTCATTATAGTCACCAAGATACTTCAGTGGGGAAAAAGTCTTTTCAACAATAATACTGGGACAATTTGATACCCATATGCAAAAGAATGGGATTGGACCTCAACTTCACATTGCATACAAAAATTAACTCAAAATAGATCGTAGGCATAAATGTGAAAACTACAACTATAAAACTCTTTAATATATGAATAAATCTTGACTTTAGATTATGTAGGCAATGACTTCTTAGATATCACACCAAAAGCATAAGCAACCAACCAAAAAATAAATAAAATATACCTCATCAAAATGAACCTTTGTTCTTCAAAGGACACTATCAAAAAAGTGAACAGACAAAATGCTGTGGTAGCTGCTGCGAGAAATAATCTGCCAAAGTGTTAAACTTGGAATTACCATGTAAGCCAACAGTTCTACTCCTAGATATACACCCCAAAGAACTGAAAACAGGTTTTCATTCAGAGATCTGTATACCAATGCACACAACAGCATTATGCACAGCAAACAAAAGATGGAAATAACCCAAGGGTCCACCATCAGATGAACGGATAAGCAAAACGTGAAACATACAGAAGATGGAATATTTTTCAGCCACAAAAAGAAATGAAATTCTGATACATGATATAACATGAATGAACCTTGAAGAAATCATACTAAGAGAAAGAAGCTAGACATAAAAAGAACAAATACTGAGTGATTCCATTTATATGAAATACCTAGAATAGGCAAATTCACAGGGATAGAAAGTAGAATAAAGGTTACCAGGGATTGGAAGAGAGAGGAAAGGAGGGCTACTGCTTAATGGCTACAGGTTTTTGTTCGTGTATAATTTTGTTACACTATGTCATACATGTACTTCATGCCACTACACTGCATCGTTAAAAATGGTGAACATGGAAAATTTAGTTACAGTGGTTTTTTCTTGTAAGGTGAAAAGACAACCCAGGAATCGAATAAAATATTTTCAAATCACGTTTCTGAAAAGGGATGTGTATCCAGTATATTAAAAAAGCAACCCAAAACCCACTTACAACTCAACAGTAAAAAGACAAATTATCTAATTTAATAAGCAATGGATCTGAACAGACATTTCTCCAAAGAAAATACACAAATAACCAATAAGCACATAAAAAATGCTCAACATCCTTACTTATTGGGAGTGTTAACTCACTCAGTTGTGTCCGACTCTTTGCGACCCCATATTTAACTTATATGCAGAGTACATCATGAGAAACGCTGGACTGGAAGAAACACAAGCTGGAATCAAGATTGCCGGGAGAAATATCAATCACCTCAGATATGCAGATGACACCACCCTTATGGCAGAAAGTGAAGAGGAACTAAAAAGCCTCTTAATGAAAGTGAAAGAGGAGAGTGAAAAAGTTGGTTTAAAGCTCAACATTCAGAAAATGAAGATCATGGCATCTGGTCCCAGCACTTCATGGGAAATAGATGTGGAAACAGTGGAAACAGTGTCAGACTTCATTTTTGGGGGCTCCAAAATCACTGCAGATGGTGACTACAGCCATGAAATTAAAAGACGCTTACTCCTTGGAAGAAAAGTTATGACCAACCTAGATAGCATATTCAAAAGCAGAGACATTACTTTGCCGACTAAGGTCCATCTAGTCAAGGCTATGGTTTTTCCCTTGGTCATGTATGGATGTGAGATTTGGACTGTGAAGAAGGCTGAGCACCGAAGAATTGATGCTTTTGAACTGTGATGTTGGAGAAGACTCTTCAGAGTCCCTTGGACTGCAAGGAGATCCAACCAGTCCATTCTGAAGGAGATCAGTCCTGGGATTTCCTTGGAAGGAACAATGCTAAAGCTGAAACTCCAGTACTTTGGCCACCTCATGAGAAGGGTTGACTCATTGGAAAAGACTCTGATGCTGGGAGGGATTGGGGGCAGGAGGAGAAGGGGATGACAGAGGATGAGATGGCTGGATGTCATCACTGACTCAATGGACGTGAGTCTGAGTGAACCCCGGGAGTTGGTGATGGACAAGGAGGCCTGGTGTGCTGCGATTCATGGGGTCGCAAAGAGTCGGACACAACTGAGCAACTGAACTGAACTGAACTGAACTGGACTGTAGCCTCCAGGCTCCTCCATCCATGGGATTTTACAGGCAAGAGTACTGGAGTGGGTTGCCATTTCCTTCTCCAGGGGATCCTCCCGACCCCGGGACTGAACCCAGGTCTCCAGCATTGTAGGCAGACGCTTTACCGTCTGAGCCACCAGGGAAGTCCCTTCCTTACTTATTAGGGAAATGCAAATCAGTATCACAATGAGATACCACTTCACACCCAACAGGACAATTACAGAAGAAAGGACAATAATAACAAGTGTTAGCATGGATGCAGAGAAGCTGGAATTCTCATGCTTGGGTGCTAGGATTGTAAAGTGGTGCAGCATCTTTGGAAAACAATTTTGCAGATCCTTAACATAGAGTTACCATACCATATAACTCAGCAATTCCACTCCAAAGCATACACCCAAGAGTACTAAAACGTTATTTCCACACAGAAACAAATATTCATAACAGCATTATTCGTAACAGTCAGAAAGTAAAAACAACCCAAATGTCCCTTATTAGAGTAAGTGAATAAAAGATGGTATATTCATACATGGAACATCATTTAGCTATAAAAAGGAATAGAAGTACATGCTGCAACATGAATGAACTTTAAAACAGTATGCTAAGTGAAAGGAGTTAGGCAAACAAACCACCTACTGTGTGGTTCTATTTTATGAAATGTCCGTAACAGGGAAATCCATAGAAATAGAAAGTAGATTAAAGACTGCCTAATGCTGGGAGGAATGGGTACAGGAATGGTGAAGGTTATTCTAACCTAGAATAGGCTGTTTAAAGAATCCTGTGACAGTTGTACAACTCTGTCCATATACTATAAAATACTGAATTGCACACTTTAAAGGGTGGGGTTTTTGACATTGTTAATTATATTTCAATAAAGTTGCAAATTTATATATTGCATGTTAACACAATTGACATCATGCAAAGAGAGCAAGATTATTTCTTCCCACAAGAGCTAACAATTGAATTCAAAATAAATTAACAGGAGAAAAATCATGCTTGAATTATTAACTATGTATTAGTACACGTGGGGTAGGAAATGGCAACCCCAGTGGGCTACAGTCCATGTGGCTGCAAACAGTCAGACACAACTGAGTGACGCTCGCTCACTCACTCACTCACTCACTCACACACACATACAAGAAGCAACATTAACAAACCTAAACAAAAGGTACTAGAAACATTAATACTTAAAAAGAAATTTGTACAAATGTTCCCTTGCTTAAAAAACAACAAAAACCAAAACAAAACTGAAAAAACAAAAAACTTTCACGGCCCCCTAAACAGAACAATTACAATGGCCAAGTCAGCCAGGATTAATGTAGACACAAATTTATCTTCTACAGTCATTTACTTTTTGAGTACTCATTTTGGATATACTTATTTCTAATCCTTTGTCTGTTCTCTCCTTTAATATTTTCCTTTTTCACTGTATCATCTTTCTTCACATCTTTTTCTCCCATTTTTCCCCCTCTTCTTCTCTCACTTTTTAACTAGCCATTCCAGAAATAAGACTTTTTAAAATTAGAAGTTTTGTCATTTAAGGATCCTTCTTTGTTTATGGGCTTCCCTGGTGGCTCAGAGGTTAAAGCGTCTGCCTCCAATGTGGAAGACCCGGGTTCGATCCCTGGGTTGGGAAGATCCCCTGGAGAAAGAAATGGCAACCCACTCCAGTACTCTTGCCTGGAAAATCCCATGGACTGAGAAGCCTGGTAGGCTACAGTCCATGGGGTCGAAAAGAGTCGGACACCACTGAGCGACTTCACTTCACTTCTCTGTTTATGGATTAGATCACATACTTAAATGGTTCAAAAAAACCCACACAAAAACACAAAACAATACAGAGAAGTATATGGGAAAAAGTTTTCCTCCTATCTTTGCCCCTCCATTGGTACCCACATTTACTTGTTGGGGGTCTGTTTCCTTCCATTTCTTGACACAAGCATAAAGAAAAATAAGTACATATTCTTTTTATAATTTTTCTCTCTTTCCTATGTGAATATAACATATTTTATTCTGTTTAGAGATCTCATCAGTAGAAAAAGAATTAGCTCATTTGTTCTGACAACTGATGTATCTTTCTTTCACTGATAGACATACAATTTATTTAACCAGTCCCTTATTATTTCCAAATATTTCCTATTATAAATGTTGTAATAGATATCCTGTCAATATATTAATTCATACATTTACAGGTACATTTGTAGGGTAAATTCTCAGAAACAGAATTCCTGATCAAATAATAAAAATATTTGTGATTTTGAAATACACTGGCAAATTGGTCTCCATGGAGATATTAATGTATATTTCACCACCCATGTATGAGTGACTGTTTCCCTATAACCCTGCCATATACTACTATGTTGTTAAACGTCTTGATGACTTCAAATCTAATACATGAAAAAACAGTATTTCAGTATGAGGTTGACCATCTTATATGCCATTTTTCTATGACCTGTCTATATCTATCTTTCACCTTTTATTTTTTTAAACTAGGTTGCTGATCTTTCTCATGATGACTTATAAGAGCTTTATTAAAGAGACTGGCCTTTTGATTGTATGAGTTCTACAACTATTTTCCATGGGGTTTTTTGGTGCGTGACTCTTCGTGACCCTATGGACTGAGGCCACCAGGCTCCTCTGTCCATGGGACTCTCCAGGAAAGAATATACTGGAGTGGGTTGCCATGCCCTCCTCCAGGGGATCTTCCTCACCTAGGGATTGAACCTGCATCTCTCATGTCCCCTAAAATGGCAGGCAGGTTCTTTACCATTAGTGCCATCTTTACATAGATGAATTATCAAACATTTATTTTTTGGATATTAAATTTTGAGTTACTTTCAGAATTTTCCCGTTCCAATCTGTCCATATTTTTAATGACACATAGGTAGTTTCATCTTTTACATTAAGTCTGGCACACTTGGAGCTCATCCTGAGGTAGAATGTGATGGATAAAAGTCTGTCTTTCTGGATGACTATCCTGGTTTTCCCACATAATTTACTACAAGGTTCAGCTTTACTTGATCACTTTTTTATCATAATCATACACTAGTAAGTTCTATGGCTCCATTTCCAGACTTTATATTCTATTCTATAGGACTATTAATAAGCCAGAACCAACACATTTTAGTTTTTAAGACTTTATGATATACTTTAGCATTTGGTAAGACCAATCACTCTCCATGCTTCAGTCCATGGGGCTGCAGAGTCGGACATGACTTAGTGAGTGAGCAACAATCCCCCTCGCTGTTCTTCTTTTATTTTCCTCTGGCTTGTCTTACTTGTCCACTTTTCAAAACACTTCTGAATTAGCTTGTCTAATATCTGGGGTGAGAGGAAGGGAACAGTTGCCTCAAATATTTATGTTAACTTATGGAACACTGATACACTTTATGAGCTTTATGAAGTTGCCTCTTCTAACTGAAAAAAAGAAAGGGAAAGAGGATAAAGTTTTGTTCTGTGTCCTCAACAGAGTTTTAATAATTTCCCAATATGGAACTTTCCACATTTCTTATTGTGATATTATAAAGTGTTATTTTCTTCCATTGTATCTTCCTGTGTGTATTATTTACATACAAAGTATATGGTTTTCGGCAGTTTTAGTGAATTTGCTGGTGTGCAGTCATTTTCAGTTGACTCTCATGGGTTTTCCAAGTTTACAATAATATTGTTTGCAGACAGTTATTTTTAACCTATAACATTTTTCTCTTGCTACTTCTGCCAGCTACTATTCTCAAATATTATGTTAAAAATAATGGTGATAATGTGCTCTGTATCTTCTTCCCAACTTTGGTACTTTCGTATCTCTCTTAAATAGAAATGAAAATAAAATGACTGGTAAATATTTCCTTAAGAAACATAAAAACACTTAAGTTAAATTTCTTTAGAAGAAAAATCCCTTTATTATTTCTCCCTTAAGAACCAGAGCCTCTTTACTGGAAAAGGAAGACAATCTATACAGCACTTGAGTGACTTTAAGGTGAACAGGAAAGGTTTGTTTACATCAAAAATACCAAGAATTCTGTAAATACTGTTTGCAATTCAGGAAAGCAATAACATAGCGGAGAAGAAACAATCTCAAGCTGTTCTACTAATGATAATTTTCCAATACCCAAGGAGCCTGGAGTTTCATTTTTACCAGTTATCAATGAGACCGCGTTGCAGAGTTTTCTTTTTTCCTACTGCAGTGTTTTTTCCTGGTAAATTGACTGAGTTGTTTAAGGGCAAGAATTCGTACTTAAAATGTGTGTAAATATTAGGGAAAATTATATACAAGAAACTGATAAGGACATAAGTTTTATGAACAAAATAGCTCACAATGACTTAATATATTAATCTGACTTTTGGTAGTTTCAACTAATCTGCTTCTTCCTCTTCAATCATTCTAATCTGGCTTCTGTACTTACTTTATCAAAATGGTTGTCGTAGATCACCTTCAGGTTACTAAATACAACCAAATCTTTTCAGTTATCACAGCAGACCTCTCAGCAGGATTCAGTTCAGGGGATCCCTTTCTTTTTCCTTGACTTCTATGACATTCATGCTCTTTCAACCTCTTTAACGGCTCCTTCTCAATCAATGCTCTTTCCAGTTCACTCTCCTCCCTCCAACTATGAAATATTTTACTGCTTTATGGCTTCCTTCTAAACTACCTGCTTTTCTCCTTCTATATCCTTTTTTTTGGCAAGAAGTGAAACTCGTTTATTTCCACTGCTTTAATTACTCTCAACTCTGAGCTCCAGATCACGCATCCAAATTGCCTACACTTCTATGACACTCGGGGATCTCAAACGTATCATATTCCATACTAGTGATCTTCAACCAAGAGCTTAGTTCTTATCCAGACTCCCTCTTTGTATGAATTCTTACTCAAAA